>NC_090302.1:26809469-27112500 GCF_039906515.1 Pseudorca crassidens | reverse complement strand
GAACAGCTGGAGTTCATGGTGACTAGAAGAGGGAAACGGGGTGAGAATAATGGGTAGAAGATGCTACTGAAGAGGTAGGTTGGGGTAGATTGAGGAGGTTTGCATGTCTCTTTGCAGGCAATTTGGATTCTATCTCATAGACAATTAGGATGATTTGAAATATTTTTCTTTTTTTTTAATTATAAAAATAAAAATTCCAAACATACAGTAAAGTTGGAAGTATTTGACAGTGAGCACTTCAATACTCACCACCTAGATTCTATCATTAACATATCATCACACTTTTTAAAATCACATAGCTCTGAAAGGTTTTTAGTGAGGAAGAAGAACCAATACAAAGGGTATGGAAGATAGACTGGAGGTAGAGAAATGTGTGGGAAGGGATCAATTAGGAGTCACTTCCTAAGTTACACACAACACAGCATAAGAATCTCAAATGAAGAGTGGTTTCCCTGGGTTCAAAAATACTCATATTACAGTATTTCCCCTCAAATCTTTATAGACATTGCTTTATTATCATCTGACATTTTGGTGTTTCAGAGTAAAAATCTGAGGCCAGTGTGAATTTTGTTCCTTTAGAGATAACTACTTTTTTTTTCTGCTGGATGTTTTTAGGACTTTCTCCATTAACTATATAATCAAAAACATTTCAGATATCTGGGTTTAGGATTGTTTTTCTTGATTTTGCTAGACCAAATATTCAAAATATAGTCAAAAATTTCTTTTAGCTCTGGGAAGCTTTCTTCAGTTATGTCTTTGATTATTTTTTTCTTACTCAAGATTCCTGGAAGCATCCAATATTCCTAGATTGCATTGTTATTTTCTTCTGTTTTTTATTTCCCTAATAAGTTAGAACTTTTTGCTCTTCTCCTTTGAGTTCTTAGGGACCTCAGGTTTCCCTTCATATGTGTGTCTTGATTTTTCAGCGTCAGTCCTTTTTCTAATAGAGAGATCATTTCTGTTATTACTTTCTAATTTTGCCTGACTCCTGCTTTAATCTCAGCTAATTGTCTTGTACCTCATACTATTATCCTTTTACTTTTCCCTTCTGTCCTTTCCTTTTAATTTTTAAATTTCTTTATTATAATAATAGGTTTTTTTTGGCCACACTGCGAGGCATGTGGAACTTCCTCGACCAGGGATTGGACCCGTGCCCCCTGCAGTGGAAGCATGGAGTCTTAACCACTGGACCACCAGGGAAGTCCGTTATTTTTGTTTTATAGAAGTTTTATGATTAAAAATCTTCCACAGTTCCCCATTTCCTAGAGGACACAGTGCAATTTTTGTAATATGTCACTTACGGTTTTTTGTAGTTGGGCCCCACTCACTGTTTCCCTGTACACACATGCTGTGCTTTAGGCACTCTAGATATTCTTTTACACCTCTATACCTTTCTTCATGCTGCCCCTTCTGATTGGAATGCCTTCTTTTCTCACCTCCATCAGGAAAATCGCTACTCACCCTGAGTCAACAAATAGTGACTCCAATGCCATTGTTTTAGCAAAGGCTTCCATTATTTCTCTGCTTGATTATTTGCTCTTCTATGCTTCCATGATATAATGATCAGAGGACTCAGTTACAGTTGTGTGGATACATTGTCTTCTCTAATAAATTGTTAGAAGAATGTCATTTTGAAGGTATACAGTATATAGTATAATAGCTGATATGAATTCAGTCAATAAATATTTATTAAACAACCAGTCTATGACAAACACTGTGCTAGGCACTTGGGATATATGGGTGAACAAGACAAAGTTTCTGACTTCTTGAAACTCACAGTTCAGTGAAGGGATGATAAATGACTAGTAAACAAATAAATAATTTCAGATGGTGACCCAAGGCTGCCACTTATAAAATGTTGAACGAACTAAATTTCTTGAGTGAATGTTTGGTGCTAGTACAGAAGAAAGAAATACAATCTTTGTAGCCATTATCTTTGGCTTCAGAGCATTCAATAATCAGAAAAATTTCAGCACTATACCATTAGCATTTTTTAAAGCTCATGTGTCTGTGGGTCAACTCAGTTCTAGGCTGGGCTCAGTTAGGTGTTTGAACTGGGTTCACTCATGTGTCTGTGACTGGCTGGGGTTAGCTGATCTAGGCTGGGCTTGGTTGGGGAAGCTCATCTTTCTTTTGCAACAAGCATGATAGTTCTGGCAAACCCGAATAAGCAACCCTGTTTCAAGTCTTTGCTTGTGTCGTATCTGCTGCCATCCCGTTTACGAAGCCTAGTCACTTGGTTAAGCCCAGAGTCAGAGCGTAAGGAGGTATACCCCACCCAAAGCAGGAGACACTGCCAAGTTACACGGCAAAGGGTGGAGATTTATATCCCGTTACTGGCTAGGTAATGAAGAGTTGGAACAATAGTCTAGTCTGCGTCAGGTCTCTTGATGTACATGACATCACGTGACAAGGATTAGAGCCTGATAAATCCTCAAGCCAGCACTTGGGTAAATGTTTTGGCCTTTCCTTACCCTTTGTCTTTCCTTTAGGCAGCCTGCCTACCCCTGACACCCCATTCCTGCACCTCACCACCAACATATCATTCACTTGGTCTTGGTTCATTTATTTACTCAGTGATGTTGTGACTTCAAGCATCTGCATCTTTTGCTTGGGAGGTATTTTGTTTTGTTTTCTTCTTTTCTGTGTGTGTGTGTGTGTGTGTGTGTGTGTGTGTGTGTGTGTGTGTGTGTCTTGGGCTGCTCTGCTGTACAGCAGGGCAGAAGTACCAAAACATTAATGCCAGACAGGAGTTTGTGTGTAAATATCCCAATTCCCTCACTCAAAGGAGAGCGATATCTGAAGTGTATCTTCCACCACATCCCCAGAGTTTCCAATGGAATCAAACTCCTTGTTTGGCAATAAACCCTTCAGTGACTATTTCATGTCTCCCCACCCCTGCTGGTGTTTCCTGGGATCATTCTCAGATAACCTACTTGCACACAAATCCTTGTCTCAGGATCTGCTTCCGTGGGACGCCAAGTAAGGAAACATTTATTGTAAGTCTACCGTGAGCAGAAGGCAGCCTGGAAGTCCACTCTTAGGCTAATAAGTGAATCCTGAGAAGTTGTATTATTGCCGATATCAGTGTATAGAAAGAAATCAAATGGGTAGTGGAAAGAACATGGGGCTTTGTTTGCAATCGGACAAACCTGGGCTCCAGAATTTTCTCCACAACTTACTTTCCTGCCCTTCCTGAGTCTTGTCAACTGTAAAATGGAGATAATGCCCATCTCACAGTGTGAGACGATGCAATAACCCATTTAAGCGCTCTCCACTGTGCCTTGCACATAATGGGTATTCAGTGAGTAGTAGCTCGGGGAATTTGAAGGCAAGGTACCAGGCAGTTTCCATGAGAAAGTAGCTCTGATGCTGTCCCACATTCCAAGGTTCTGCTTCCCTCCTTTTCCTATCATTCCATTCTCCCTATAATTCTCCACCCATCAAGAGGACTAACTAGCATCATGGATCTGAGGTTGTTCCAGAAACTCCTGTTTAGAATTGGGCCAAGTAATTTGCCTCTTTGTCCTTTGATTTCCTTATTTCTATAAGAGGGATTATAACACCTAATTTAAAAGTTGTTGTAAGGATTAATTGTAACGATATATTTAAGAGGTTCAGCCCACAGCCTGGCAGAGAAAATGCTCAGTAAGTGGCATCAATTAACATTTCCTTTAAAATAACGGCAGCATTTATACAGCATTGTGAGTAGGCAGTATCTCATTTAATCCTCACTACAAGTGCCTGGGGCAGGTATTATTATTATTATCATCAGACCCGTTTTACAGAAAAAGAAGCTAAAGCTCAGGGAAGCCAAGAGACTCACCCAGGATCACTCAGCCAGTACTGGGCGTCAGAAACAAATCTTCCCTTTCAACAACCGTATTCTTTCCCTTTCACTTTATCTTCCTCCCGCTATCCTGGTTATTTATTCTCTGTGTTGCCTGGTACAAGTTCCCCAAAGACAGGAATAGATTTATTTTCCCCACAGATTCTGGGGCTCCACTCAGGGAACTTGGTTATTGAGAAAGGAATTAAATAATTGTCAGGGGAAAAGACAGCTTGTAGGAGAATGTGATAAATCCAACTGAGAATGTGCCGAGGGTGAAGACACATGTGAAGCTGGCACCAGAGCACAGGCCTTTAGGCTGTTGCTTAATAATATTAACAACTAATATTTGTCTAGCATTTTACAGTTGTCAAAGTACTTCCTGATGTTTAGTCTCACTTGATTCTCACAACAGCCCTGTGCTCTGTGGTAACTTCCTTTTTCACAATATTTTTACTGAGCCTCGGATAGGATAAGGGATTGGTTAAAACAACCCAGCCAGTAAATGTTAGAAGCAGGGAATCTGGGAGGGTATGGAAACCAGATCTTCTGCTGTCTAATAACAACTAGAATTTGCAACGTGCTAAGCAGTTAAAGCACGTTCACAAAGAGCATCCCAATTTTTACAGTTACAAAGGGATTATCCCCGTTTTATGGAGGAGGACACAGGTTCAAAGAGGTAAGAGGACTTGCCCAAGGGTACTGTTGACAACTGCCAGAGTCGGGTTTCAAGCAGGGGTCCTTCGACTACAAAATCTCTCCACCACTCAACCCTGCCGGACCCTAATGCCGCCTCCCTAATCAAATTGAAGAAATCACTTTTCTTGATCTATTCCCAGCTTCTCAGGGAAAACCTTCCTTTTTGCCCCTTTCCCCTCTTTAGACCTTAGTCACGATGGGAACAGTCCTCATAAGGAGCGGGAGAGAGGCCAGGTGGAAGGCCTTAGCCGGAGCCCAGCTCATCCAATTTGCTAATGAAGATCAGCTGAGCTTGAGTTTTTCTCCCTCTGACAGGAGCAGGGAGGCATCTCCCTGAGTTAAAAATGCGGCTTCAGTAGCAGATATTTCTCACAAACCAGGAACCCATGTGGCTTCCTGCGCAGGATGGAGTCTCCCAGGGTGAGCATCTATTCACCTGATGTCCATCCACCTCTCTCCATCCACAGGGAAATGTGGGAATGAAGACAGGGAGGAGGTGGGAATGGAGGCTATGTCTCACCTCTTCCCAATGAGAAACAGCTCCCTGCTTGTAAATAGCAGAGAATCTGGGGGAAGACCAGGCTTTGGTGCCACGTCAAGCCAGGGAACTTCTATATCAGTTGCAGAATCTGTTTATTTTTCTTTACTTGTATTGCAAACTTATAACAAGCTGAGAAAAAAGCAGACCTCTCCTTTTTGTTTTTTTCAGCTGGCCTCTCACTCTCTTCCCAACAATGTCTGGGTTTCCCTCAAAGCTACCAAGTGCTAATTTGAAAAATATGTTACCAACAAGTGGGAGAAAAGCAGGCATCCTATGTGAAATGCCCTCTAGGGCGTGGAGGAACTCCCAGAGAGAGAGAGAGAGAGCGCGCGCACGCGCACGCCCATGCGCCAGGGCTGCGTGCTCTCTGAGCAGCAGGAAGAAATGGGAGCGACTAAGACAGAAGCTCACTTATAGCTTGGTGACATCTTGGGCGGCTGGATGAAACCCTCCGTTGCATTTAAGGTACTACACAAATCTCATTGTTGATATTATTCGTTGCATTTCTCAGAGTCGCTTGTAGGATACCTTTTTTTTTAACATCTTTATTGGAGTATAATTACTTTACAATGGTGTGTTAGTTTCTGCTTTATAACAAAGTGAATCAGCTATACATATATCCCCATATCCCCTCCCTCTTGTGTCTCCCTCCCACCCTCCCTATCCCACCCCTCTATGTGAACACAAAGCACCGAGCTCATCTCCCTGTGCCGTGCGGGCTGCTTCCCACTAACTATTTTACATTTGATAGTGTATATATGTCCATGCCACTCTCTCACTTCGTCCCAGCTTACCCTTCCCACTCCCCGTGTCCTCAAGTCCGTTCTCTACGTCTACGTCTTTATTCCTGTCCTGCCCCTAGGTTCTTCATGACCTTTTTTTTTTTTCTCTTAGATTCCATATATATGTGTTAGCATACGGTATTTGTTTTTCTCTTTCTGACTTACTTCACTCTGTATGACAAACTCTAGGTCCATCCACCTCACTACAAATAACTCAGTTTCGTTTCTTTTTATGGCTGAGTAATATTCCCTTGTATATACATGCCACATCTTTTTTATCCATTCATCTGTCAATGGACACTTAGGTTGATATTATTCACTGCATTTCTCAGAGTCACCTGTAGGATACTTCTTAAGAAAAATTTATTTTAGAGTTAATTACTAAAAAATACTTGCTTCTGCTGAAGAGTTTGTATGTTTCCTCCTCGTGGATGAAAAGACCTGTGTCACACGTTACGTTTCCGGGCTTGCTTTGTCTGCCAGGAAGCTTAGAACAAAAATTACAGCTCAAACAGAGCTTTGGTAGAGATCGCATCACCAGCTTAACCGTAGTTTTTTTACCTCATGACTTGTCTCTCATATTCTAATGCAATTCCTTTCTTTCTTTTCCCTTTCTTTCTTTCTTTCTCTCTTTTTTTTCTCTCTCTCCCTTCCTCTCTCCGTTTCCCTCTTTCTTTATGATTTAAAAATGAATATTTTACCATTCTATGTATGTTATATGAATGGCCTCAAATTCTTTGTGGAATAAGGCAATATATATAAGTAAATATACACATAAAAAAACCTTCCTGGAACAAACTTTGGATGAGAAAAATTAAGGGGATGAAGGAGCAATGGAAGGAAATCCTGAAATTGACTTCAGGTTTTTTCCTCATCTACATCAAATTCCATCACCTCATTCCCAGCTGCTAACAGTTTTGAGAGAGGCACCATGGATACGGAGAGAACCTTCAGGATGCGGCTAACAGGAGTGGTTTCTGGTGGGTGGCTGCTCTGCAGATCACCAAACCCTAAGGGCATACAATTCAATTTGAACATTTCAGAGAGAACTTCCTCTGGGTTCTTCCCATGGTGGTCCGATTTTTTAAAAAATTGAAGTATAGTTGATTGACGATATTATATTAGTTTCAGGTGTACAACAGTGTTTCAATAATTTTATAGAGTATACTCCATTTAAAGTATACTCCATTATAAAATAATGGCTGTAATTCCTTGTGCCGTACAATATATCCTTGTTGCTTATTTATTTTGTACATAGTAGTTTGTATCTCTTCATCCCCTACCCCTATCTTGCCCCTCCTCGCTTCCTTCTCCCCAGTAGTAACCACTAGATCTCTGTATCTGTGAATCTGTTTCCATTTTGTTTTAGTTTTTAGATTCCACATATAAATGATAACATAGAGTATTTGTCTTTCTCTGACTTACTTCACTAAGCATAATACCCCTAGGTCCATCCATGTTGTTGCAAAATTTCATTCTTTTTTATGGCTGAGTAATATTCCAGTGTGTGTGTGTGTGTGTGTGTGTGTGTGTGTGTGTGTGTGTGTATCGCATCATCTTTATCCATTCATTTGTTGGTGGACACTTAGTTTGCTTCTGTATCTTGGCTACTGTAAATAATACTGCTGTGAACATCGGGGTGCATGTTATCTTTGGGAATGAGTGTTTTCATTTTCTTTGATATAGACCCAGGAGTGGGATTGCTGGGTCATATGGTAGTTCTATTATTAGTTTTTTGAGGAAACTCCATATTGTTTTGCATAGCGGCTGCACCAATTTACATTCCCACCACAGTGCACGAGGTTTCCTTTTTCTGCACATCCTCACCAACATTTGTTATTTGTGGGGCAGTCTGATTTTTTTGCAGTACTAGAAAGAGTATGGGATTTAGAGGCCAAAGACTATAACATTTCTGGATCCAACTGTGAGGACTTGGGCCTAACCTCTCATTTTCTGCAGAGGGGAAAATAATAACAACTCTACAGAGTTAATTTAAGTATCAAGTGAAAATGAAGATGAAAGTGCTATGTAGAGTATGAGGAATTACACAAATCTCATTATCTTCATGAATTAGGGTTCTTTGCAGTCGTCTCCCCACCACCATTTGATATCTTATTTCACAACACTGTAACTAGCAGCTCCTATGCTCCAGTCATTCCTTGACCATTCCTGGGATGCCCTTCTCCTCCCCTTGGGTCCATGTTAGACTCCTACACAACCTTTAAAACCCAGCTCAAATAGCACCACCTTGATGAAGTCATAGCCCTACCATTTACGATGAATACATTACTTTTTCCTTACTCTTGGTCATCAAAGCATTTGCTTCATACCATTAATGTTGGATGTGTTATATTGAGCTTGGTTGCTTCCTGCCTGTTACCTCTCTTTTGTTGAGTTTTAAATCTCTAGCACATTGTAGGTACATCTAGCTTCAAGACCTTAAATCACAAAGTAAATGGAAGGTGAATTTCGAGACGTGTGAGCAGAGAACAAAATTTTCTCAGGATCCATATGTATCTTAAAAGTATTTCATGCTACAAAAGGCCAGGTTGATAAAAATGAAATACCAAGCAATAGCATTGAAACGGGCTGTTTATTTTGTGACTATCAAATGTGATGGGTGGATACTCCCAATTTCCTCTGAGAGCTCCTGTTTTCCAAGTCTAAGGCTACATTGACTCTAGACTGGGATATTAGGGAACTCTTAAGAGCTATCTGAAAGGAGAGGAAACAAGGCAGATCGGGCAGTGATGGGAACAGTAAAGCAGAGAGATTTGGAGCCCAGGCTGTGGCATCAGCTACCTGGGTAAGCAGTTTAATCTCTGTGTTCCCTTGTGATGGTTAATTTTGTGTGTCAACTTGACTGGGCTAAGAGATGCCCACGTAGCTGGTAAAACATTCCTGGGTGTGTCTGTGAGGGGGTCTCTGGAAGAGATTAGCTTTTGAATATGTAGACTGAGTGAAGAAGATAGCCCTCACCAATGCCAGTAGGCATCATCCAATCCATTGTGGGCCTGAATAGGACAAAAAAGCGGAGGAAAGGCAAGTTGGCTCTGTTGGTTGAGTTGGCACATCTGTCTTCTCCTGTGCTCAGACATTGGTGCTTCTGGTTCTTGGGCCTTCGGTTATGATACCATTGGCTCTCCTGGCTCTCAGGCTTTTGGGTTTGGACTGAAACTACAACACCAACTTTCCTGGGCCTCCAGTTTGCAGATGGCAGACTATGGGACTGCCCAGCCTGCATGATTGTGTGAGCCAGTCGTTCATAATAAGTCTCATACCCTATTGGTTCTGTTTCTCTGGAGAACCCTAATATATTCTTCACCTCAAAAACTGGGATAATAATAGCAGCTACCACGTTGGTTTGTTTTGAGAGTTAAATGAGATAATACATGGAAAGCAATAAGTATAGTGCCTGGTACATGGTAAATGCTCAACAAATGTCATCTCTTCTCATAAAGTGCAACCTCTTTCACATAGGAGGCCTATGTATCTCCTTAGCTTTCAGAGTTATGGCAGCTTTCTGTTGCTGGTTGTTGCCTTTCTTTCTCCTAAATAGATGTGTGCTTACGTGTTGTGGGCAAGAGCAGAACATCCACTGCACTTCAGTGGCTGACACAGGAGTGACTGGGACCTGCATGTGCTCCAACAGAAGGCACATGGCCTTGCTCTGCTCTGCTTATGTAAAAAGCATTGATTCATCTGGGTGCAGCATTTAGGGAGGATCATAGCCAAGAAGGACTATGTTTAAAAACTTATTGCCCTATCTGTACGACGAAGACGACAATCTTACTTAATTTCTGGAAAGAATAAACGATACATTATGTATGTCAAAGTGCCTTATAAACCGAAAAGAAACGTCTGTATCTTTGTTATTATTACGATGGGCCAATGTGAGGATGAATTCAGTCTGAACAACAATATCAAAACGAATTCACGTGTGCTTGAATGGCTTACCACGTTGTATGATTAGCCATCTAGCCCAGGTGTGGGGCTTTGACCTCGGCATGGAAGAATCACAAGAGAAGACAGATTTCAATGATGCCTTTCAGTGCTTTGTGCTGGGTGTGGGTTTTATTTTTAAAAAATAAATAAATAAAAAGGGAAGACATTCTTCCCACCTATGAAGGACAACCTGGAGTGATCTCTCCTGGTTGACAAGAAACCATCATCACCTCTGCTGACCTAAGAGAGCTCTACCTTGGGTTATGGAAAGTTGTCACAGAAATATTGTGTTCACTTAGCCAAGGGAGCTGCATCAGCATTTTAGAAGATTGCTGAACTCAACTATTTAGAGAGCCCTACATCTCCTCCCTGACAGGACACCACGGCAGTGATGAGGACGAGAGGGAACGAGAGCGTTCTGGCAGGGACAGGATGATTTAAACTCAGCCCCTACTCACTGGGATAATGGGCGTCAAAGCAAGGGAAATCCTGTTCTAACTGTGAGTGTTCCTCATTTGGGCAAGAGCTGTGTTCCTGGAGCTTTGTGTGCAAGGCAGTTTTCTGTAATCAGATCATTATTTGATGGAATTCACTGGGAAGTCTGAGAAAATTTTTTGTGGTGAAAGTTTTAGACATTTTGTACATTTGAAGTTTTGTAAGTTGCATTGTTTTTGAAACGTGGGCAATACTTGTAACTGACAAAAAGGTGCTTGTTTTAAGATTTACTACGTTTTAAGTTTTATTTACTATTCTTAAATATTACAGCTTGCTCACATTACCTTGTATTTGTATAGAATTGTCCAATAAGGCAGAGTTCTGGATTTCATTGGAAATTAATTCAATTAAAGTAACCTGGACACTGCTCTGCTTGGAGCATTGTGTGAACCTAATTCTTTGGCATTTTATGAAGCAAAGCTGTTGGCTATTCACGAATGTTCCTTATGTCTACAACTTATATCTCTCAAATATTCTTTTTTTAAAAATTTATTTATTTTTATTTTTATTTTTGGCTGCGTTGGGTCTTCGTTGCTGCACGCGGGCTTTCTCTAGTTGCGGCGAGTGGGCGCTACTCGTCGTTGCGGTGCTCGGTCTTCTCATTGCCGTGGCTTCTCTTGTTGCAGAGCACGGGCTCTAGGCACGTGGGCTTCAGTAGTTGTGGCTCGTGGGCTCTAGAGTGCAGCTCAGTAGTTGTGGCGCACAGGCTTAGTTGCTCCGCGGCATGTGGGATCTTCCCAGACCAGGGCTCGAACCCGTGTCCCCTGCATTGGCAGGCGATTCTTAACCACTGCGCCACCAGAAAAGTCCCTCTCAAGTATCTTCTTGAAGAGGGGAGCTGGCTCTTAAACATTCACAAAACGTTTCTACAAGATAGCTAAAGAATATGGGGTGTTGTGTTTATATAATGCTACTTAATTTTATATGTCGGGAAACGGGGCTGCCTACCAGCTTACCCTGTGCCATCATAAACTGAGCATCTATGCTGTGCCGGCCATAGGCGCTTACATGTGCATTAGATCATTTAATCATTACAATTGATATCTTTAACCTACTTTACAGCTGAGGAATCTGAGGCTCAGAGTTTTTTTTTCTTTTTAATTACTTATTTGCTTTTTTTTTTTTTTTTTTGGATGCCTTGGGTCTTTGTTGCTGCACACAGGCTTTCTCTAGTTGCGGTGAACGGGGGCTACTCTTCCTTGTGGTGCACGGGCTTCTCATTGCAGTGGCTTCTCTTGTTGCAGAGCACAGGCTCTAAGCGCGTGGGCTCAGTAGTTGTGGTGCACAGTCTTAGCTGCTCCGCGGCATGTGGGGTTTACCCAGACCAGGGCTCGAATCTGTGTCCCCTGCATTGGCAGGCGGATTCTTAACCACTGCACCACCAGGGATGTCCCGAGGCTCAGAAAATTTTAAGTGACTTGCCAGAAGTCAAGTAGGTTGCAGATCTAGGACGTAAACTAGAGGTTTTGTTCTACATTATCATATAACCAGGCAGCAAAATTGACTAATGATGTGATTCAAGACTGAAGGATGGGGGGTAGAGGAGAGAATTTCAAACTAGTGACTGAAGACAGAGTTGCAAAGGATGGAAAGGCTTCTTAATATGGATATCGAAACCATATGACTACCATTTATCAAGTGCTTATCATGAACTTGTCATTATGCTAAGTGTTTCTCATGAAAACCATCAGAATTCCCATGAAGTACTGTCTTATTTTCCAGTTGTACAGATGAAGAAATTGAGGTACGGAGATTTAAATGGACTCAAGTCAGGCCATAGAACTTAATAAGCAGGGGCATTTGGACTTGGACCCAGTGCTGTCTCCCTCAAAAGCTCGTACTCTTTCTGTAATACTCTGCCGCTCACCACCCAAACTCCTGAAATGTAAATGCTTTTGCCCATTAATGACAGCTGGAATTTAGGCCTCAGCCCAAGACTTGTTCAATAATATGCAAGGCCTTGAAGCCATACAGGTGTACTTTGAAACTTAAAGACCAGCATTTTCTTACTAGAACAACAAAAACAAAATCTTTTCGGACGCTGTGAAAGTAGTAAAAATATAGAACTTATCTTCCCTAAGATGCTGCAGAAGCTTAGAACGTGGCAAGATACTTTTTAAAGATATATGTTTATAAAAGTTGCAAGGACACAGTGTTTAAAAATCAAGTAGTTTTCCATGGTTTATAATGGACAACAGCAGTCTCCTCCCACTCTATCCCTATTCCCACTTCCCAGAGGCTACCACTTACATTTATGGTTGCCTCCATGTTTAGGATATCATGGATATACTGCCATTTCTTGCTTACTTACTTACTTATTTACTTACCTACCTACCAACCTACCTGCATACCTTCCTACCTATTGCATTAGCTTCCTAGGGCTGCCATAAAAAAGTGCCACAAATTTGTGGCTTAAATATCAGAAATTTATTGTCCTGCAGTCTTGAGGCTAGAAGTCTGAGATCAAGGTGTCAGCAGTGTCGGTTCCTTCTGAGGGCTATGAGGGAGCATCTGTCCCAGGGCTCTTTTGATTTATGGTGGATTGCTGGACATCTTTGGTGTTCCTTGGCTTGTAAGGTACCTCCCCCGATCTCTGCCTTCATCTTCACATGACATTCTCTCTGTGCATGTTTGTCTCTGTGTCCAAATTCCCCCCTTCTATGAGGACACTCAACATATTGGATTAGAGCACAACTTAATGACCTCTTTTTTACTTGAATACTTTTTTAAAGACTCTATTTTCAAATAAGGTCATATTCTGAGGTACGAGGGGTTAGGACTTCAACATATTATTTTTTTGGGGGGTGGGCACAATTCAACCCATAAGAATTATCTATTGTCTTCCTAACATAAAAGATGAGATTTGGTTCTCAGCTTCACATCTTCTTCCCACTCACTTTTTTTTTTTTTTTAAATTTTTGGCTGCGTTGGGTCTTTGTTGCTCCGTGTGGGCTTTCTCTAGTTGTGGAGAGCAGGGGCTACTCTTTGTTGTGGTGCATGGGCCTCTCATTGCGGTGGCTTCTTTTGTTGTGGAGCATGGGTTCTAGGCACACAGGCTCAGTAGGTGTGGCACGCAGGTCCTAGAGTGCGTGGGCTTCTGTGGTTGTGGTGTGTGGGCTCAGTAGCTGCGGCGCACCGACTCTAGGGCATGCAAGCTTCAGTAGCTGTGGCTCGTGGGCTCTAGAGTGCAGGCTCAGTAGTTGTGGCACATGGGCTTAGTTGCTCCACGGCATGTGGGATCTTCCTGGACCAGGGATTGAACCCGTGTCCCCTGCATTGGCAGGCAGATTCTTAACCCCTGTGCCACCAGGGAAGTTCTCCACTCACTTTTAGTTCTTCCATCTTTATGGTAATGATTTTTTGTTAGATTCAGCGTTTACATTGTTATGACTGTGAAAATATTATTTACATCTGGGTCATGTAATGAATATGATTAAATTTTCTTTCTTTGGTTTTCATGGAACTATTAATGGTCTTGTGTTCTTGTTTGCTTAGTTTTCTAAGTTAAAAGAGACCAAGTTCTAAACTGTAGAGGAATTTCTGCAAATCAAAAAAGATAAGAAATTAGTAAAAACATGGGGAAAGGTATGAAGAGTTAATTTAGAAAAGAAAAAAAAAACCCATGTGGTTAACAAGCCGATCAAGAGATGCTCAAACCCATTGGTGATTAGAAAAACGGAAACGTCAAAATATTACTTCTCTCCTACCAGATTGGCTATCATTGGAAAGCTGGGTGGTGCTAAGGGTTGGCAGGTCTGTGGCAATACAAGAACTGCAAAGTACCAGTGGTGGAAGTGTGGACCAGGGCAGCAGTCCTGGAGAGGATTCTGCCCCCTACGCCACTGCTTAGGCAGCTCTGTCACACTCCAGGATGTACATCGTACAGAAATTCCCCATCATTTGTGATAGCAGGAAGTTGGAGACAATCTAGCTGTTGATCAATAAGGGGCCAGATAACTACATATGGTGGATGTGTTTTAAGGAACACTTGTGAGTTGGAAGCAATGAGTTAGATGTACACACAGAAATATGCATAGACCTAAAATACAGTGCTGAGTGAAAGAGTTAAGAAAAAGACTAAGATATTTAGCAAATTAAACTTGTGTAAATTGAAAATATATGCATATAATTTAATATACATTTTAAAAGAACTCATATAAATGAAATAATACATTTCAGTCATATCAGGGTGGTTGTATATGGGGAAATGGAAATAAGGGGAATGCATAAATAAGGGGGGCTGTGGTGAGACCAGTGCTGGTGAGGAGTATGATTGATTCAACCATCTGCACTTGAGATCTAAAAACAGACTCAGTGTTTACACGATTAAGACTAAATAAACATTATTTACACCTGAGTCATGGAGTGTATTGTGATTACATTTCCCTTTCGGGGCTAGGAGGAGGTATAGTTTATTTTATGTTCCTGAAATTAAAAATGATCCAAAAATTTTTTGTTTAGTTTTCTGTGCATATATCACTAATTCATCCCTGAACTCTTTGCCAACTGAATATATTTCTTCCCTTTATATTCAAATTTCTCAGATAATCTATCAGTTTTACATTTTCTTTTTTTGGTGACATCCCTCTTGGAGGTTTTTGTCTTCTGCTATGGACTGAACTGTGCCCCCTCCCCCGCAATTCATGTTAAAGCCCTAATCCCCAATGTGAGTGTATTTGGAGATAGAGTCTTTAGGAGGTAACTAAGGTTAAATGAGCTCCTAAGAGTGGAGCCCTAATCCAATAGGACCATTGACTTTATAAGGAGAGGAAGAGCTCACTTGCCCTCTCTCTCTCTCTCTCTTTCTGCCATGTGAAGACACAGTGAGAAGGTGGCCATCTGCAGCCAGCAAGAGAGGTCTTACCAGAAGCCAGCTCTGTCAGATTGGAGACTTCTAGTCTCAAGAACTGTGACAAAATAAATTTCTGTTGGTTAAGCCATCCAACAGTCTGTGGTATTTACTTATGTTAGCCTAAGCTAAGATTTTGGAATCAAGAGTTGGGTGCTGCTGTAACAAATACCTAAAAATGTGGAAGCAGCTTTGAAACCAGGTGATGGGTAGAGGCTGGAAGAGTTTTGAGGTGCATGCTTGAAAAAGTCTAGATTGCTGTAAAGGGACTGTTGGTGGAAATATGGACATTAAAGGTGATTCTTGTGAGGACTCAGAAAAGAGGAGAGCTGGAGAGAAAGTCTCCATTTTCTTGGGGAATGCATAAATAGTCATGAACAGAATGTTGGTAGAAATACAGATGTTAAAGGTCATTCTGGTGAAGTCTCAGATGGAAATGAGGAACGCATTATTGGAAACTAGGGAAAAGGTGATCCTTGTTATAAAGTGGCAAAAAACTTGTGTTCTAGTATATTTTGGAAGGTGGAGTTCATGAGCAATGAAATGAGATATTTGAGAAGATTTCTAAGCAAAATGTTGAAGATACATTCTGGGTCCTCTAGACTGCTATGACAAAATGTGAGAGCAGAAAAATGAATTGAAGAAGAAATCGTTAAATGAAAGGAAACGGAGCTTGAAGATTTAGAAAATTTTCAGCCTCTTCTTATTGCAAAAAATGAGAAAGTTTGTTCTGAAGGGTGTGGTTGAATAACCATTTGATAAGGAGATTAGTACGGATGTGAACCATGAATTCAGCCACTTCAGCAGAAGCCAGAAATGGAGATAGGATTATATCCACAGAAACACTGCCAATTTTAACTGAAGGGCATGGAGATGGGATGAAATGAAGAAACGCTGTCAGGATTTCTTAGATTCTCCAGAACAGGACAGTGGAGATATTTGACTGCAATCTTGTGCTATAGTCTTCAAGAAAAGGGAAGAATGTCCCTGAATTTTCTTCTCTGCTCTGGTTTCTCTTTTCTCATCTAGAAATTCCAAAGTGTGGCTCTAATTTCCTTCTCTTTCCCCCCTAGTTTCCATCTCTTCTTCTTTATTTTATACTTTCTAAGAGATTTTCTCAATTTTATCTTCCAACCTGTCTATTGATTTTATTTCTACTCACTTAGTTTTAATTTCAAAAGATCTCATTCTACGTAGATTGATTCTTTTCTTTTAATAGATGCATACTCTTGCTTTATCTTTACAATATTCCTTCTTATTTCTGTGAAGAGGTTTTTTGGAGATATTTTCTTCTGGTTCTTGCATTATTTTTCTTTCCTCTGAGATCCTTTTACTTTTTGTTGTTTTGGTTTCTTTCACCTCAGAAGCTTTCCCTCAAGTATCTGGTGATGTGGGGCTGTTTGCTCAAAGAGCAAGACACTAAAAACTTAGGGAACTGAACATTCTGGGAGCAGGGACAGAATTTGTTAAATGGTGGGTTTCATTGTACAGTGATCTGGCAGAGTTGTACAAGGATGAAAGCAATTATGAGTATCTTTACCTCTTTTTAATTTATTGGGTTGATCACTTTCCCCAGAGATGAATCTTCCAAGTCTCCTTCCTGGGGAAGGCATGCTTGGCTTCCAGCATTCCTGCTGCTCAACTGGGTAAGGAGACTGAGGTTCTTAGTGTTCAGTAAGTAGACCTCCATTTACCCCTCCAGCTTTCAGTTTGACATCAGACTTCAGTTCTGCTTAATGACCCCAAGACCATAATCTCTGGTTCAACCTCTTTATAAAGCATACATCTAGTCTTCTGCTGGGATGGGAGGAGAGAGGTTCCCCAGCTTCAGATTCTGACCCAGACTTCCAACTAAGTCCCCTGTTTCAGTCCCATCGGTACCCCAACTTTCAAAAGTACATTGAGCCGTGAATTCCTGAGCCTCTTAGAGTTCTTGAACTTGCATAGGCTTGTTTCTGGGATACCTTCATTATCATGCCTTCATCATCAGTTTAGGATTCAACTTTCATGGATCTAATAAATAAGTTACTACCTTTCCATCTGCTTTCTAGTTTCCAAAATTTTGTTCGTGTCAACTTCTTTTCCATTGTCTTGTCATCGGGTGTTACATCTTTTTGTACCTTTGTATCGTTGTAATTTTGTTTTGGAAGGGAGAAATGGCAAAAGACTTCTGTTGAGTCTTCAGTTTGATCAGAAGTCCTATAGAAAGTTTTTGAGAGAAATAGTTAGGGACATTTGGGAGACATTTATTATTTATTGAAATGGAGGATTTCAGAGCCAAAATCTTGAATTTTAAATCCTGGTTCAGAGTGGCCTTGGGCATGTTACTGAACCTCTCTTGGTCTCATAGGTTAAAAAAAAAAAAAAATAAAAAGGATAATAACACCTACCCAACAGAGTTGTTAAAATTAGAAGCATGTGTGTAAAGCATGTAGTTCAGAAACTGATATATAATAAGTACTGAATAAGTGGCAACTTTTATTATTTTATTGTTGAAGGAAAGAGGTGCCGTTTATTATTTACTGGGGATGGGGGGAGAGAAACAAAAAGGCAATTCAGCTGTCGGTTTTATCAGGGAAATGTCAAGTAAATCTCCCTCTACGCTTCTCAAATGCAAGACTCTAACAACAACTGGATTAGAGAATGGTGTAGGGTCTCCTGTTTTCCGACTAGAATGGAGAGCGGTTGCATATGTCCAGTGAAAGCAACTTAACTTACCTCCCTTATTGCAAGCAGGTGGAGAAGCTAGGAAATAGTTAACTTCCTCCATGCTCTATAGAGTCTCTGCCCAGGAATCTTTATCCTCTCTGGAGTCTGAAAGTGCAGTTAGAGCACAGTCCATCCAAACACAGGCAAGTCCAAGAAGAAACAGGAGAGAAGAGACATCTCAGACAGTGGTGGCCTCTGAATGCACTGACCTACCCTCTGGTAGAACTGTGGCCCATTGGATGACAGACTCTCAGCAGCCAACTTAGTGCTACGCTGAGTTAAATGGTTTAAAAGAGAAACTGGAAGAATTTACTCCAGGTTCACTTCTTAGGCCTGTCCTATAGGGAGGGAAGTGGAAATCCCCTTCAATGATAAGGACAAAGGAAGAAAGGTTCCCTCCTGAAAGAATTATTGACATTACAATGGCTAAATCCCATGCTCTGCCACACTTTACGTTCCTGTCGCATTCAGAACATTGTTGAATATTTCTGTATATACATTTCTGTCTGAGTCTCATTTCTTTGTAATTTATATTGCCCATAGCCTAAAATATATCTCTTTGTCTTCTTTAACTTCGTGAGGGAGAGAATGCAGGAACTGTTTTTCCCCAAAGTAATTCATTCATAACAAGTTAGCCAAGAGGGAGAATTTCAGACAAATCAAGAACTGCTCTTTAAATTGCTGCTTCCTTGACGGGAGTGTGGTCCACAGAGGTCCGCGTTGGTAATAGAAATCAAACATCCAGTCTTCTCCCTCTCCCCATATAGATGTGACACTTCTTTCCTTGGGCTGTAGTACACAGTTGGTGGGTCCTTCTCTGGGTTCTTACAACTTCTCATGCCTTGGGCTTCTAATCTGAGATGAAGGGATGCTTTCCCTATGGGACTGGAATGCAAAATAATCTTGCCCAGTGACTTCCTTTCTTTGGAGGGTGATTATTAAGTCTGGATTTTTGGCCAAATTTGGCTTTTGTAAAAGTGAAATTCCTATACAAGAACGATCCCCGTTGTGAGAATGATGAATATAAAACAAACAGACAAAAGCCCTACTGGAATGGAGAGGTTTCTACTCATTGCCATGAAAGAATTTCACATCTCCTACTCCTCCTTCATTTCTTTTTTTTTTTGAGGGGTTACGCGGGCCTCTCACCGTTGTGGCCTCTCCCGTTGCGGAGCACAGGCTCCGGACGCGCAGGCTCAGCGGCCATGGCTCACTGGCTCAGCCGCTCCGCGGCATGTGGGATCTTCCCGGACCGGGGCACGAACCCGTGTCCCCTGCATCGGCAGGCGGACTCTCAACCACTGCGCCACCAGGGAAGCCCCCTCCTTCATTTCTTTCTCCTACCTCTTCCTTTCTCTTTTCTTTTTTGTTTCTCCTTTTATTCTTTACTTTTTCTGCCTCTTTTCATCTTTATTTCTCCCCTACTTTTTTTTCTTATTTAGTTTATTTTCATTCTCCTGCTCCTCTTTGTCCTCCTCTCCCTTTTTTTCTCCTTATTCACCTTCATCATTCTTGGATTGTCACCACTCACCTGCATAAGCAGGACACTGAGTAAAGGTTTTTCAGTTACTAAAAAAAAAAAAAAAAAAAAAAAAGACTTCTATTTCTTATGGAGCTTAACGTTTGAGAACACACACCTGTTAACATAAGGGTGTGTAAGACCAACTTATGAATCTAAGGCCAAATCTACGGGCTTCTGTTGGAATGGTTATTCCCCGAAGAGCCCATGGGTGTCCACTATGTGGTGGTGACTATAAAGCAGTGACCTCGTCTGGGACCTCCAACTCATTTCTCAGAGGGCACTGAGAACCCAGCGACCACCACAACTTTGTGCAACTTTCAACCTCAGACAAATCTGAATTGATGACCTGAGGGTGAGAGGCTCTGTATAACTTGATTACATTTTTTAAAAATTCCATTTTTCTCATGAAAAGACACGTTCAGAACACAATGTCAGTTTATCTCTGCAATTTTAGACATCAAATAGCTTATTTTTTTAGTTCTCTCTGGATCAAATAATGTTATTAAGAAGAAAAATGTAAAATAAATATTGGTTTTGTAACAATTCGGAATCCAAACTGAAGCCTCTCATAAACTCACAGGAATGTTCTTGCTTTGAAATTCTTCATAGTAGAAAGGAAGATAAAAATATTATACAGGGCAAGAGTGTCCTAAAATATATATTAAAAAATGAAACCAAGGAAATAAAATGGTCAACAGATTTTGAAGGTTAATATGCCCAAACACCCTTTTGGTGGGAATTGTCATGTAGGTTCTCGATGTTACGAATATGTGATATTACTACTTCTGTGGGAGATCACTTTAGAATCCAGAGTGTAGATTTTTGCATGAACAGGAAAGGAGGAAATGAGAATTACTCTTCACCTTCTCTCTTCCTGTAAGGATCTGTCAACTGAGATATTTGTCCCATTTCTCAGGGCAGGCAAAAGGCACTGGGTCTTATTTCAGGATCCCCAGGTTAGAACTTCATCTCCAGATATGGTGAGGTTGTTTCATCAAAATAGGCACTAAGAAATTAAAAGAACGAGCACAATGGAATGAAAATGAACAAGCCGCTCTATTTTATTTTTACGTGCATGGGAAAAGCATCAATACTTTGTCTTCAAGTGCTTACACCTATGCAGGAAAAGGAGGTGGAAAAACGAATTGTTCCATCTGTAAATTTCAAGCAGGGAAAATGAGTTACAAGCATATCAGCAAAATACAGACAGAGGTGGACCTGGTGGAGCAGAAGGAAAATGACTAACTACCGTTTCCCCTTATTCCCATAACTGATTGGATGTAAACAAAACATTCTCCCCCAAATGAGAGGCAGAAGTCTGACACTGAGCAGTGGCTACTTCTCAAGATATCTTTGTCAGCAAGATGGGTTCAAGTTATGATTTCACCATTTCTGTGATTGACATTGTTACGGTTCTTAGAGCAGTTACCATGGAAACAGAAGGGCCTTGCATGTATTTAAAGTAATTCACCTGACCTAGTGCTCAAAATGAGGGAGGGCTGAGCGCTAGTATTTCACCCAAGTATTCCCCATGATGTGGCTGATGCAGGCTGCAGTCTTGGTTCTGATCTGAAGAGTCTGTCAAGCAGGGCATGTGAGGAAGGATGAGGAAAACGGCAAATTCCTGCATCTGCTTAGACAAAGTCTAGCCTGAGATTTTCCCCTAGGGAGGTATGATGCTGTCAGTAGCCTCTGGTGTTTTCTGCTACCTAAATATGGACTTAATTTCTGTCCTTTCCCTCCTGGTATCTGCTGGGGAGGCCTACAGGAAGGATGCTTCAATCAGTTTGTAGCTGGACATTTGTGTCACCTCTGGGCCAGAGGAAAATGGGGAGAGAGACTGAGATTGAGAGAGAGATTAAGCGAGTTTAAGGTGGTTCTCTGCCTTGGGGCGGATGCATCACATTCCTCCCGAAATAGTATCTGGATTATGTTAAAATTCAGCCTGTGGTTCCCCATCCCTTTTAGAGCAGAGGGCAAAACTCAGGGAGTCTGACCATCACACCATCACTGCATCTCTTCAACCTTGACATTGGTCAGATCTGTCCAAGACTCAAACGCTCTCCACATTCTGCCTGCCCCCTTCACTAATATATTCCTCTGGGCTATCCAACTCCTCCTCCCTATTTCAGAATGCTCCCATTTCTTTTAACTCATGGGACCAAGAAGGAGTGCTGGCACATTTTTCCACTGCTCCTTGCTGCTTTGGATGATTTTTCTGTCAACACTCTTCAGTCTTCTTTCTGAGAAACTCAGGTTACCACTTGGACCATTTCTTTCCCATCTTCATTGCTGTCATTAACTGACCTTTGGGGTCTTCTTCTACTCTTCTCAGTGACCTTAGCACCTGGCTTGGCATTTTACTTCCTGACCTCTCTCTCCTGATGCACAGGGAATTCAATTTCACAGTAACTCTTCTAGCACACTGGTCCTCTCCCTTTCTTGGCCTCTCAACTCTGATCACCCTCATCTGTCCTGTAACCGTGGTCACTGGGGTAGAAATAACTACTTTTTGATCTCACCTTCACCCCAGACTGAGATGCTTCCTTTACTCCTACGTCTTCCTGTCCTTTCACCTGATCCACTCTCACCCTCAGTGAGCCTCACACCGATTCTTACGATGCCTTTAATCTTGGGAACCACTCTGCTGTCTGCCTCTCAGACCCTTCTTGGCTTCTCAGACATTCTTACCTAGCTGGGTCTCTATGGTTAATGAGTTCAGCTTTCTTCTCAACAACAGTTTGGACTCTCTCAGACCCTACACACTGAGTTGCACATGATATTAACTTATGCATTCATTTCTCCATTCATCAAGTACTGATTAAGCCGCTGACACTTTTTTTTTTGCGGTATGCGGGCCTCTCCCGTTGCGGAGCACAGGCTCCGGACGCGCAGGCTCAGCGGCCATGGCTCACGGGCCCAGCCGCTCCGCGGCATGTGGGATCCTCCCGGACCGGGGCACGAACCCACGTCCCCTGCATCGGCAGGCGGACTCCCAACCACTGCGCCACCAGGGAAGCCCCCGCTGACACTTTTGTACTGGGGATATGGGCCAGTTCTCTGCCCTCCTAGAGCTTATGAAATAGTGGGTGAACCATACAATTAACGTGAAACACAAAATTACAAACTAAAGTATCAGAGAGAAGTGACAAGGTGCTGGGATGTTAATAAATACGTCACCGGGCATTTGTAAGGACCGGGGACTCGTACGTTTCTTATGATTATTAATTTATTGAATCATCACAACCAGCCTCTGAATAACTACTTTATATTATTCCCGTTTTATACTGGAGAACACTTAAAGTTTCTTGCCTGGGGTCGCACAAGTGATGGAGCTGGGACTTGAAATCAGGCAGTTTCCTTACTCCACTGTCTTAACTGCTAAATCCCTGCTGTAGGGCCGTAGTTAGGGGATTTTCTTAGACAAGCTGGTCACTGAGGGCCTTTTTGAGAAGAAAGCATTTAGCCTGAGGCTTCAGGAAAGAGAAGGAGTCCTTCACACAGTCGTAAATATATGAAAGAGCTAGGAAAGAGCATTTCAGTGAGAGCAAGTAGCATGGAGAAAGCCCTGAGTAATAAGGAGCGTGGTTTATTTGAAAAATGGAAAGAATATCAATATGACTGGACTACAGATCGGGGGAGAGACTGGCCTAGGATTGGGCTGGAGAGGACAGCTGGGCCAGGTGATCCGAGACAGTTTTGGCAGAGTAAGCGATTTTTATTGTATTCAAAGAGCCAATTTTTACTTCTGGAATCTCTTTCTGGCAATTGTATGGAGAATGGATTGGGAGCTAATAGAGAAAGTGGGGAAAACAGCTGGAAAGCTCTCGCAGGGAACAGGCTAGAGATAGTTGTGACTCAGGCTGTAGAGGTGGCTCTGGAGATGGAGAGGCAGAGCTCTGTGGTAGATACTCTTTGGAGGTAGGATCAGCAGGCCCAGGCGATGGGTGTTCATGGGAAGTGAGGGGAGGGGTAGAAATGAGGATGAGTCTCAGGTTTCTGATTCACACCAGTGTACTTTACCTTCATTTTACCAGGCAGATGAGACCATCAGGAAGTCTAGCCCTCAGCTCTCTTTCGTGTACCTCTGAATTTACCTCCCCCCCCCCACAATATCAGGGGAGGTTATCTCCTTACTCCATTCCCCTGTATCAGCTTCAGTCACCGATTTTGAGCCACCCTTCCTGTCTTTTCTATGGTGTTGCTCAATTTCTTATTCTCCTTTTGTCATGTATCTCCAAGTTTTCCTCTCCTGGTGTCTTCCTTAGCTTAAACAACAAATTCAAGTTTTATCTACTCTGAAACAAAGTAGATAGCTGTGACCTTGGACAAGTAACTTGACTTACCTGTGCTTCAGTTTCCTGATAGGCAAAATGGGAATAATCCTAGTGACTATTTCACAGTGTTGTTGTGATACTTAATGAGTTGGCATCTGTAAGGTATTTAAAACATTGTTTGGTTTAAATGTAATAAGCGCTCAATAAATGTTGGCTGGTATTTTTCTCTAGGTAGAATTACTCATTCCTTCTTCTGAACTCTTAGAGTACGTTCTTTTACAGTAATGATTATCACAATGTGGTGATCATTTGTTTATACACCTATAGGCTGTGGGATTATAAAAACAAAGAAACCAGAAACAATAACAGTGTTCTTTCCATGTCCCATAATATTCCGTGTGATACATGGCCTATAGGGCAAATTCAACAAATGTTTATTGAATTAATGAATGAACTGTGAGAAATTTTGTGGTTAATTTAAAGATGAATTAATAGGGGACCCAAAGTGAAGTTATTGCTGATGAAATCTGCTATGGTGGTTAACCAAATTACATAGTCATTTGTAATTTTAATCTTTGAAAAAATTATAATCAGATCTCTATATATGTACTAAGATGAAAGAAAGAATCAAAGATAATAGAGCACAACCTATGTGCTATGAGCTTTCTATATTATAATTACTATCCTCTTTTAAGTTACTAATACCATTCTAGAGTGGAAAAAATTTATTCAGAGAAGTTTAGTGACTCATCTAAGGTCACAAAACTAATGTGTGGCGGATCTAGGTTTCCAACCCATAGACCCAAACTGTAAACTCTATCTAATCTTTTTACCCTCCTGTATTTTCCTTCTCCCCTTCCGTTGTTGGTAACTTTCTACCATCACCTCTAGCTCCACTTGCATCAAAGATTTTATAATTTAGCCATAAACGCCTTTGGGTCACGGATGCTTATGCTTTACTTCTCATTGGTAGCTTTCTTCCATAGAAAGAAGAGCGTTGTACTTGCTTTGTCAGTTACGGGTAGTCTAAAAATGGTTTTGTGACCAGATAAAGGAATTCTGGGTATGAAGGGGGAGTTGAGGTATTCAGTTCAGCCTGATAAGAATATCAGACTTCAACTGTCAGCTCTGTTTAGCTTCACAGTCCTCCACTGGCATGGTATAACCTCAGCCACAAAAGACGGCTCTCCCTGATGGCTCTCCTAGTCATGCAGGAAACGAGTAATTTTTCCCTCCTAGTTTCTCCAGGCTTACCCCCAGTTTCAGATTGGACTACCCTCAACAAGCTGCCATGCTTTTCAGTAGTGAAATTCCCTTGGCTTCCCATACAGAGAACCTTCATGATTGAATCTTTCCCTTTCCTGGGCATTCCTACGTAAACGATTTCCCAACAATGACTGTCCTCTGCTCCCAGGTTCTTTCCAACTGTTAAGTTCGTTCCTGAATGCATCTACGTGTTGATTGGTCCGGAGGTCTTTCAACCTGGAAAAAGTTCTGCTCTCTCTGAGACATGATTTCTCTAAACTAAGATGTCTTTCGCCCTGTATCCCTCCTGCCCGGCGGGATAGTTTCACTATTCAGGCTGCCCAAGCTTCTCCCAGTGATGAATTTGGCTCCTGCATTCTCTGTTTTTACATTTGAGAACTTAGTCAACTGGAAAGCAGATCAGATTGCCCCATGGTTGGAGATGGTTTGTTTTTTCTTTGCTTTTTAGTTACAGTGATGTATGAAAAACATTATACAATGCTTGATAGCAAAAACTTGATGGTAAATTTCTACTCTTACAAAGGTGTATCTGTTTCAAAAGATCTGGTAGGTTAAATAGATTATGTCCTTTTGGGTAACATATCAGGGGCAAACAGCAACCTAGCAATGAAATGATGGACTTTTGTGCACTGCTCCCTCCCTCTCCCCACCGTGTTTTGAATGATGGTGTTTTAGGTGATGATATCAATTTAAGGAATTATTCCAAAGCAGGTCTTCTTCACGAATTCCTCCATAGACTGTGTTGTAATAGTAGGCAAATAAATCATTCCTATGCTCCAACTTTCCTATCAGTGGCAAATGGTAATGGATTCCTGATTTATCTTCTGGTTTCTGCCCTTGTCATCCTCCTAAACACAGCAACCAGAGTGGTCCTGTTAAAGTTACATAATTCTACTCCTGTGCTCAGAACCCTCCAATGACTTCCCACTTCTTACCAAGTGAAAGCAAAACCCCTTATGAAGGTCCACAAGATCACGCATGATCTGACCCCCTGTCTGACCTTACTTCTTCTTCTCTTCTCTTTGATTCCTCTACTCCAGCCGTACTGGGGGCCTTGCTATTTCTTGGACTTAGCAGACATTCTCTTGCCTTAGGGTCTCTGCAGGCTCTTCTTGCATCTCTCTCTCCAATATCCTTTTGGCTCAGTTTATTTCAGATCTTCACATATTCTATGGGAGCTTTCCTGGCGACCCTATTTAAAAATCACAAACCCCAACTTTTCCCAATCCTCTTCTACTTTGTTTTTCTCCATTATAGTATTTCCTGTGCTCATTTAAATATTTTGTCTGTATTCCCCACTGAAACGTAAGCTTATCTTGGGCAGGTACTTACCATTTGTTCACTGCTTTATTCTCAGCTTCAGGGACAGTGGCTGGTAGGTATTCAATAAATATTTGTTCATTGAGTGAGTAGTACGGTCTATGATTTTGGCATTCTTTCCATTGATTTCCCTTGAATTCTCTGATAAGCCTACATATAAGGCATGGTTATGGCTCCTTGAGGAGATCACCAGGGATTTGAACCTGCCACAGATATCTGGACCCTGGTGGGCTCTGTGGGTAGGGCCTTGTTCTTTAAATTCCTTGTTTCTTACCTTTTCTTTTTTCTTCTTGTAACATCCCACATGTAAATGGGACCCCAATCCATCCCCCATAATCACATTCAATCTTCACATTAACCACGTGAGGCAGATGAAAAAGGAAAGAATGAAACCAGCAATAACCGAGCATCACTTTGTGCCTGGGACTAAGCCAGGAACTTTCACAATGGTCCTTTCAGGTATGCATCAACCCTAGGAGAGAGGTATCTTTATTCCTATTTTACAGATGTGGCTCAGAGAATTGGTGACAGTTAACCTGCACAGTCACTCATACCAAAGCCTCTTTTCTGTCTTCAGTCCTCTTTCCTCCATGCTCCCCGAATCTCTTTTGCATGGGTGTGGTTTCACTGAAGTCATGTATTAGATTTGCTTCTTCTCTAAAGCCTCTTTGGCTTCGGTAAAAACAAATTGTTGTAGGTTCCGCATTTTGGCTACTACGTGTCCAGGGTCCATAGCAGTCAGACACAATTTAATGAACTGCAGACGATAAATGAACTGCTTAGGGTTTTAACTCATCGGAAGGAAGTTACCCCATCGGTGCAGGGCGCTGTAGATTGCAGAAATGAGATTGTCTTCAACATTCGGCCCGGCATCTTGACGATGCACACTGGGGATTTTATTTGGGAACAACACTGAAGGTCCTTCATCCTATAAAGGAAAGATTTAAACTCTTCCACGGCAGCATCTGAGTTTGTTTTCTGGAAAGAGAAGGTTGATCTGAAGGGAGCAAATCTGTCCCTAGCGAAAGTGCACACAACTTAAAAAATAAAACATCTCATTCAGCCAAGTTTTCTCTGTTGACAGAGATCAAGACATACCCTCATCTTATAATCAGTCCAGTTCTGGGAGAACTTCTCACAGTTAAAAAGAAGAAAAAAAGAAAAGTCCCCAAATTATCCAAAGAGTGAAGCTTGCAAAGCAGCCAAGCAGAATTGCATCTTTCCTATTACTACCACATGTGCTGCCCTGCATACCGCATTTCACAAAGGGCTGAATAATGGTACACTGCCTCTACCAGGAGTGCCGCCCCACATCATCCCCTTGGCATGATGGCATTCTAGAGCAGAAAACCACAAGCCTGTGGTTTTCCTTGCACGGGGTTCTCATCCTCACTCACTGCCTGCTTCATTCTCAGCCGGCTCATGTGCTTTGAATTTAAGGTTTTATTCCCACGTAGGCTACATGTGTTGCGTTTACACACAGTGAAGGGATTTTAGTTTTCATCTGAGTGATCTTGCTGTAGTGCTTTCAGGATACATGCAAACAAATAAAATGATTTACCACCCAAAAGAACATTTTAAAAAAAGTTCAAGTACAAGTCTATCTGGAAGAACCTTTTAGGGGGAGGCAAAGCTGGCTACTGGGTATGAAAAAAGATTTGGGTTGGGCTTGCAAAGCGTAGAAGGCATGGGGCCTGGTGCAGTGTGCTTAGTGACTAGTCATCTTATTTAGGTCACGATTGCTATGATTGTGGATTCTCTGTATAGTCAAAAAAGAAAAAGAAAGAAAAGAAAAGAAGAAGAGCAATGCTATCTGATATTAGATCCAGAAATATCTGGGTTAAAAATGTTAGCTTGTCTTCTATTTGCTATGTGGTCTTGGCTATGCCATTTCATGTCTCTGAGTCACATTTGCCTGATCTATAAAACAGGAGTGATAATCTGTCCCTTACAGAGCTTTATAGGAAATAAATAATATCTATATAATCACAATATATGCAGCATATTCCCCTCCTTCACAATTTCACCCTACGTTAATGGCTTATTGGTCCTCTGGGTATAACTGGGTGGGTTTTCTCCTCTATCCCACTTTATAATCAAGTTTGATCGTTCCCTCCTCACTTTTTCTCCTTGAAGACGTGCTTTCAGCTATGATTTCTGTAGCGGACGTACTACAGGTTAAATCCTGAGGGGACCCCAGCACTGAACCTCACATAGTAACCCACTCTTAAATAGGAAAACTAATATTTACATAGCACTTTAGCATTTAAGAAACACTTTCAAATATGTCATCCTGTTTAATTCTTAAAATTATTTTCTGAACTAGTTATTAGTATCTGTCGTTACTCCATTTTCTGCGTGAGGAAATTAGGGCTCTGAAATGTTCAGGGACTCATCCATAGTCACACAGCTGGAAATCTGGAGTGAGCATGGCTTTCCCCAGTGGACCTTACAGTAATAAATAGTAGTTTTCAGGTACTGACCCTACCTCTCTCTTCTGTATCATATCCCTACTTCCTTGCTGTTATTATCTCTTGGTTCCTTGTATTTCTGGGAGTCCCTGGGGGCTCTTTCATAGGTCCTCACAAACACATCCTCATAGCTACTGCTTTGGTGTTGGCCATTTTCCTCCTTTTCAGGTTGGATTTACTTTGGTGAGGTCTGCCGCCTGAAAAGAAGCATTGTGAAGGTGCCTCCCTGTTGCCATGGCTACTGGTGCCTGCCATCAAAGGAGCTTAAAGTGAGGGCCCAGTCTCATTGTGTTCCCAAAGTCACTGGTGTTTTTTCTCACAGCTGACACTGCCTAAGTTTAGTGACCTTGTTTTCTGGTACCTCTGTGGTAAGAACATCTATGTGGGGAGGAACCCTCTCCCTGTTTTGACACAAATGGGGCTCCATTCCTCAAGCCCCAAAGCAGTACTATCTTGCCCCTACCCCAGTGCTTATGAAGTTCAGTGAAAACAGCACTTTTAGTTTTATTATAGTCCTCTCGAAAGTCCCAGTGAGGCCTTTTATTAGTCAGGGTTCTCCAGAGAAATAGAACCAATAGGGTAGATAGGTAGGTAGGTAGATAGGTAGGTAGGTAGGTAGATAGGTAGGTAGGTAGCTAGCTAGCTAGATTTATTATGAGAGATAGGTTCATGCTATTATGGAGACTGAGAAGTCCCATGATCTGCCATCTACAGTCTGGAGGCCCAGGAAAGCAGGTGGTGTAGATCCAATCCAAGGTCAAAGGCCTGAGAACTGGAGAAGCCAATGATACAAGTTTGAGTCCAAGTCAAAATGCCCAAGAACCAGGAGTGCAGATGTCTGAGGGCAGAAGATGAATGTCCCAACTCCAGCCAAGAGGATGGATTCACTCTTCCTCTTTTTTTTTGTTCTATTTGGGCTCTCAACTGATTGAATGTTGCCCACCTGCCTTGGTGAGGGTGATCTTCTTTCCTCAGCCTATAGATTCAAATGCTAATCTCTTCTGGAAACACCCTCACAGACACATCCAGAAATAATGTTTTACCAGCCTTTTGCATATCCCTCTGTCCAGTGAAGTTCACATATAAAATTAACCTCGTAAGTGTTATTGAGATATAAATTATAAAAGACAAGTTCAAGGGACAGGTAACACGCTGACCTTAAAATCATCTTCTGACTCCACTGCTCATTAACTGCTATGTCTGAGGGACTATTTCTTATCTTTCAACATGTTTTTTCCTCTGAGTTTCCTTTGTTCTTTAAGCAAATAAGCTACCCTCTGGTGGTCCCTATTTGTCTCCGAGCACAACTGGTTCTTTTGGTGACCATAGCTCAGGCCCATGCAGGGTCTTCTGCCATTCACGTATTATTTTAGTGGTACTCTGACTTTTGGATTTCAAAGATCAGTAACAGTTCAGAAACAACATTGAATTGTCTACTGTTTATTTTGCCAACTGAGGAAAATAACCAAACAGAACAAAAACCAAAACAATAGACATTTACTAAAACCGTACAGAGAGAAAGATCTGGACCTTTGCCAGCTCTTTAGTTTAATAATAGAAAGACGATTTTACCACCAAAAAAGGAGGAAAGACGTAATATCTAAATAAAGCTTAGGCATGTTATAGAATACATAGGTTTATCAAAAATCCATACATTCTTCTCCCATTTTACTGCAGATTGTAAAATAATTGTCAAATTCTGGCACTTTGGAACTATTAGATTGCTTCATTTGCTATGCACAACACTTACCGTGAGGTAAGTGTTACCATTATCCCATTTTACAACTGTAGAAATTCAGGACCAGAGAAGCTGGGCATCTTGCCAGAAGTCGCAGAGAAAATAAGGAGAGTAGCTGAGACTTACATTCAAGCCCTCCACTGCCAATCATGCCTTTGCTTGGTTGAGCAACTGAAGATGATGGGGATATTCGTATGGAATTAAGTCTGCTTATATATTTCGAATGTTATGAGTTTTGAAAATGAATTTCTTTAAAACAGATCGTTGTTTACAATTTTCCCCAGTGTGTTATTTTGGCTATGTGATATTTATTAATAAACATTCATACATATCTATACAACGTATCACTCTGAGTAATTGGCATTATAATTTGTGTGCAAATTCTTTTGTCTCTGTAGTCCCAAAGAATCTACTATCAAAAAAAAAATATGGGATTGTTATTATCATTCTAATCGTTGCAGAGGTCCAGCACTTCTCTCCGTATGCTCACACAAAAAAATGGACAATCATGAAATCTTCCTGGATTTCATTTTGCTCACCTTTCCCTTTTCTCCTCTACCTCATTCTTCACCTGTCTGTCTCTTCCCTTGACTATTTCTGTATTTTTCTTCTTTGAGATTGTGGCTGTCTGGCCATTGCAAACATCTCCAGGTAATCAGTTCTTGATTAATCAGGTGAGGATTTCCTCATGTTGGGATAGCTCCTTCGTCCAGATTAATCTTCAGTTTACATCAACCATAAACATGCACAAAATGGTTTATTTTTGATGGAGGTGGGCTGGAGGGATGGAGAAAATCATGAGGTAGATTCGTGGTGTGCATGGCTCTAACATTTGATATTTCGGCTTTTCAAGAATGAGTCTGGAGGCTAATGCTCTGTAGTCACCTGTAATTTTGCCGGGACATCAGTTTCAATCAAGTGTGTGAACTCTAAGGACTGCCCAGAACCTGTATTTTAATATGGCTTTTATTATTTATATTTACTACATGGTCTTATTTAGTTCTTATAAAAAGTCAGTGATGTGGATCTCAGAATCCCCATTTTGTAGATAAAGAAAATTTGGCAAACTATATGCAATAGACTTAGGGGTAGCAAAAAAAAAAATCACAGTAATCAGAAAAGTCTTGCCTCTTTACCTTTAGTGAACCCACCACTCACCAGTCAAAGGCCACCCACCAAGAGAGGACACTCACGTGCCAGCCATGTTTCCAGAAAGAGTTCCTGACCACTCCCTGCCTTCCCTCCTGTTTCTTGCCCCCTTTCCATTCATATGCTCAGTTACTCATTCTTTTAGCACACATTTGTTGAGCATGGAAACACTTCCGGGCCTGGTGTCAGGCACTGGGAATGTGATAATGGAAGACAGGTGTAGTTCCCAGCCTCATGGTGACCACTGGCTGGTGGGAAGTGAAGACTAGTTACCAGACAATTAAAATGCAGTGGATATGGGCTCTGGTAGAGACAGTGCAGGGCAGTGGGAGGTGAATAACTCGGACTGGGGTGAGGGACAGTGCAGAGAAGACTCAAGATGAAAGGGAAAGGGGGTGTGAAGAGTATTCCAGGCAGAAAGAATGGCATATACAAAAGGAGTAAGAAAAAGCAGAGTTTTCCAGTGAACTGAATAAAGTTAAGAGAGATGGAGTAAAGATGTGAAAGGACAGAAAATTGGACAAGGTAATGCAGGACTTTGAAGGTCATGTTAATTAGTTTGCCTTAACTCAGCATCTGATATCTAGGCATCTTCTCTTGGTTTGACTCTCATGCCCTTCTTGTGTTATATTTTTTTGAGAACGCTGCTGGCTTGATTATACCTCAGTCCCTGGAACCCAATTCTATTATCTATACACTTTCTCGGTATTCTTGAATGCGTCTACCCTGGGAAAAGGGACTGGATAATAGCGGCTTAGAGCCATGGAAACCTTTAAAATACCCGTGGACTTAAGATGTGGTTTTGACTGTTTTTATGAGATAATTGTACTGAGCGTCAAAAAGGATGAAGAGTTGGTCTTACCTGGACTAGGGTAATAAGTTATTGGAGTGTAGTCCTGGAGATGACAGGACTTCCAAAGACGGGTGACCAGGAAGCCCATGTTCACTCACATGCATATTTGTTGTATTTCTGCCTCTTGCTTCTGAAGATTAAATAGCTTGGGAAAACTGAGGCTGCTCAAAGTAAGAATGTTGGTGAATTTGCTTCCTTAATCTCCCTAAATGCCCCATCCTTGAGGAGTAACCAAAGTTACAAGGGATTTCATTGAGGTCAATAGTCTTCCATCTGAGATGCTTGGAACCAGATATATTTCGCACATCAAATGTGTATGATTTACTTGGACAGAAGTAAAATGGGGCATACATTTTCTATTTTGTGACACCCCTAGAGGGTCTGGAGTGGCACCTTGTAATCATCAGATTAATGTTTCTGTAGCAAAGCATACGCATATCCACACAAAGTTAGATAAACCGAGATTTTAAAAAGTTTCTAGTGAGTTCAGGTCCGGTTTTACCCCCAAATGAGTTAAGTTCACAACGGGTTTGGCTGCCAGATGAGTTACGTAAAGATCTTTAGATTTCAGAGCTTTTGGATTTCAGAATTGCAGATTAAAGAGTCTGTGGATCTGTAGCATATCAATTTGTTAGGCGTGATGGAAAAAATTATTCACCGTAGGAACTGAGAAACTCTAGAAGTTGCTTAACCAGGGGTGTGTGCAGATCTGGTTGGAGACCTGCTAAATCAGGCCATCTGGGAGTGGACTGGGTAAAGATACTTTTAACAAGCTCCCCAGGTGGCTCTGATCCACATCAAAATTTAAGAACCTCTGCTCTAGAAGAAATTTCCAAGGGAGATTGTGAATCTTCTTCTCTATACATTTAAGAAAATGTTGATTTTCTTTATATCTCTGTGAACTGACAAATGTATCAACTTTGCATCAAACAGGCTCCTGCTGGAGCTCAGATCACAATGCAGGTAGTTTCTCTTTTTGGGCTTCCTTGTCCCTCTAGAGATAAAGACTCTACCCTGTGGGAAGTCCGGCTGGTGATATGCTTGAAATTTGGCTCTGCGGACCCTACTGCGGCCTCCCCAGTTACTCAGGTGCTTTGACACAGTTTCTGTATGACCAGCCCTCTACTGGACACTGTGGAAAGAATGGTTGACTCCTGCTCTCAAAGAGCTCACTGTTGCCATAAAGAGAAAATACCTGAACGTGTTAATGGTAACTAATGCCAGTGTTTTAATTTGGTCACAGTTCAACGCACTACTGGTACAGCTTCAGAGCTGCACTGACACTTGTTCTTTTAAAACTTGTAATTAACGTTTACTGTTAACTTTTTGGGGAAATAATAAACTCAGATGGCAGACATACTAGAGAGAGAGGGAACCTATCGAGAAGAGTAGGGGAGAGACATTTTGCACTGGATCAAGGTATGAATATGAGTATTTTATAAACTGGGTTAATTGGGAGTGGAGTGAAAGAACAAGGACCTTGGTGTCAAACCAGCCTTATCAGCTGTATGTCCTTGGGCATATTAACTAAATCTCTGCATCTCAGTTTGCCCATATATACTATGGAGGCAATAACATGTACTTCATGGGGTTGCTGGGTGGATGAGGTCAGCTTCTCACCATGGAATCACCTGGAACAGCGAACATTGGTTTCTTCATTCTCTCTGCCCTACAGCACTTGGGTTGTTTGTGTTTCTGCACCTGTTCCTCTGTCCTGTGCCATTGATCTTTTACCTGTTGGTCTCACACTGGATTGTGAGCTCTTGGAGAACATGGACCTCGTCTTTCTAACTCTTTTATGCTTTGTGTCTGGCATGTGGTAAGCACTCAGCAAAGGTTTGTTGAGAAGCAAGAGAGCAGCATGGATTACGGATGTTGTGAAGAAGTGGACTTTGAGCAGTATACCACTGCTAATAAAAATGTATGTGTGTGGCATTGTTTTTATGCATTTTACTGATATGAGAATGTATAGCACACATTTACAAATCATAATGAAATATACGGTACCCTCATTCTCAACTTCATATAGCCAAGTGATTCCCTCAGAATGCTTTCCTAAGTCTAGATCAGGGGTGGGCAAACAATGGTCAAATCTGACCCACCACCTACTTTTATAAATAAAATTTTACTGAAGCATAGCCATACCCAGTGATGGCCGTGTGCTACAACGGCAGAGGTGAGGAGTTGTAACAGGGACCATATAGGCCTCAAAGCATATTGATTATTGAGTTCTTTAGAGAAAGGGGAGTCTCTGTCTCTTTTTCTTCTCCCCTTCTCCTCTTCCTCCTCCTCCTCCTCCTCTTTCTTCTTTATAACCCTTTAAAGGTATAAGAGACACTTTTAGCTTGTGGACCATACAAAAATAAGCTAAGGGCTAGATTTGTCCATTGAGCCATAGATCACTGAGCCTCAGTCTAGCCAATCCACAGAACAGTAAATCAAGCCCTGATTTGTAGTATTTGCCAATTACTGTGGTGTAAATACTCCCAATATGGTTGATTTCCAGCTACCAACATGATATCACTGGACATGGAATTAGAACAGATGCACGATAGCACACCCTTGTATAGTATTTCAACCATACAGAATCAACAGATTTAAATAACCATAAGAGCATAGATAACAGTAAAATGTAGTGAAATAATTAAGAAGTGTTGAGTTTTGAATATTTCTGAGCTTTGTTTATAATATAACATGTAATAATAAGTTTATATAATTTAATTTTTAAAATATTATTTATTTTATTGAAGTACAGTTAATGTACAATGTTGTGTTAGTTTCTGGTGTACAACAAAGGGATTCAGTTATGTATATATATGTATTCTTTTTCATATTCTTTTCTATTATAGTTTATTATAAGATATGGCATATAGTTCCCTATGCTATACAGTAGGACCTTGTTGTTTATCTATATATAGTAGTTTGTACCTGCTAATCCTAAGCTCCTAATTTATCCCTACCCCCCTTCCATTCCCCTTTGGTAACCCTAAGTTTGTTTTCTATGTCTGTGAGTCTGTTTCTATTTTGTAAATAACTTGATTTGTGTATAATTTAATTTTTAATAATAACTGTGATTGACAACTGGATTGCAGAATTCCTGAAAATTTAAGAGTCTGCTCTTGCAAGTTGATAGAATCTGGCTCTATCACATTTCTGGATGTTTGAGTTAGTTCCTAATGGGTCTTGATAAGTGTAGGAAGAGAAAGGCAGGAGTTTGATCTTTGCACTTCATTTCTTTGCCCCCCAGCTTTCATCTAGTTAAAATCCTAGTGACACTGATGCAGAATCTGATCCAAGTTAGCCTTTCTCCCTGAAAATGTCTAAAGTGAACTAGCAGAGGTGAGGATGTGGGTGAAACCCAATGAAGGGGCCACATAGAGGTTCGAATTGCTAAAACAGTGCTTTTTACCATTGGACCCCCTAGTCAGTCCTGCCAGCTCTAATGATCATTCTCATGACCCTATTCTTATGAATAGGCTTCATCTGATAGTGTAAATGGAGTTTTGTAGGGAAGGAGATGAATTTTTGGAATTGTACCACTTCATTTATTGTTAGGTACATATTAGTAACTGGACATTTGGCTTCTATACTTGGGAGGCTTATCCTCTTCTCTGATGGCAAGGTGATGCCCTATTACTTGCAATATTACGCTTTTAGGGACAAGCAAGGAAGAGGCAGAGCCAGCTGATGTAGTCATTATCCTGAACGAACAACAGGGCAAAGCAACCATCATACCATACCTCTCACGCCGAGCTCTTTAATGGGTGTAATTTTGTTAGTCTTGCAGGAAGGATTCTTTAGGTCGTTCACACTGTGAGAGGCAAGAAGGAAAAGCTAATTTAACAAGGTTGTCACCTTCTTGAAAGCCTATTCGAAAGCTTGCTAGCTGAAGACATTTGCATAAAAGGGAGGGGTCAGTGCTGAGAGCTCTCCCTTCTCCCCATTTCACTTTTCTTCATTCAACAGGGACTTGTGGAAATAAAATATGTCTAAGGAATGGAGAAATAAAGGAGAAGAGACAAAAGCTACATTTCCTTTGAAATCTGTACATGAAGGATCTGTGTCTTGTGTAGAGCGGGTGAGGCGCTCTGTAGCTCTCAGTGACATTACCAGGGGGAATCTGGGGCCAGAGGTGTACAGGTGGGGTTGTCAGTCAGAGACAACATCAGGGGCTCTTACAAAAACAAAAGGAAAGAAAATGGATGTTTAATCAATACAGTTGCTCTCTGCTTAACCTTTGGTTCTAAGCAACATTCACTGGAGCCCAGCACCAGAGTCCAATATTTAACACATAAAAGGTACTCGAAAAGGTGAAGCCTTGGAGAGCAGCTAGAAAGTGAAGATGGAACTGAGGGATAAGAAATGGAAAGAAAAAGACTTGAAGGAGAAGGAGGTCAAATGGATGTTTAAAGGCTGGGATCCATTAAGAATAGGCTGGGTGCCACTAGAGGGACAGATGGACGACCCATTGGTAGACTGCATGGATGCTGGGTGGCTGGTGATCCTGTGCTGTATTCCGTTTACCTTTCCTTACTCCTGGAGGATATCAGAACAGCTCAAGCTTTGGCTGAATAAGAGAGGAAGAAGCAGCCACAGTGGGCTAAACTTATCGCTTGGTCTACTGTTGCTTCTGATGATACCTGGTCAGCTCACTATCTCTACTCTTCCTTCGGGTACATGATTAACGATGGTGGAGGAGGCGGCGGGCTCTAGAGCGCAGGCTCAGTGGTTGTGACACGTGGGCTCAGTAGTTGTGGGTTGCGGGCCCTAGAGCGCAGGCTCAGTAGTTGTGGCGTGCGGGCTTAGTTGCTCCGTGGCATGTGGGATCTTCCTGGACCAGGGCTCGAACCAACGTCCCCTGCATTGGCAGGCGGGTTTTTAACCATGGCACCACCAGGGAAGTCCCCAAAACACATATTTTAAAATCTACCGTTGGCTATTTATTTAGGCTCTCTGGTACAAAGTGTTGAGTTAATTGTACTCCTCAATTCATGGAACATCATCAATGATCCTTGCAAGGTTTTCTCTTACTTTTTGCTCAGTACTGTGTTTTTAGATCTATCCATGTTGTTTTGTGTATATATACCTAGTAGCTTCTAAATAATGCTTAGCATTCTACGTCCAATACATTTTACTCATCTCTTGGTAAGGTGATGGACAGCTAGATTGTTTCCAACTCACCACTATTAATAACTCAATGAAATATCCTTGCACGTGTTCCCTTTTCTACCTGTGTGATTCTTTTTATGAGATATAAACCCAGGAGTGGAATTGCTGGACCCAAAGATATATGTACATTTAATTGAAGTATTGCCAAATTGCACACAAGAACGGTTGTACTTGTCAACATCGCCAGTACCATTGTAGGAGGTGTCCAGTATTGCTTCATCCATTCTAATACTTGGTACTAGCCAGCTTTCTAATTTTTGAAAGTTTTTTTGGTCATTTTAATGACTAACTTAAAAAAAATTAAGACTGTTTTTTAGAACATTTTATGGCTCTCATCAAAAATGAAGTGAAGGTACAGAGATTTCCCATATTCCTCCTGCCCACACACATAATGGCCTCCCCCATTACCAACATCCCCCACTAAAGTGGTACGTTTGTTACAGCTGATGAACCTACACTGACACGTCATAAATGCTCAAAGTCTATAGTTTACCTTAAGGTTAACTATTGGTATCATGCATTTTATGGGTTTGGACAAATGTATTCATATAAGGACATACTCTTCTTGTGTGAGTTTTGGCAAATTGTGTTTTTCAAGGAATTGGTCTATTTCATCTAGGTTATCAAATTTATAGGCCTAGTACTGTTCACAGCATTCCCTTATGATCCTTTTAATACCCATGGGATCTGTAGTGATTTCCCCTTTTTTCATATCCCTCATTGTTGTTTTAATATGCATTTCTATAAATACAAATGAGTGTAAGCATGTTTTCATATGTTTGTTAGCCTGTTGAAATTCCTCTTCTGTGTATTACTAGTTTATATCTTTGTCCCATTTTCTGGCTAGATTTCCTGTTCTTTCATTATTGATTTTAGGAATTCCTTGCATATCCTATGAATTCTAGATATTAGTCTCTTGTTGTTTTTAGATAATGAAAATAGTTTCTTCCATCTGTCAGTTGTCTGCTGACATTGTCAAAGGTGTTCTCCATGAAATGGATGTCCATAATTTTTGTGTAATAAATCTATCATTTTTTTGCCTTATGGATTAAGCTTTCAGAGTTTTGTTTTAGAAGTTCTTCCCTACCCTGGGGATATAGATATTCTCCTACATTATTTTATATCAACCTCATTGTTGTCTTTCTCATCTACATTTTTAATCCATCTGCAACCAATGTTGTGTATGGTGTAAAGTAAGGGTCTAGGTTTAGTTGCTCTTCGTACTGGGCCAGTTATTTCTAATACCATCTATAAAGAATCAGCCTTTTCTGTACTGCTCTGTAGTGCTACCTTTATTATATATCAGGTTACTGTAAATTCATGGATCTGTTTCAGAACCGTCTACTCTCCTCCACTGATTTGTTTGTTCTTGTTACATATTGATTTTATTGCAATGGGTTTGTACAGATCTTAATATCTGGAAAACAAGTCTCCACTCTTTATTTGTTAATTTTATTGGAGTATAGTTGATTTACAATGTTGTGTTAGTTTCAGGTGTACAGCAAAGTGATTCAGTTATACATATATATATATTCATTCTTTTTTACATTCTTTTCTCATATAGGTTATTACAGAATATTGAGTAGAGGTCTCCACTCTTTCTTTACTCAACTTTTTCAAACCTGACTTAACTAATCATAAGCATTTTTTCTTCCATATAAATTTTGGAATAAATTGAGTTCCTTAAAGACCTAACTGAAATATGAGATTTAATTTTTAGGTTAATTTTGGGAGAAATTAATAATTTTATGATATAAACTATTATTATCTAATATGATGAGTTTTCTCTCCATTTACATGGATCTTAAGTATTATTTCTTTCCTTACAGTCTTCACATCTGTTATTTTTTTTCTTACTGTATTGGGCATGACCTAGTATTATGGTAAATGGTAAAAACCGTCTTTGTCTTGTTTATGTACTTAAACGTTCTCTAATAAGAGAAATATATATAGTGAATTTTCAGATATAATATTTTCCATTTTAATGAAGTTCCCTTCAATCCCTGGTTTGCTAGGAGTTTTGTCATAAATAGCAGATAAACTTTATAGTTTTTGCTGTATCTAGGATTTTTCTCATTTAGTTTTCTCACTATTAATGTGTTGCGTTTCCTTGGAATATTTTTGGTTATTGAACCATCTTTGCATTCTTGAGATACACCTTACCTGATCATGATGTATTTTGTTTTATATATACTATTAGATGTTGTTACCTAATATTTTTGCATCTATCAAATCAATTTGGCCTCTAAGTTCTTTCTTTAGGACAAGTATGGTATAAAGCTTAAGAATGCAGACTCTGGAACCAGACTGCCTAGATTTCAATTCCAGCTTGGCCACTTACTAGATGTGTAATCTGAGGAAGCAGATTTCTTCTTTCTGGTTTCGTTTTCCCCATCTGTAAAATGGAATTAATGTTTATGATACCTAACTTATAATTTGTATTTATGAATAAATGAGTTAAAATAGAGAAAACACTTAGAATACCTGGCACATAGTAAGCTCTGTCTAAATGCTAACTTTGATTATGGCACCAAATTTATTTTATTTGGGGGCAACATGACACTAGTCTTATAAAATAATCTAAAGTTTTCTCACTTTTCCTATTTTCTAGAACAATTTATATAAAATAGGGATTATCTGTTCCTTGAAAATTTGGTAGGAGTCAACAAAACAGCTTTGTGGGCCTAGAGATTTTTCCAGTGGAGACGTCTTTTTAACTTCCCTGTTATTTTAACATCTTTATGCTTATTGGTCTGGTCAACTATTCTATTTCTTCTTGTACCAATTTTAACATTTTATAATTTTTTTTGCAGGAATGTATTCATTTAGTCTAGATTTCAAATGACTTAAAGGACAGTTGTTCATAATATTATTTTATATAGGTTTTTTTTTTGTATCTGTAGTTATTCTTTTAAATTCTATATTTAATTATTTGTATCCTCCTCTCCCTGTTTTGCTCAGTCTGGCTAAAGGACTATCTTATTAAGTTTTTTCAAAGAACCAGATTTAGTTTTGTTAAACTCATTTCCTTCTCTTCTTTTCTTGTCTATTTTATTGAGTTATGTACTTATCTTTTATTATTTAACTGCCTTTGTGTTTCTTGGAATACATGTTCTCTTGGGACTTTTTTATCCAACTTCTTGCCCTAAAAGCTTAGCTTTTTTTCCTTAAATTATTTTGTCTTTGCTGATAAAATATATCTCAACCCATATACTTATAAATACTTCTTTGGCTGTGTAATGTAGATATTGGCATATTATATTTCATTGCATTCAGTTCTAAGTATTTCTAATTTCTATTCTAATATCCTTCAAACTCAAGGGCTATTTAATACTATATTGTTAACTTTCAGATATATGGGAGTTTTTGAATGAAGGCTTTATTTTGTAATTGAGACAAGTTTTATACTTAGGACATTTGGTATGTACATTGGATACACAAAATATAAACAAGTCAAAATAAACCTCAAACCAAAAAACATAAGTGGAAGAAGGTTACCGTTGCCTAGGCTACTCACAAAAAATTTAGAAAATTGATTCTGATAACTGTGAAATTCCAGTTTTTTTGAAAAGAAATAATTGACCTCTTGATCTTATTAAGAAATATTTGCAAAAGAAACTTGTGGTTTTAGTATTTATAACTGTAAGACAGTGAGGAAGTTTTCAAACCGTGTGCTTATAATCCATGAATGAATCAGTGAATCCATGAATCTGTTTTTTTCTGGTCTAACAGGTAGTAGCAAAAGTGACCACCTCTGGGGAGCTTCCTTTCTGGGGACATAAAGTTGTAGCTCTTGCCCCAACCCCATCTACTTTGGAGGGAGAGACTTCAGAGGCTCCAGTCTTGGTGGAGGCCCAGAGTTGCCAATCTCCAGCTGCATTCTCTCAAACTTCTAAGCTGTGTTTGAGGGTAAGATTTGGATAAATAGGAGAAACATTTAGTTTCTAATTTCCTACAGCTCCTGTGGGGACATTTCTCCCTTCTATCCCTGCACATAATCTTCAAGTGGAGGTAGCCAAAAATGCTGTATAGTGGGATATGTGCTACTAACTTTAAAGGCATCTTTGTAGGAGGTGACAGCTTCAGATGCAGCAGAAATTATGGTGGCATGAGCTGCAAAGTTCAGCACATAATAGGAACCCTGACGCTCTGAGGGGGTACAGGGAGGCCCAGAGACTATAACATTACAAGTTGGATCCGGGGAGCAAAAGGTTGGGCATGGCTGAGACTAGTATACGGCATTAACATTTCCTAGAAAGCTTGAAGTCTCGTAGGTTTTACCATCAGAGTTTAGGTCTCGCTTGAACTGGTTGATTCTGGAAGTCTTCCCCGAGCCTGTGGAACTGCTTTGTCAGGTAGCTCTCTCATTCTTGCCATCCTTGGATATACTGGTTAATGATGCGATCGTTTCTTTCTTTGAAGGCCTCTCTGGGAGAAGATACAAATCCTTTGTTTCTATCATCTCTCAGCATTGTCTTAACACTAGTTATTGATCCAAAAAAAAAAAAAAAACTCCTTAAGTTTTCCTCATAAACATCATCATCCTGTTTTATAACAGAATGTCTAAAGGCTGTGAAAATCAGATTCAGAGAGATCACATCTTTATTTAATCAAAATCTTCTGACAGAACCTCAATAATAGATCTAGTCTGGACTGGGGATTTGTAGTTTAGTCATTCTTACTTAAATTATCAAATTATGAAAGAAATTTAGCCAGGAAATTTCCTTCAAGTTTGCAAAAATTCTTTAAGGAGAAATCAAATGCCATCCGCAGAAGCTTTCCAGCCACCATTTCTCTAACTAGAGTGATTAGGAAGGTTTCCAGTCTCTTAGGAACATCCTGGATTATTTCTGCAATCCTGGCATCTCATCTGGAAGTGTCTTCGTTTGGCTAACAAATTATATGATCATCGTATCTATAACTGTAGGTTTTACGTCCTTGGCAGTTTGAATATTAGTTGGTTGCCACTCTCTAGGGCCTCAGATGGTCTTTGAATCAGGTCCACTTCACATGCCAGGCTCCAAGGGTGCATGAGGAAAACAGGAACGTGGTGGGATAAAGGGCAGACAAGACAAATAGGAGCATGCAAGCTTCTAGATGCAGGCTTCTGCAAAAATGGGTAAAGTTAGAGGGACAAAGTCTGCCATGTAGCATGTGAGGTCACAAGAGGGAAGTGCATATGATTCAAGCAGAAATGTGTTGAATCATGACACAGAGAAGTTCTCTGGACAAAAAACACTATGTGCAGGCAGAAAACAGGTGAACGTGTACAGGTCACCATGAGACAAACTACAGTGGCAATTCAAGAGGGGAAGATGTAAATTCCCTAACTGTTCTCTAGGAGGAATACATTGTTTTATCTTTTTTCTCAATTTTTGAAAATCCCTTTCCCCTTTAGTCTATGGATCCTGAAAGCAGTAGAGGCAGTGGTGATTGGGGTGATGTGGAATTTTGTATATTTTGTATTGATTTCAATTTTTTTTTTTTTTTGCTATTGGTCTCTATGGTATTAATTATATGGAATTTATTGACTTTTTTTTTTTGGTAGCCCAGAACATGGTTAATCTGTAAATGTTGACCATATGTTTGAAAAGAAAGGATATCCTTTATAATGTGAAAAGATCTCTATGTATCTAATAATATAAACTTTTGAATTATTTATGTCTTCAGTATATCTGATTACTTTTTGGCTTTTTGATCTACCAGCTTTTGAAGGCATGTATTACAGTCTCCCAAATTTTCCACCACAATTACCAATTTATCTGCTTCCCTCTATTAGTTGTTGCATTATATAGTTTGAAACTATGCTGTTAGATCCATATAGGTTCATGATTGTTAGATCTTATTGCTCTACTCTTTGTTTCACAAGAGTATGACATCTCTTTTTGTTACCTATTGTGTCTTTATATTTTGAGAGATTTTATACATTCTAGATTTCTTTGGTTTCATCTATTTGAAGATTTTCCTGTCCCAAAACTTGGAGAAAATCATCTAAAGGTATTTGAATAGGATTTTTCAACCTTGGTACTATTAAAGTCTTAGTCCAAATAATTTGCTGTGTGTGGGTGGTGGTGGTGGTGGGGATTGTCCTGTGTATTGTAGGATATTTAGTAGCATCTGTGGTGTCTAATCACTAAACAGTAGCAGTACCTTTTCCCAGTTGTGAAAACCAAAACTGTTTTCAGATATTGCCAGATGTTCCCTGAGGTGGTGGGGGATTGCCTCCAGCTGAGAATACTAGATTAGAGGGAATAATCTCTAGAATAATCTCTAGACCAGGAATAGTTTGTGCTTCCACAAGTCCAGTGGAAAAAATCCTCATGATTCATGAACAGGAAGTAGAGAACTCAGAGGGGTATTGCTTCAATCGTGGAGTATAATTAGCCCTCAACTAAAGGTTGCTCTGCTGTTACTTCTCAAAGCTTAAAATAAAACCTCAAAAATATCACACTCTTTCCAAAGACTTAACTGCATCCCAGAGAAAAGCTCAAAAATATTTGTAATATTACAAAAATATCCAGGACTTAACAAAAATTCAGAATGTCTGATATTCGATTAAAAAATTACCAGGTATGCAAAGAAGCAGAAAAATACTATTCATAAAGAAGAGAAAAATCAGTCAATAGGAAACAACCCAGAAATGACACAGATGATAGTGTTGGTAGAAAAGGACATGAAAACACAAATGGGGAGGACTCAAGATCCCTGGGGCATTGGGTAGACTACACAGAAGGCTCTTGCCTCAGTGGTAGAGAATAAGTATCTCTAGACTAAGCATTGGTTCTGGCCTGCCCAACAAACCACGAAAGCAAGACCAGATTTTGTCTTGATCTAAGCAAGATGTTCAGATCCAAAAAGTTCCATAAACTTGAAGTACAAGGAATGAAGAAAACTACACCAATGAACATAATAATCAAATTAGTCAAAATCAGTTATAAAGATAAAATTTTAAGAACAACAAGAGAAGAAGGACACATATATACAGAGGGAAAAAAATGAGAGTGATAGCAGATTTCTCTTTGGAAAGAATGCAAACAAGAAGACAGTGGAGCAGCATCTTAATAGATTTGAATTAGTTTCCTAGGACAGATGTAACAAAGTACCACAAGTTGAGTGGTTTAAACAACGGAAATTTATTGTCTCATAGTTTTGTAGGCTAAAAGTCCAAAATCTAGGTGTTGGCAGGATCCCCTGAGACCTGTAGGGGAGAATCCTTCCTTGTCTCTTTCTAGCTTCTGATGCTTTGTTAGTGATCTTTGGCAATCCTTGGCTTGAGGCTATAGCACTTCAATTTCTGCCTCCGGCATCACATTGCTTTTTCCTCTTGTGTCTCTGTCTTTACATGGCATATTCTCCTTCTTTTGAGGACATCAGTCATGATGCATTAGGATCCACTGTAATGGCTTGATTATCTTTGCAAAGACCCTGTTTCCAAATAACATCGCATTAACAGGCACTGAAGGTTAGGACTTCAACATATCTTTTTGGAGGTGACACCATTCAACATATAACAGTAATGAAAGAAAAAATTGTCAACTTAGGTTTCTAAACCCAATGAAAATATTGTTAAAAAACAAAGGCAAAGTAAAGACTTTTTAATAAATAGAGTGTGAGGTTTGGTAGTTTGTGTCTTTCAAGGTATTTTACTATTTCATCTAAGGTGTCATATTTACTGGCATAATCTGTTCTCAGTATTTTGCTTATTATCCTTTTAATATCTGTAGGATTTGTAGTGATGTATCCTCATCATTCCTGATGTTGAAAATTCTTTTTTCCCTTTCTCTCTTGCTGGTTAGTCTGTTTGGAGGTATATCTATTTTATTGTTTTCCAATGTTTGAAAACTCATGTTTCATATATTTTCTCTAGTTTTTTAGTTTAAGTTGAGAGGGTAAATCTTGTTCCTGTTACTCTGTCATGGCCAGAAGCTAACTTCTGCACCTTCACCTTTAAATGATCATTTGGCTGGACAAAGTTTGGTCAGAATTTTTTCTTCCCATGATAAGAAAATAACCACTGCCTTCTTGCATCCAGTGCTTGCTCTGGAGAAGTGTGAAGTTATGATTCTTTGTCTTCTGCAAGTTATCTGCAGCCCCTTTTTGGAATTTTTTTTTAAAAGTTTATTAATGTATCTAATATTCTCTTTGGTCTAAAATTTGTTTTGATATGTATCAGTGAGGGTTTTTCTATATTCTGAGTGGCACCGTGTTGAGCCTTTAGGTTAAACATGTTTCATCTTTTTTTTTTTTTCAGTCTGAAAGTTATTATCTTCTTTATTTCTTCCCTTATTTTTTCCCATATCTTTCTGGGACTTCTGTTATCTGGAAGTTAGTGTTTCCAGTTCTCATCTCCATGTGACTTAGCTTTTCTTTCATATTTTTTTATGTCATTATAATTCTTTGCTGCCCTTGGAAGAGCTCCTTACTCATATCTTACAGCTCACTAATTCATTCACTAACAACATCCACTTTATAATTTATTTCATTTACATACATTCTTTAACTGTTATATTTTTCATAGTTAATATTTCATTTGGTTCTTTTTATGAACTCTTATTTCTGTTTCATTTAATCAATATCTTCCCTTATTCTTTTGAAAATATTTATTATGCTTAACGTAAAATATTTATGTTCCTCTAATTATGCTTCCTGTGGCATATGATGCTCAGTTTCCTTGTTTTTTTTAAATAGTCACTGTTTACCTTAACTGTCTACTTATTTTTACTTTGGATCATTAACTACCATCGACTGATGTATATTGGGCAGGAGGCCAGTACTCAACCTCTATGTTACATTCTTCCAGGTGAACATAGGAAAGAGGAGAGAGAAATTGTTGACTGTCCTTTTTTTGCCACTACTCTACCAGGCAACATCTCTGGTTAGGGATTCTTCTCTGAACTATCTGGCAGAAATAGCACTGAGTAGAGTTAATCTCAGACAAGTGGTTTTCAAGGTAAATGTTTAGTAGAGTACAACCACTGTTTTAAAAATGGAGTAGAATTGAAGATAGCAGAAAATATCACAGTACCTCACAGTTGATAAATATAAGTACTGTTTAGTGAAACTTTTGTTTCAGCTCTATCGCTCTCTCTGTATCTATATCTCTAATGCACACAAAGATATGTACGGGGAAAAACATGTATTCTTTACTGTGGACCCAAATCAAACATTTTGAAAGCCATTGTCCTGGATTATAATCCATCAGTCCTTAGGTCAGAGTGGTGAAAGCTGCTGATCCACCTCTACCTTTTTTCTCTGGCCCTTCACCCCGACAGGGCTTTGGGTCTTCCTTGTTATTGTCCTGCTGACACCATGGTTTTTATCTCACAGGGGTAATGGTCAGCCATTATCCTTTCAAGACAATATTAGAGTGAGTCAGGAGCAGAATGTAAAAGCTATCTTTCAATTCATCTGCTGCTATACCTGGAGCATCTAATATAATATGTCAGTGTACTCCCACTTCCTTCCTTCCTGGGATTACTACATCCTTCAGGCTCTTCAGGGAGCTCTCACAGTATTAGGTAATTCCCAGATGTTTGCTTTCCTCTCCCTTATTTACTGTTAGTGTGATTGATCTTTGGGGGCTGAGAGAGAACCAGTCACACTAGTTACTTTTCCACTTTCTCAGGACCTAGAAATACAAACATTTTGAGTATTTGGTATTAAGTTCTCTATTAAATTCAGAATCCTGCATTTTTGACTTAATATTATAACGTGCATTTTCCTTTATTGCCAGAAGTCTAAAGGAACACCATTTGAATGGCTATATAATATTTCATCAGATGATTTCACCATAAATTTTTCAGTCATTTCTCCATTGTTGGACATTCAGATTGCTTCCACTTTTTTCCACAATGAAATACAACTCTGGGTTGGGAATTTTTATGCTTAAATCTTTGCCCAGGGTTTAGATTAGAATGATCTTTTAAATTTGTGCTCCCCAGTTTACAAAGAGCTCATTTTTCCCCACTGATGAATTGTTGTAGCTGAAAGGAAAAATTGCTATTAAACAACAACAATAAAACAACTGGAACCCCTTCTACATTCTAAGGTTGGTGAGGAATTATTCTTAAGGAGAAACCTGGTATTTTACTTAGAAGACATATTAATGGAACTTTGCTGTGAAGTTAAGACGATGTGAGATGATATGATGAAGTGTTGATTAAGGATGCTAAGCTTTTCTGTATTATAATAAAATGAGGGTTAGAAGCTCTTCTGCTGTGGAGTCACATTTGGCTTCATCAGAGTACATCTCTGATCAGGAGTTTGTAAGGAGTCTTGGCATTGGGAAGAGGAGAGGAGATGGAAAGAAGGACCTGGTTCTGAGTAAACACGGATCCTAGGAAGATGGCAGGAGATAAAAGAGGAGGGTTCCAGCAGGAGATTCCTTTGACAAGGTGTGTGGAGTGTAGCTGATGCAAACATGTCTGATACCCAATGCTTAGTGTTTAAATTTTCCTCTTTCTCCTTCCTTCTGTTCATTCATTGTAAAATTTTTAATAGATCCATATTAGTGTCTAATTTAGCTAGCCTTGTACTATAAATGCTGCCTTGGAGAATAAAGCACCCCTCTTGTCGTTACTGCGAAATCAACCAGAGAGAGCTGGAGTAGCATTAGGAGAGCTGATGAGGAGGCCCAAGGGGATATAGAGGAAACTTGGGCTGGTAGGAGACAACCATGACTTGTAAGCACCTGCCCCAGGACTTCTTGGGAATATTCATGCAGAGGCAGGATTTTCAGCCTAATGCACAAAGGAGCTTGAGTTGTTTTATTCAGATGGTAAAGGACACAGGTCCATATAATGCCTTTAAGGACATTTTTCATGTTATCAATCCCAGTTGTTGTCCAGTAAGTATATATTTAGTTGTTGTGTCTGCTTTCCCTTTAGAATATGAGGTACGTAAGGCCAGGGAGAGGTTTGCTTTGTTTGCCAGCACCTAACACAGTCTCTGGCACAAGATAAATGCTTGGTAAATGTTTGTGAAATAAAGGATTGTAATCAATTATTGTTATTTCTATTGCTATTAAAAAGAAGCACCCAGGGCTTCCCTGGTGGCGCAGTGGTTGGGAGTCCGCCTGCCGATGCAGGGGACACGGGTTCGTGCCCCGGTCCGGGAAGACCCCACATGCCGCGGAGCAGCTGGGCCCGTGAGCCATGGCCGCTGAGCCTGCGTGTCTGGAGCCTGTGCTCCACAACGGGAGAGGCTGCAACGGTGAGAGGCCCGCGTACTGCAAAAAAAAAAAAAAAAAGAGAAGCACCCAAATACAACAATTATAATGCTGAAGTATTGAGATTATGGGCAGTATTCTCTTCTATTTTTCATGCTTCCTATACACTTTTATATTATTTTCACTGAGAGAGAAATAATTGACTCTTGCTTGGTAAGACCTCTTTAAACTGGGTCTTATATTCTTTAGAGTTTGCCTCTGTTTCTGCATTCTTTCTGATAACTGAGATTGATTGGTGAACTCTGCTAAGATGCCCAGATTTACCCACCAGAGAACTAATTACAGTCGTTCGATGGCACTCCTCTACCTTTTGGATCTCCAAGTTTTGCCCTTCAGTCTACCAGTGTGGAAATTTATGTTTAGATTCTGATTCTCCTTATGTATGTCTTGATAAATGATGAAAATATCGCTTAGATGAAAAATATTATGAATCTAAGATTTTTATATTCATAGGCACATGCTGTGTCCTTAGAGGAAAGGGAAGGTTTTCATAAATCAAATAAACACATACTTCCCTCTTTTTTGGTTGCCTTCATTAATAATTAGTTGACCTTCACTTACCTTGAAAAATGCTATGAATTTTTGACCACCTAATCCCTCTGAGAATTGAGAGGGGATTTGTTCCATTGAATGTAATGGGCAGGCTGATAAATCCAGATTCTCTCGGTTACTGGCATTCTGTCTTGAAGTTGACATCCTGTGTTTGTTCTAGGTCTTCTCCTTGCCCCTTTAAATCGTCTTCAGTTTGATAACATTATCTGGTAGAAGCAGTTGCAAAAACCAAAAGGAGATTTTTTGAGACTAGATTGAGAATAAAAAAGAATCCTGAAAGCACAACCCTAATGGGATGGAATTACATGGATCCTGCTTCACTTTCTCACCTCATAATAGTAGCACTCAATCTCTTTGCGGTTCTTCACTTTGAAACTCTTCGTGAATGTGGTCTACCTTTGTATTCACTCCCTCACCTCTCTTTCACCCCTTAAGTTACTGCAGCTGGATTCCATCCTACATCACCTTACTGAAACATTTATGTGATTAATAATCTCCTAATTGACAAATGTGAAGTGTAACTTTCAGTCTGCCTCTAATTTAATGTCTCTGCATTTTTTTTTTTTTTTTGCCTCTGTTGGTTCTCTCTCCTTGAAAATCTCTCCTGTGTGTTTCATGACCCTGAAATCTCTTAAAAGTCTTCCTCCTCTTTTAGATTCTCCTTTTCACTGATTTTAATGTCTCTTCTTTCTCCACTACCCTTTATATGTTGGTATCCCCAAAGGTCCCATTCTTGGCTGCCTTTTCTACATTGTAATCTCTTTAGATGATCTCCTTCAGTACCATGAGTTTAACTAGCACAGTTATACTGAGTGCCAGTATTTCCAAAGTTTATGTTTCCAGCTGGGACTTCTCTCTTGGAATTTGGGTTGCACATTTCTTATCACCTATGTGGTACATCTTTCAACAATGTAACTAAAGGCATTGCAAACTCAATATGGCTAAAACTGAAGTTATTTCATTCTTTTCCCCATAAAACACCTGGATCCTCTTCCTGTATTTCCTATCTTAGTTAATGAGATCATCACATGCCTTCCAGAAATCTAGAAGTTATTCCCAATCTTTTTTTCTGCATGTGTAATCAATCACTAGGCCCTGTCAATTCTAATAAACACCTCTCAATTATATTTTATCCTTTCCATTCCACATGCCATTGCTCACATAGCCTCCGCCAACTCCATCCTCTCTACTGCCCTCTCTACTGTCTTTCTAAATTACAGATCTGAATCTTGGCAAATACCTGCTTAAAAACCTTTATTGCAGAGAAGATGAGGTCCAAACTCCTTAGCAGGGCAACAAGGTCACTCTCACAAGAAAACCATCTCATCTATGTTACCACGCACTTTGTACATACCTCTATTATGGCCCTTGGCATATTGTATGTGATTATTATTATTTTATTATTATTTTGCGGTACGCGGGCCTCTCACTGTTGTGGCCTCTCCCGTTGCGGAGCACAGGCTCCGGACGCGCAGGCTCAGCGGCCATGGCTCACGGGCCCAGCCGCTCCGCGGCATGTGGGATCTTCCCGGACCGGGGCACGAACCCATGTCCCCTGCATCGGCAGGCAGACTCTCAACCACTGCGCCACCAGGGAAGCCCTGTATGTGATTATTATGTGGACTACATATGTGATTATCGAGTGGATGGCAAACTACTTGACAGCAAGTGTCGTGTCTTTTTCCCTTTTGTGTTTCTAGTGCTAAGCACATGGAATAGAATGATATTTAAATGAAGTGGAGGAATGGACAAACTGGATAAGAAATGTTGACAGATTCTCTCCACAAAATGACAAAGACCAAAGGATCAAAGTTTAAGAAATAGATGGAGTGATGTGAAAATTGCAAAAATAAGAGGTCACCAGGTTATAGAAGTCCATTAACTGGGACACTGGAAAACTTGTCATTCCAGAATCTTCCCTATGCTTTCCTGTGCGCTGCCTCTCTAGTGGTTTTAAAATATGTCTGCAAATTCTTGACACTCCTCCCTTCAAAAGGTAGAGCCTAGTTCTTCCTCTCTTGAATGTGAGTCAGACTTAATGACTTGCCTCTAACAATAGAATGTGGCAGAAGAGATGCTATGTGACTTTCGAGGGTAGATCATCAAGAAATAGCTTCTGCCTAGATCTCTCTCTTTCTCTTTTGGGTCACTCACTCTGTGGAAAGCTTGTCACCGTATTGCTGAAGACACTCAAGCAGCTTGTGGAGAGGCCCTTGTGGGGAGAAACTGAGGCCTCCACCAACAACTAGCTCCAACTTTCCAGCCATGTGTTTCTCACCTTGAAAGAGAATCTTCTTACCAGTCAAGTCTTCAAATGACTGCAGCCCCAGCCAACATCTTAATGGCAACCTCAGGAGAGGTCCCGAGTTGAAATCACCCAGTGAGCTGCTCCTGAATGCCAAACCCACAGAAACCATAAGGATAGTAAATGTTTGTTTTAAGCTACTACATTTGTTATGTGGCAGTAGATGACCAATACACTCTCCACTAAGAATGGCTGTCCTCTCAATCTTTTAGAATCCTACATATTCTTGATTGAAATATTTCAGTTGTTCTGGGTTGTTCTCAGTTTCCTCCAATTAGAATTCATGTTTCTCTCATAGCTTTAACTCTTTTTATTGCGTAGTATCATTCTTTTATTAGCCCAAATGTATTCATTACCCACTCTGGACTATAGTCTATGGTAGTCACTAGGGACCAAAAGATGAGAGATTCAGAGCTTTTGAAATTTTTTTTTTTAACCTCCTTCAATATATCCAAGTTTCTTTGAGAAAACACATTTCTTCTGATTGTTCTTCAATCTTTAGGTCATCATCGAGCTTAAGAGTATGAGCTCTGGGGGGGATGGTGTCTGGGTGAGGATCCAGGCTTTGTCTAGGCTGACTGTCTGCCTGACTTTGGACAAGTTACCTCTAGAGGTTTCAGTCTCTTTGTCTGTAAGGTGGGCATAACAATAATCCCTGCCTCATATTGTTACTATGAGGATTAAATGAGGTCATGCATGTGAAGCACTTAGTATGGCACCTGGCACCAAGTAAGTGCTCAATAAACACTTGTTAGTTTCTTGTTGTTGCTGATTGTCCCACTCAGAATCTAGCATAATGACTTAATACAGTAGGTATCCAGGAAATGTTTGTTGAATTGAACTACAAAACGGATAGTTTAGTGCTGCAGATGTTGAGCGAAGAGGCAGTCGGATAAGAGTGTCAGATGTGGATGTCAGTCATTGTGCATTGAGCATTGAGTACAATCGATTCAATTATTTATTAATTGGTTAGTTAATTTGTCAGACATTCGTTTATTTCCTATCAGATGCTATTAACTAGGGACATAAGACGTTGAGTGAAAGGCATTTAGATGGGCGAGTGCTTGGACACTGGAGAAAATATTTGTAAGCTCAGGGGCTTCCACAGGAAAGCAATAGATTCAACAGTTATTAAGCAGCTCTCATATGCCAGACACTGTTACAGGAGCTAAGAATAAAGTGAATGATTTATTTTCATTCATTTGATAAATATTTATTGAACACCTGCTATGATCCAGTTATTCTTCCAGGTTTCAGACAGTGATTTCAGCCCCCATGGACCTTTCATTCTCACAGGGGTGGGGGAGATAAACAAACGATATTTATCATGGTTAATTACATAATATGTTAGGAGATGAAAGAAGCAGTTTAACAAAAACAGAAAAGGAAATCAAGGTAAGGGATCAGGAATGCCAGAGATAGTGTATGTAGGGGACTTTGCAGTTTAATGTATTTCTCACTGAGGAAGTGAGGGGCAGGGGAGAGACTGGAAGGAGGTGAGGGAGTTCATTTTAGTGATGAGCAAAGCACCTCTTTTACCATCTAGTGTAAGTGACAGGCAATAAGTAAATAAATCATTTAATTTCAAATAGTGATAAATGCCTTGTAGAAAATAGGATAGCATGAGAAACTCAAGGTCCTGGCCCTGGATATCTGGGCTCTTCCATGAGGCCGCTGACAGTCACGGCCATCTGGCTGATCAGTGTCTCTATTGCCAACACACACCTGCTAGGAGGTGGTCACAACTTACGTGTCTACTGTGTGTCATAGGAGGTATCATATTCCAGCCAATTAGTCAACAGAAGAGGAAACATTTATAATCTATTAGTCATACTTCGGGTGTCGTAAATGGGTGATGATGGATTGACTCACATGCAGACTCTAGCCTCTCTGCACGGGACAGGAGAATCTATGTGACGCTTGCCACTGCCCAGAGAGTGGGATGTTGTCATCGAGTGGGAAAAATCCTATTAGCACATTTGCTTATCATGCAAACACAATTTTTCATGGGTCTAAATTTATCTTTCAAGGAGGACTATTAAAAGGAGCTGGTTCTTTCAGTCTTTTAACGTAAATTTTAACACCATTGCTAATAGATGAGATATGTTTACTTCTCATATTCAGGAAGGAATAATCTGGGTTGTAAAGTGTTCGTCTCTTTCAGTTCATTTGAAGACAGGAGGAGTGAGAGTTTGTACCCCCTTAAAAGGATGTAGAGAGTCGGGGTATGCAGAGCAGAGCCACAAAAGTGATTAAAGGGCCCAGGGAGGAAGGGAAATCAAAATTATTAGGCCTGCAGAAAGACGTGTGTGTGGCCAGGGTGAGGGGAGGAGGGGGAAGAGAGCTGACTTAATAAGTGTTCTCCTTCACTAGGGGTAGAACAAGAGGAAACAGGCTTAAATGAAAACAGGATGATTTAAGATAAGAAAGTTAAGTTTCTTCCCTGGGCTCTACAGGCTGGAGTCTCTTCTGTAAGATCTCCAGGGAAGATACATATCAGTCTGGTCTGGTTTGTCTTAACTTTGGTAACCATTTTACTCCAGGTGTAAGGCTCTGTCCATTCTATTCAGTGCTTCCAGCTGGTAAACAGAATACAGACCAAGTCTGAAATCTGCTCTAGGCTGAAGAAATCTGATCTTAGTGTCGGGTATAGAACTTCCAATTAAAATGTTCATTTGTCCTCTATGCCACATACTTTGGGCCCTGGGCTAATTTAAGTGGAATATTTTCAGTGAAGTCCTGCCTAGAGACAGGAGAATGAGCTAGGGGACAACTTCCGCTTTCTGTACATTCTATGGGAAAAACTGTGGAAGCTCAGATTAAACTAGTATTTTTTTATTTAAATAATGTTTCTTGACACTTTTGCATATCAGTATTCTCCACTTAGAAAGAGCCAGTATGTATGAAATAAGCCCATTTATATGAAATGTTAAATCATATATATACATACACACCTATGTAGTGAGTCACAGAAAGATATGTGAAAGGTAGCCAAGAAGATGTTAATGGTGCTTACATCAAGAAGGTGGAATTCATGTGAACTTTACATGTTTTATAGTACTGTGTAGTGTTTGGATTTTTCACAATGAGAATGTATCATCTATATAGTCAGAAGAAAAACAAGGAAGTTATAATAAAGCTATTCAGGAAAAATACTACCAGCCGCATTCTGGTTATTATGATGTCGCAAAGAGGAAAAATAATTTGCTCAGGATTCAAATCCAAACCTCACCTGAAGGCATGTGACTGGTTTATTAGGTAATCTGGGGGATACAATAGAGCCACCAGGGAAGTAACAATCTGATTGGAGAAAAAAGTCACATAGGCCAGAGATGGGAAATAATAGATAAAGCCATTGGCAGAGACAGGGAATGCCTTAGGTGTTCTGTGAGGAGGTCAAGCAGGGCTTCCTGGATGATAGAGGGGGATAGCAAAGCTTGGATAGCTTGGGGAGAAGGGGAAGAAGGTTCCTGGTGGGAAGGCACAGCAGAAACAAAGCCCCAGCGGCAGGCATATACAAGGCAAGTGTGGCAGAATAATTTGCTAAGATAGTAATTGTGTCTTGTGATCTGTTTTCTGCAGAGGTTTAGCTGCAGGGCTGAAAGCAGAAGTTGCTTGCAGACAACAGACTTTGCTAGCTTTTGTTTTCAGAAGCCTCAGCCTTTTGGGGGAGTTGTAGGAAGGAGAGGGGGAGTGACGAGGATCTTTGTGGGGATGTGGAATAGTGAGAACAGAAGAGAAGCCATTTTCCCTAAGACTACACGTGGGCTGCAGGTTAGGTTTGCAGGGGCAGCTGCACCTGCTCCTACACCTTCACAGAGCCCCAGGCAGGTTGACCACGGTAAGGAAGAACTCCATGGTACTTCCAGTGCCCAGTCTTGGCAAATACCCGATGCTAAATGTGAGATTCTCAGCATACATGCAAAAAAAAAAAAGAAGAAGAATTTTAGAGTGCTAAGAAAACACTTAAATATACATACATAGCCACTTGTGAGAATATGTCATCTTGACAGAGTCAATTACCTTCTAAGACCTCAGTTTCTCCAGTTACCAAAAAAATGGATATATCAGTCCCTCCCAGTTCTAAACTTCACTGAATCTATGAAATTGGAGCATCTGTCTCTGGAATCACTTCATTTCCACCGGAAATGCAGGGAGGATGGAGTGCAAACTTCATTTTCAAAGAGCAACCACCAGAATCTGCACGTATGCAGAATGCTTTTCAGCGGGAAGGAGGTGTACACTGCGTGGTAATCGAAACTGCCTTGTGCATCTTCCAAGCCAGCAGGATCCGATACCTGATCAGATGTGCATTGTTTTCTCCTTCCTGTAAAATCAGCTAAACCAGGAAGAGTCAAGTGCAAATTTCCATCATGACTGGAGAAATCTTCCCTCCACTCATCCACCCAACTCTCTCTCTTCACCTGTGCCCTTTATTTGTATAGATTCTTGCTTTCAACCAAAGGGGCTCAGCTCCAGGGAGAGGCAAAGCATGCACAAAGAGAAAAGAAAATCGCTTCCTAGACCTGAGTATTTAGGGATGAACTAAACCTTCCGAGAGGGGGAAGAAATATGATTCTGTTGCGAAGGGAAAATAAATGTCCTCCACATCAACGTGAAAGTGGAGACCCAGGGAAGTGAGGGGCGCATCTGTCATCAACGCATCTTCAGGAGGATGGAGGCAGAGGCAATAAATGATGTATCAGACATGGTGCTCTGCTTAGAAATTGCAATTCTAAATGTCATATGTGGTGCGCCTCTCTCGCTGCTCCCATAATTCAAGACAGTTCACAAGAGATAACTTCTTTTCTCTGCCATAATAATATTCTCTCGGTTGTATCCCAAATAAGCAGCATTGGTTACTGCTTTAAGCAGTACCTCCTCCATCCTCCCACATCACTTAAATCAACAACCCCTGTCTCTGTGTGATCTGAATCTCGAGCCCCCAGCCTCATGTTTAGCTACAGATATGCTCCCCATTCTGAGTCCCTGTTCCTTATCAGCAGCGTTACTAAAGAGGAGGTCAGCATTGCCCCACTTGTACTGTAGGTTTTCACCATTCTAGATAAAATGGGAATATTTTATATCTTCCTTTTTTTTCTTCTTAATCTTTATCGTGATCTACATTTTTCCCCCAAGCCGGTGTTTTTTTTTCTGAGTGTGGACTTTTTTTCTTTTTATTAATCTTCGCAGACTCCAATCCAGCCATCTCCTTACTGAAATGAGAAACCTGGTATTCACGTCACTCAACACGGCTGGTTTGGGAGCTTGGCGAAGATTAAAAACACAGGGAGACTTGCAAGCAACCTAGAGGGAATAGAGAGGTTGCTGTTAATGTGTTTCTTCATTGAACAGGGCTTGGGCTTGTGCGGGTATTTGGAAAGAAAGAGAAAGTGACTGTTCAAAGACACTGGGGAAAGTGCTATCTGGGACATTTTATCCTGAGATTTATAGTAAATTAAGAATGGCCCGGAGTGAAATGTGACATCACTGTAGCTGATCCCACTAACATCGCATTAATGCCGGCTGCTTGACTAATAGTAGCAAGGAGAAGAAATTGTCCCTGGAGAGTGGGGCTGGTCTCAGGGAAGAATAAAATGTTCTGGGCAGAAAAGTAGAAATGACTGCACTTTATGAGATCCAGAGCTGCTTGTTGTTGGCAGAATATTCAGTCCTTTGCATTCCTTTGGGCCTTCAGAATTCCTCTTCTTTTCCCTGCACACGTTAGCTACAGTTAGATGTCCCCAGAAGTAGGTAATGAGGTCACCCTCTGAAGGTGAAGTATCCACAGATCAGCGAAGAATCAGTGAATTGAGCCATCTTCAGACATGGTCAGCCCGTGAGATGTTCTATACTTGTGTGTGTGGAAGTGGACACAGGACAGTTGTACATTCAGACAGTGAGTTGTACATTCAGACAGTGTGCTCAGGATTTGTCTTTAGGACCAGAATCACAGAAATTGAAGAGTTGGTTTAATAGAATTAAAGTGGTAGCTGCTATAACAATAATCATACAAGTACTGTGCTGAGTATTGATGTACATTCTTGCTAAGCCTAAGTACATTCTTGCTAACCACAGTCTATGAAATGGGCTATCGGCACTACTTTATGGATCAGCAAACTGAGGTTCAGAGAGCTTGAGTGATGTTACCAAAGTCACACAGCTCGTCAGTGGTGGAGCAGGTTTATTTTACTTTAAAACCTTTGCTTTATCAAAAGAAGTGTTCTCTGTGGATCTGGGGCAAAGGGGAGTAAGCCTTCAGCTCTGTACATTGGAAGAAGACATCATATGTGGTAGCATCGTATCGTAATGACCAAGAGCATACAGATCCGGACAGGAATCCAGCTGCCCTGCTTGGACTCATGTGGCAACCTCTCTGAGCCTCTGTTTCCAGTAAAACAGAAGTATCTAAATGTCATGTACCTGACGTGAATGTCAAGTATTCAGATCACTTAGGAGGTGGAGTCTGCTGTGGGAGAGAGTCTGTTTAGCTTTGACATACCTGGATAAATACCCCACTGGACCTTCCAATTTCTATGATCTCATGCTCACCAAGTCATCTTCCAATTGCTAATTTGGTTTCCTGTGTCCTTGATACGGCATGGTTACTAGAAATGGAAATCTGAATCTATAAGTGAATGTGTTTGTGTCTGGTTTCGGTGTCAGTGTCTCCTGAGTTCAGGAAGTTTGTCCAGCCTGACACAATTCCTTTAAAGACACCGTAGCCCCACGCATGCTCAGCATACTCTTGACCAGATTATGGAACATACAGGGAAGACCCTTCATCTGATCAGCTGTCTGGCCTGCTCCTTTCCCCTCACACTAGCCTGGCTTTGCTACACAGTCTTCCTTTGAACGATTGAAATCAAAATATTAGCAGCACAGTAACTACAACGATGACTGCTGTCATTACCTGAGGGCTTTACATGCGTCATTTGCTGCGCTTGGCCACATCATGGACTCTATTTCCTTTCATCTTTACGAGTCCCCTCAGAGATACCTTCTGTTTTACTGGAAACAGGCTCAGAGAGGTTGCCACACGAGTCTAAGCAGGGCAGCTGGATTCCTGTCCAGACCTGTATGCTCTCGGCCATTGTGATGTGATGCTAGTTTTGTCTTAACTTCACCTCTCCAATCTGTGCCAGTCTTTTGCCTTTGGTATAAAACTGTGTCTCCGAGAATAGACAACTTGGTATCAGGCTGCCACAAGGAAGCACTCTGTCCAACTTGTCTGGTTCTCTGAGACTTTCCTATAGGGAAGTGTCTCCAAGAGTCTGTTGGGCTCTCGGTGTATGGACATGTTTGTGTGCCCGGGCTTGAGAAGTAGAAGACCAGAACCCAGGCTTTGGTGTTCCCACCCAAGGGGATTTGGTGTGAGAGATGTGGAGGGTGGGGGCAGGAGGGCATGGAAGGGAAGACCCTCTCGAAATGGCCAGCTCAAATGCCTTTCTGATTTCTCGGTCACTTCACTATCTTCTCTTTCATATTTCCGTAGATTCAAAGCCTCAGGCACCAGTTGCCGCTGTGTCATTGAAGGAGGCCTTCATAGGCTTCCCTTGAGGAGTCATGCATGATGAGTTATGAGTTCTCCAATACCATATTTATTATGATGATGATGATCATTAATAGCAACACCTTAGACTTAGAAAGCATCTTTCTGCTGACAGTCTCTCTCCTAAAGATTGTCTCATTTATCCTCACAGATCCCGAGTGATGAAGAGGAGGCCATATTATCATTTTTACATTATGGATGACTATGACCAAGAAGTTTTTATTGCAGTACCTATTTTTATGTGGGACTGTGTTAGGTACTACATAAAGAGATTCCACTAATTCATCAAGTGACTTTTATGTGCCCAAATAACTTTGTGATGTTAATATCATATTATCCCATTCTACAGATGAAGATATGAAGTCTCAGGTTAAGTGACTTACTTATCAGCAAATATGGTTAAATGAATAAAATGCAGTCCCTGTTCTCACCAAGGAGACAGTACTATGAATAATACATAGTCTTTGTTGAGCATTTACTATGTGCCAGGTGCTGTGCTGAGAAAAACAGAGGAGTTATCTTTGTTAATCTTTTTAACAACCCTACAAGTTTGTAACATTCAGTGATCTATGATTATCTCCATTTAGCAAGTGAGGCATAGAGAGGCCGAGTACCTTGCCCAAAGCCACACAGCTGGTAAGTGGTTGACCTTGTGAGGAAAGAGCAGAGTGGAGCCAGGTTGTCTGCGTTGGATTCTAGCTCCAATATTTTCTTTGTGATACTGGGCAACTTGCTCAACTCTTCTATGCCTCAGTTTCCTCACTTGTAAAATGGGAATAATACAAGTATCTACTTCATAGAGTTTTTATGAGGATCCTGTGCATTTTTATATGTGTATCTATATAAAATGTTTATTTTTTGTATATGTATAATATTATATATATCTTAGAATTCTGCCTTGCATATGTCAGCTACGAGTGGCTGGGATTCAAATGCAGGCACTCTGACCATAGAACTATTATGCTACTCTAATCCAAAAATAATTCTTCCAGGGGCAAAGGCAGTAACCTTTGAGCTGAGTTTCCAAAGGACACAAAGTCAAAGGCTTGGCAGTCTAGTTCTAGTTCAGTCGATGGAGAGCCTCGTGTAATGCTTCAGATGTCAAGAGGTAGACTAGTGTTCTTTAACCCTCTGTAATTCCTCCAGGAATTGGGGCTTTGGGGCCTAAGCGTGTTTGTATTTCCTCTGTCCGGAGGTCATTTAATTTATTTCCTTAGAAAGATACATGAAAATTCTGCCAGTCATCTATCCTCTAGTTATTGAAAGATTTTTCTTCCTTGAGATTCCAAAATTGTACTTGACCATGTGTTGACAAACCAACTTTTCCTTGAAGGTTCAGCATTATGAACATGGGCCAGTCTCTTCATTACAAACAAAAAAGTCCCAGCAAATGCTGCATTACCTTCAGAGAATATAGCAGAGCTATTTACATATGGAAAGCTTAAACTTTGCCTCCAACTAAAGTTTTGGAACTAAAGGAACTAAATCCTTAAGAATTCCTTTTAAAAGATATTTATCAAATATTTTATCTTTCTTCTGAATCCTTGAAACCTCTTTGAATAAAAAACTCCTGTTGTTTTCCAAAACAATTCAACAGAAGTTTACTAGTGTCAAGTGTATAGTGAACTCTACCTACTTGGAGCGGAAATACAATCTATGTTGATTATTCAGGGTAGGCAAATTTAGAAGCACTTATCAAATTAGTACCAATACCAAAAATAAGGATGATGTCCAATCAATATTTCTTTTTCTTTGGGGGCTTTTTTTACTTCAAACACAAAGTCACAAAAATTATAATCATCCTCATCAGTTCACTCAGTCCCATGTAATTAATTTTTTTTCATCTTGATCTTTTGTTAGTACCTTTATGAATGCATCAGTTTTCCGTTAGAGTTCTGAAAATGCTTATACATTCAGTTCAGCAGTATAGTCAGTTACCAGAAACCTGTACTTGTCAGAGTCTTTTCCATGAATTCCCTGAAGATGAAACCCTTTTATAGGAACATTATTGCAAAAGCATCAGAGTACACCCAGAACTGTCTGTGAATGACAAAAGACTTAAAAATGACCATGGTTAAAGATTTGATGAAAGTTCATAATAATGCAATTGACAAGGACATTTAGTTATTTCTGAGATATACATTTTAAAGTAATAACTAGAATTATGACTTATAACATTATACCAGAACATATAAGATTTTTAGAAATTTCATGTAATGTCTGAAACATTTATATTAACATATTTCCTTAAAAATAACCCAAAGAAAGTTTAATATTAGTTGGTTTTTTTTGTTTGTTTATTCTGCAGGTTCTTATTAGTCATAAGTTTTATACACATCAGTGTATACATTGTCAGTCCCAATTGCCCAGTTCAGCACACCACCATCCCCACCCCACCACGGTTTTCCCCGCTTGGTGTTCATACGTTTGTTCTCTACATCTGTGTCTCAACTTCTGCCCTGCAAACCGGTTCATCTGTACCATTTTTCTAGGTTCCACATACATGCGTTAATATACAATATTTGTTTTTCTCATTCTGACTTACTTCACTCTGTATGACAGTCTCTAGATCCATTCATGTCTCAACAAATGACTCAATTTCGTTCCTTTTTATGGCTGAGTAATATTCCATTGTATATATGTACCACAACTTCTTTATCCATTCATTTGTTGATGGGCATTTAGGTTGCTTCCATGACCTGGCTATTGTAAATAGTGCTGCAGTGAACATTGGGGTGCACGTGTCTTTTTGAATTATGGTTTTCTCTGGGTATATGCCCAGAAGTGGGATTGCTGGATCATACGGTAATTCTATTTTTAGTTTTTTAAGGAACCTCCATATTGTTCTCCATAGTGGCTGTATCAATTTACATTCCAATCAACAGTACACGAGGGTTCCTTTTTCTCCACACCTCCTCCAGCATTTGTTGTTTGTAGATTTTCTGATGATGCCCATTCTAACTGGTGTGAGGTGATACCTCGTTGTAGTTTTGATTTGCATTTCTTTAATAATTAGTGATGTTGAGCAGCTTTTCATGTGCTTCTTGGCCATCTGTATGTCTTCTTTGGAGAAATGTCTATTTAGGTCTTCGGCGCATTTTTGTATTGGGTTGTTTGTTTCTTTAATATTGAGCTGCATGAGCTGTTTATATATTTTGGAGATAAATCCTTTGTCCGTTGATTCATTTGTGAATATTTTCTCCCATTCTTAGGGTTGTCTTTTTATCTTGTTTATGGTTTCCTTTGCTGTGGAAAAGCTTTAAAGTTTCATTAGGTTCCATTTGTTTATTTTTGTTTTTATTTCCATTACTCTAGGAGGTGGATCAAAAAAGATCTTGCTGTGATTTATGTCAAAGAGTGTTCTTCCTATGTTTTCCTCTAAGAGTTTTGTAGTGTCCGGTCTTACATTTAGGTCACAAATCCATTTTGAGTTTATTTTTGTGTATGGTGTTAGGGAGTGTTCTAATTTCATTCTTTTACATGTAGCTGTCCAGCTTTCCCAACACCATTTATTGAACAGACTGTCTTTTGTCCATTCTATATCTTTGCCTCCTTTGTCATAGATTAGTTGACCATAGGTACGTGGGTTTATCTCTGGGCTTTCTGTCTTGTTCCATTGATCTGTATTTCTGTTTTTGTGCCAGTACCATATTGTCTTGATTACTGTAGGTTTGTAGTATAGTCTAAAGTCAGGGAGTCTGATTCCTCCAGCTCCATTTTTTTCCTTCAAGACTGCTTTGGCTATTCGGGGTCTTTTGTGTCTCCATACAAATTTTAAGATGATTTGTCCTAATTCTGTAAAAAGTGCCATTGGTAAGTTGATAGGGATTGCATTGAATCTGTAGATTGCTTTGGGTAGTATAGTCATTTTCACAAGATTGATTCTTCCAATCCAGGAACATGATGTATCTCTTCATCTGTTGGTATCATCTTTAATTTCTTTCATCAGTGTCTTAGAGTTTTCTGCATACAGGTCTTTTGTCTCCCTAGGTAGGTTTATTCCTAGGTATTTTATTCTTTTTGTTCCAATGGTAAATGGGAGTGTTTCCATAATTTCTCTTTCAGATTTTTCATCATTAGTGTGTAGGAATGCAAGAGATTTCTGTGCATTAATTTTGTATCCTGCAACTTTACCAAATTCATTGATTAGCTCTGGTAGTTTTCTGGTGGCATCTTTAGGATTCTCTATGTATAGTATCATGTCATCTGCGAACAGTGACAGTTTTACTTCTTCTTTTCCAATTTGTATTCCTTTTATTTCTTTTTCTTCTCTGATTGCCGTGGCTAGGACTTCCAAAACTATGTTGAATAATAGTGGTGAGAGTGGACATCCTTGTCTCATTCCTGAACTTAGAGGAAATGCTTTCAGTTTTTCAACATTGAGAATGATGTTTGCTGTGGGTTTGTCATATATGACCTTTATTATGTTGAGGTAGTTTCCCTCTGTGCCCACTTTCTGGAGAGTTTTTATCATAACTGTGTGTTGAATTTTGTCAAAACCTTTTTCTGCATCTATTGAGATGATCATATGGTTTTTCTTCTTCAATTTGTTAATATGGTGTGTCACATTGATTGATTTGCGTATATTGAAGAATCCTTGCATCCCTGGGACAAATCCCACTTGACCATGGTGTATGATCCTTTTAATGTGTTGTTGGATTCTGTTTGCTAGTATTTTGTTGAGGATTTTTGCCTCCATATTAATCAGTGATATTGGTCTGTAATTTTCTATTTTTGTAGTATCTTTGTCTGGTTTTGGTATCAGGGTGATGATGGCCTCATAGAATGAGTTTGGGAGTATTCCTTCTTCAGCAATTTTTTGAAGAGTTTGAGAAGGATGGGTATGAGCTCTTCTCTAAATGTTTGATAGAATTCACCTGTGAAGCCATCTGGCCCTGGGCTTTTGTTTGTTGGAAGATTTTTAATCACAGTTTCGATTTCATTCCTTGTGATTGGTCTGTTCATATTTTCTGTTTCTTCCAGGTTCAGTCTCGGAAGTTTATACCTTTCTAAGAATTTGTCCATTTCTTCCAGGTTGTCCATTTTATTGGCATAGAGTTACTTGTAGTAGTCTCTTAGGATGCTTTGTATTTCTGTGGTGTCTGTTGTAACTTCTCCTTTTCCACTTGTAATTTTATTGATTTGAGTCCTCTCCCTCTTTTTTCTTGATGAGTCTGGCTAATGGTTTATCAATTTTGTTTATCTTCTCAAAGAACCAGCTTTTAGTTTTATTGATCTTTGCTATTGTTTTCTTTGTTTCTATTTCATTTATTTCTGCTCTGGTCTTTATGATTTCTTTCCTTCTGCTAACTTTGGGTTTTGTTGTTTATCTTTCTCTAGTTCCTTTAGGTGTAAGGTTAGATTGTTTACTTGAGGTTTTTCTTGTTTCTTGAGGTAGGCTTGTATAGCTATAAACTTGCCTCTTAGAACTGGTTTTTCTGCATCCCATAGGTTTTGAATCGTCGTGTTTTCCTTGTCATTTGTCTCTAGGTATTTTTTGATTTTCTCCCTTTTTTCTTCAGTGATCTCTTGGTTATTTAGTAACGTATTGTTTAGCCTCCATGTGTTTGTGTTTTTTATGTTTTTTTCCCTGTAATTTACTTTTCATCTCATAGCGTTTTGTTCAGAAAGATGCTGGATATGATTTCAGTTTTCTTAAATTTACTGAGTCTTGATTTGTGACCCAAGATGTGATCTATCCTGGAGAATGTTCCGTGTGCACTTGCGAAGAAACTGTAATCTGCTGTTTTGGGGTGGAATGTCCTATAAATATCAATTAAATCTATCTGTTCTATTGTGTCAATTATAGCTTCTGTTTCCTTATTAATTTTCATTTTGGATGATCTGTCCATTGTTGTAAGTGAGGTGTTAAAGTCCCCCACTATTATTGTGTTACTGTCGATGTCCTCTTTTATAGCTGTTAGCAGTTGCCTTATGTATTGAGGTGCTCCTATGTTGGGTGCTTATATATTTATAATTGTTATATCTTCTTCTTGGATTGTTCCCTTCATCATTACATAGTGTCCTTCCTTGTCTCTTGTAACATTCTTAATTTTAAAATCTATTTTATCTGATACGAGTATAGCTATTCCAGCTTTCTTTTGATTTCCATTTGCATGGGATATCTTTTTGCATACCCTCACTTTCCATCTGTATGTGTCCCTAGGTCTGAAGTGGGTCTCTTGTAGACAGCATATATATATATATAGGTCTTGTTTTTGTATCCATTCAGCAAGCCTGTGTCTTTTAGTTGGAGCATTTAATCCATTCATGTTTAAGGTAATTATCGATATGTATGTTCCTATGACCATTTTCTTAATTGTTTTGGGTTTGTTTTTGTAGGTCCTTTTCTTCTCTTGGGTTTCCCACTTAGAGAAGTTCCTTTAGCATTTGTTGTAGAGCTGGTTTTGTGATGCTGAATTCTCTTAGCTTTTGCTTGTCTCTAAAGCTTTTGATTTCTCCATCGAATCTGAATGAGATCCTTGCCAGGTAGAGTAATCTTGGTTGTAGTTTCTTCCCTTTCATCACTTTAAGTATATCATGCTACTCCCTTCTGGCTTGTAGAGTTTCTGCTGAGAAATCAGCTGTTAACCTTATGGGAGTTCCCTTGTATGTTATATTTTGTTTTTCCCTTTCTGCTTTCAATAATTTTTCTTTGTCTTTAATTTTTGCCAATTTGATTACTATGTTTCTCAGCGTGTTTCTCCTTGGGTATATCCTGTATGGGACTCGCTGCACTTCCTGCACTTGGGTGGCTGTTTTCTTTCCCATGTTAGGGAGGTTATTGACTATAATCTCTTCAGTATTTTCTCTGGTCCTTTCTCTCTCTCTTCTTCTTCTGGGACTTCTATAATGCGAATGTTGTTGTGTTTAATGTTGTCCCAGAGGTCTCTTACGCTGTCTTCAATTCTTTTCATTCTTTTTTCTTTATTCTGTTCTGCTGCAGTGAATTCCACCATTCTGTCTTCCAGGTCACTTATCGGTTCTTCTGCCTCATTTATTCTGCTGTTGATTCCTTCTAGTAGTTTTCATTTCAGTTATTGTATTGTTCATCTCTTTTTGTTTGTTCTTTAATTCTTCTAAGTCTTTGTTAAACGTTTCTTGCATTGTTAAACATTTCTTGCATCTTCTCGATCTTTGCCTCCATTCTTTTTCCGAGGTCCTGGATCATCCTCACTATCCTTATTCTGAATCGTTTTTCTGGAAGGTTGCCTATCTCCACTTCATTTAGTTGTTTTTCTGGGGTTTTATCTTGTTCCTTCTTCTGGTATATAGCCCTCTGCCTTTTCATCTTGTCTGTCTTTCTGTGAATGTGGTTTTTGTTCCACAGGCTGCAGGATTGTAGTTCTTCTTGCTTCTGCTATCTGCCCTCTGGTGGGTGGGCGTATCTAAGAGGCTTGTTGGGAGGGACTGGTGGTGGGTAGAGCTGACTGTTCTTCTGGTAGGCAGAGCTCAGTAAAACTTTAATCCACTTGACTGTTGATTGGTGGGGCTGAATTCCCTCCCAGTTGGTTGTTTGGCCTGAGGCAACCCAACACCGGAGCCTACCTGGGCTCTTTTATGGGGCTAATGACAGACTCTGGGAGGGCTCACACCAAGGCATACTTCCCAGAACTTCTGCTGCCAGTGTCCTTGTCCTCACGGTGAGCCACAACTCCCCCCCCCACCCCCCCCGCCTCGGCAGGAGACCCTTCAACACTAGCAGGTAGGTCTGCTTCAGTCTCCCCTGGGGTCACTGCTCCTTTCCCTGTGTCCTGATGCGCACACTACTTTGTGTGTGCCCTCCAAGAGTGGAGTCTCTGTTTCCCCCAGTCCTGTTGAAATCCTGCGATCAGTTCCCACTAGGCTTCAAAGTCTGATTCTCTAGGAATTCCTCCTCCTGTTGCCGGACCCCCAGGTTGGGAAGCCTGATGTGGGGCTCAGAACCTTCACTCCAGTGGGTGGACTTCTGTGGTATAAGTGTTCTTCAGTCTGTGAGTCACCCACCCACGAGTTACGGGATTTGATTTTACTGTGATTGCGCCCCTCCTACTGTCTCACTGTGACTTCTCCTTTGTGTTTGGATGTGGGGTATCTTTTTTGGTGAGTTCCAATGTCTTCCTGTCGATGATTGTCCAGCATCTTGTTGTGATTCTGTTGTTCTCACTAGAGGGAATGAGAGCACGTCCTACTCCGCCATCTTGGTTCCTCCCAATCAGTGTTTCTGTTGGAAAAAACCTTACATGGTACAGCTGGGCTGTTTAAGTCCCATTTAGGCAAAAGATACAATAAAATGTATTTCCATTGAAGAATAGATATTTCTTAATAATAATAGTTACCATTTGTTAAGCATATCCCTCAAATCAAACATAGTTATCCCCACTTTACAGATGGCGGAATTTGAAGTCTTGAGGGGTTCAGTATAATTTTCCTAAAGTTGTAGGGCTAGGATTTGAACCTGGATCTATTTGAACCCCAATTCTACTTATCCATGTTACACTAAGTGGTAGAGACTGAATTTGAACCCAGCTTCCCTGATTTGACAGCCTACATCATTGTACAGGACCTCATTGCTTTTCCGAAAGTGTATCTCTTCTGGCTCTCTGATTCTTTGGAGACAGTCAATTGCTGTATTTCTTTTATATGGAAGGCAAGCATCCGAGAGATGTAATTTGAAGTCAAGACTTCCATGCTTGATTTAGATCAGGTTTCTCTAATCCACACCATTATTGCACAGATCTCTGTAAACTAAACAAAAATAATTCTAAGTTTCTACTCTTGATCCACTAGCTTAAGCAATAGGTGATTCATTCATATTCCAATATAGCTGAAGAAGAGGGACATTCCATTGGCTTTTTAAGTATTTGGTAATAAAACTTTTGTACGCAACCCCGACTGCTATGTAGAAATAAAAATCCTCGTTTGATGTATTTCTGTATTTTGAAAGGTACAAGAGAGGCAGCACGATATGTTCAAAAGAGTGCTGGAGCTCTACCCTCTGCCCCTGCATGGCTCAAGGGGATTTTGACAATGGCCTGCTGTTGACCGAGTAGGAGTCCAAAAAACAAGGGTTTCACTGGCCCTTGGTCTGCCACCCACTCGATAAGTCTCTCAGTTTCTCAGAGCCTCATCCCTTCTCTGGTAAAATGACTGGTTCTCTCTTCCCTGTCTGCCTCTCAGAAAGATAATGAGGACCAAATGAGAGAGCGCACACACTTGTTTAAAAAACTACAAACAGCAGCATAAACTTAAAATGTAATTATGCTTATGCCAGGTGGGGGATGCACCTAACCCGAGAAGGTGTGCCAGCCCTTCCCTCTCGCACCTTCCTCCCTCACACTTTGTACAGCCGTCTCCCTTTGTCTCCCTCCCTTTTATCCTCTGCCTCCTTTTCTCCCTCCTGCTGGAGTTTATGACTTAGGCTAATGAGACAAATATGGCTCCTCACATCAAGGGTGGGGAATTAAGGTCTGGTTATTGCCCAATTTAATTTTCATGATCTCTTGAACAAGTGAAAGAATGCTTGGGAAACAGGCGGCTCTTGGCCTGATGCCGGCCCAGCCCTAGCCAGGGCAGCCGTTACCCACACGAGCTCATCACACTCCCCGTAGACGTTTCAATTACAAGTCATTACGCTTCCTTCCAGGCCTTCCTCGGCAGTGTGGCACCAGCCCTGGGGCTTGGTCCCAGTTCTGTCACTTAGCATGCAACCTGGAGTGCGTCATTTAACTTCTATAAGCCTTAATTTCCTTACGTATAAAATGGGGATATTAATGATACCTGCCCTACCTTTCACACAGGACTATTTTAAGAATGGTGTTAAAGCAGAGAAGTGAAGGTGGTTCAAACTGACAAGTTCTATATGTATTTATATCTTTTATGTAGCAAGCCTGGCTATTCACATTTTTTATGAATTAACCCCAGTAAATATATTCATGGATATTTTTGGATAGCATATTTGTTTTTTCAAGGTCGCCTGTGATTCTCTGAGATATGGAAAAGGCACTCTTACAAGACTCTTAATAGGAGTTTAATAGACATACAATATTATATATCCCATATAGGGTGTGTTAGGTCTGCAGACTTGTTAGAATTCTATACAAACTCACTATTTCCCTACTCTGCAACCAGGGTCTCTGTCCGTTTTTCTGATAACTGTGAGAGACTTGGGGATATACCCTTATTCCTATCTTTGGCCTCCCAACTTCATCGGGATTTCCCTGTGCTAACATCAAAGATCACTGATCACAGACCACCAAAACAAATATGATAATAAGGAAGAGTTTGAAATATTGCTAGAATTTCCAAAACGTGTCACAGAGAGACATGAAGTGAGCAAATGCTATTGGAAAAATGGCACAGATAGACTTGCTTTGACTCAGGGTTGCCACAAACCTTCAATTTGTAAAAAATTCAGTATTTGTGAAGTGCAATTAAATGAGGCATGCCAGTATTCACTGAGTGTTGCAAGTGGCTAGATTGCCTTTCCAGCACCCATCTCATCTCTTGTCTGTATGGACACAGGCTCTGTCTCCCAAGTTGCTTGGCCAATGTACCCTTCACTTCTTGAATTCATAAGCTAATTCCTTTGCAACTAGTTTTTCTCTGCCAAGGGAAGGTAGCTGAATTAATTTCACTGATCATTGCCGTTTTGTTTCTCCTCTTTTCTGTCTTGTACCGTCTAAGGTTGATGAGTCACTTACTGTCCTAATTGGATCCTCCAAGGGCCTCTTTGCTAACACAATTCTCAGTACTACCCCTCTATATTTCAGGGAAAAAAATGTTTTTTTAAGGAGCAATTTTAGCTTCACAGCAAAATTGAGAGGAAAGAGAGTTCCTACATACCTCCTGCCCCTGCACACGTGTAGCCTCCTCCACTAGAGTGGTACATTTGTTATAATTGATGAACCTACCTTGACACATTGTAATCATCCAAAATCTATAGTTTACTTCAAATTGAACTACTGGTGTTATATATTCTGTGGGTTTGGACAAATGTATAATGACATGTACGTATAGTATCATACAGAGTATTTTCACTGCCCTAAAAATCCTTTGTGTTCTACTTATTCATTCCTCCCTCCACTCCCAACCCCTGGACCCACTGATATTTTTACTGTCCCCATAGTTTTGCCTTTCGCAAAATATCAGATACTTGGTGTCAAACAGTATATAGCCTTTTCAGGCTTCTTTCACTAAGTAATGTGCATTTAAGGTTCCTTTGCATCTATTCATGGCTGGACAGCTCAATTCTTTTTAGTCCTAAATAGTATTCCGTTGTATTTGTCCATTCAGCTACTGAAGGACATCTTGGTTGCTTCCAAGTTTTGGCAATAAACTTGCTATAAACATCCATGTTCAGGTTTCTGTGTAGACCTGGCTTTCAGCTCCTTTGGGTAAATAGCAAGGAGCATAATTGCTAAATCATATGGTAAGAGCATATTTAATTTTGTAAGAAACCATCAAACTGTATTCCAAATTGGCTGTACCATTTTGCATTTCTACCAGCTATGAGTGAGAGTTCCTGTTGCTCCACATCTTATACAGCATTTGCTGTTGTCAATGTTACAGATTTTGACCATTCTAATAGGTGTATAGTGATACCTCATTGCTTTAATTTGCATTTCCTTGATGACATGCTGTCGAGAATCTTTTCATTTCTTAATTTGGCATCTGTATATCTTCTTTGGTGAGGTATCTGTTAAGGTCTTTGACCCATTTTTTAACTGGATTGTTTGTTTTCTTATTGTTGAACTTTAAGAGTTTTTTGTATATTTTGGATAACAGTCCTTATCAGATATATCTTTTGCAAACATTTTCTCCTAGTCTGTGAGTTGTCCTTTCATTATCTTGACATTAGTTTTTTGCACCACAGAAGTTTTTCATTTTAATGAAGCCCAGCTTATCAATTATTTCAATCATTGTGCATTTGGTGTTATATCTAAAAAGTCAACACCATACCCAAGGTAATCTAGGTTTTCTTCTATGTTAGCTTCTAGGAGTTTTATAGTTTTGCATCTTACATTTAAATCTGTAATCCATTTTGAGTTAATTTTTTTGAAGGATATAAGGTCTGTGTCTAGATTCTTTTTTATTTTTGCATGTGGATATCTAGTTGTTTCAGCATCATTTGTTAAAAAGACAGCCTTTGTTCCTTTGTCAAAGATCAGTTGACTGTATTTGTCTATTTCTGGATGCTGTATTCTGTTCCATTGCTCTATTTGCCTGTTCTTCCACCAATACCACATTGTTCTGATAACTCTAAATTTATAGTAAGTTGTGATATCGAGTGGTGTCAGTATTTCAACTATGGTCTTCTCCTTCAATATCGTGTTGGCTATTCTGTGTCTTTAGCCTTTCCCTAGAAACTTTAGGATCAGTTTGTCAATATCCACGAAATAACTAGCTGAGATTTTGATTGAAATTGCTTTGAATCTATAGTTCAAGTTGGGAAGAACTGATATCTTGACATTATAACTCTTCCTACCTGTGAATATGGAATATCTCTCCACTTATTTAATTCTTCTTTGATTTCTTTTTTTTAATTAATTAATTTTATTTTATTATTTATTTTTGGTCACATTGGGTCTTCGTTGCTGTGCAGGGACTTTCTCTAGTTGTGGTGAGCGGGGGCTACTCTTCATTGTGGTGTGCAGGCTTCTCATTGCAGTGGCTTCTCTTGTTGTGGAGCACGGGCTCTAGGCACTCAGGCTTCAGTAGTTGTGGCACACGGGCTCAGCAATTGTGGCTCACGGACTCGAGCACAGGCTCAGTAGTTGTGGCACATGGGCTTAGTTGCTCCACGGCATGTGGGATCTTCCTGGACCAGGGCTTGAACCCATGTCCCCTGCATTGGCAGGTGGATTCTTAACCACTGTGTGACCAGGGAAGCCCCTTTTTTGATTTCTTTCATCAGAGTTTTATAGTTTTCCTTATGTGGATCTTGTATGTATTTTGTTAGATTTATATATTAGTATTTAATTTTTTAGGGGGTGCTAATGTAAATGATATTATATTTTTAATTTTAAGTTCCATTTGTTCATTGCTGGTATATAAGAAGGCAAATGACTTTTGTGTATTAACCTTGTATGCTGCACTAAAGTTCCAGGAGATTTTTTTTGTATTATTTTTTTTGGATTTTCTACAGAGATGATCATGTCATCTGTGAATGTCATAAGTTTTATGTTTTCCTTCCTGATCTGTGTACCTTTTATTTCTTTTTCTTGTCATATTATTTTTTCTTGTCTCATCTTCCAGGACGATATTGAAAAGGAGTGGTGATAGGGGAGTTCATTGCCTCATACCTGATCTTAGTGGGAAAGCTTAGAGTTTCTTACCATTAAGTGGGATGTTAGCTGTAGGTTTTTTTGTAGATTTTTTTTTAAGCAAGTTGAGGAAGTTCTTTATTACTAGTTTATTGAAAATTTTCTTAAAAATCATGAATGGGTGTTAGATTTTGTCAAATACTTTTTCTACATTTATTGATATGATCATGTGCTTTTTCTCTTTTAGCTTTGATGTGATGGCTACCCCTTTACATTCTTATTAATAAAATACAATTTTATTAGAAATACTTTATTTAAAAGTTTATTTAAATTATATTGTTGATAAGTTCTCCTCTCTCTGTCCTCTAAATGTTTTCATGTCCAGAACCCTGTCCTCAGCCCTCTTTTTTAATGCGTTCACTTCCTAGATGATCTCAAATAGTCCCAAGGCTTACTTATCATCCATAACTGAGAGAAGGGGGTAGTAGGAACATGGTGACCTGAAAATAACTCCAGTTCCTTCTCCTCCAGTTCCAAGGAAACTTACTTCTGTGTCAACTAGGTATCAAGATCTCTCAGTGACTGGGTGTGGATAAGGCCTCGGGCTTTGCTGAGGTCCCTGAGAGAGAACTGGATGAGACTTTTTCTAATTGCTGGGCAATCACCTGGAGAGAGCATCGGAGACCAAGGATCAGGAAAGCATAGTGTTGGTTCTGGGGAGAGACTGGTTTTCAGAGATCTTTGGATGTTAGAAGAAATCCCGTGCCAACTCTTGGGAGTATGCTCATTTTCCATCATACAAAAAGGCAGGAGGGAGTTGAAAGAGTATGCCAAGTCTTTTCTTCTCTTCAGGGTGGAAGAGTTCAGGTAGAACTGAAAGTAGGCAGTCTTCCCTCTGTAGCCTCAGTGGGGGCTGGTATCCCACTCTTAAACCACAGACCCACAGGGGTTTTACCTTCTTTCAGATTCCCATAATTAAGGGTATAATGGCATTTAGGCTTGAGAGACCCCAACAGCCAGAAAAGAATCAGATTGAACAATTAGGACACAAAAATGGTGAAATAGTTCTACTGGATGTCCATCTGAATGAGAGAGAGAGAGCACACACATGAGAGAGGGGACCAAATAAAATATAGCTTTCTTGGAGCTTAATAACTTAATTTTTGAGCTAAAAATTTGAGTTAAAGGAAAGGATGGTTAATGTTGAGACCCAGATTAATGATCTGGAGAAGTAAATACAAGAGTCTCTTAAACTGTTTTCTTGGTTTGTCTCCCCCTACCCCACCTCAGTCACTGAAAACCAGAAACTGAGACAAGGATTTGGGTGCAGACACTGTGTTTTGGAGGTGATTTCTGTAAGCAGGACTTAGAGGATGGAGAACGAGAGAGGGAACGAGTAAAATCCATTGTAAAGAAGCATTCTTGAAACCACTGCTATGTGCAACAAGGCTCAGTTTCACTGGGCCCTCCTGAGAAGCATCCAGAATGCTCCCTGGAATTGAGCCCCTGAAGGATAGGATACTGGAACATTTATCTACTGTCTCCCATTCCCCATTGATTGAGGGATGCCCCTGGGAACATTAACTCTACTGTATTTCAAGATGTGGGCAGTGGTTGAAGTGGATAGCTGTCAGCACAAGGCAAGTCTGAGAATACGTGGAACTGTACACTGCAGCTGTAATTGATGTCAGAGATTGGTCAAGTGGATGTGAAGCAGGGCACCAGTCATATCTGCTACAAATACTTCAGCAGAAAGATAAAAATAAGGAAATCTTGAAAAAACAAGTTACTGGGGCAGAGATTAAAGAGACCCAACATACAAATATATGACGTTGCAGAAGGAAAAGTGTAGATGGAAAAGAAACAATAAGTAAAAACAACCCTTGATAACCAACTTTCTCTTTTGTGTTTTTAAGATTTCGGCTACTTTAGCTGCTTCATATAAGTGAGATCATACAGTGTTTGTCCTTTTGTGCCTGGCTTATTTTGCTTAGCATAATATCCTTGAGGTTGTAACATGTGACAGGATTTCCTTCTTTTCAAAGGCTGCATAACATTTCTTTGTATGTATATACCACCGTTTCTTTATAATTCATCTGTTGATGGAAATTTGGGTTGCTTCCTACTCTTGACTATTGTGAATAATGCTGCAGCGAATATGGGGGTGCAAATATCTGTCTTGTTTTGAATTTCTTTTGCATATATGCCCAGAAGTGGGATTACTCAATCATACAGTAATTCTATTTTAAATTTTTTGAGGAACCTCCATACTGTTTTTCACAGTGGCTGCACCATTTTACATTCTATACATCCTCACCAACACTTACTTTGTGTTCTTTTGATTGTGGCCATCCTGGTGGGTGTTATGTGATATTCCATGATTTTGACTTGCGTTTCCCTAGTGATTAGTGACGTTGAGAAATATAAATTTTTATTGAATGCATGAATGAATATTGATACCGCACGAAGCCTGCTAAGAAGGCTGCTGCCATTTCTTTTTCCTGCCTCATCTTGGATGAACTCAGCGTGCTGGGAGTTGGTATCAGACCAATCAGAGAGGTGAAAGGGCATCCAGGCTGAGCTCAGTACCTAAGGGCTCTAGTCTGGCGTGTGTGGGGCAACGGGCATCTCCAGGCACAATATACTCAATTATATGCCAGTATTTTATTTCTGTGTGCTCTTTTCAGCCTGGAATAAGAGATCAGACAGTGGTTGCTAGACTAGAGGGAAGAATTCAGCTGCCTCCAGGAAAGGATTTTGACTGGGCGGGGTCATACAGGATATCAAACTCTACCCATTCCTGCTGGAGGCCAGGATGGCTTCTAGGCCCAGTGTGTATGTCTAGATTACAAGCCAGGAAGTCTTTGGTAAGGCAGGGCTTGCTAGGTTAGTGTGATCCTAGGGGTGATTGATTTCCAAGCTAGGATGTATTCTTTTTTTTTTTTTCCTTTCTGACATTTCTCTCTTCTTCCTTGTGCTCAAAGTAGGATTTATGGAAAATTATTTCTATGACTGGTGAAGCTGGAGCTGGGGGAAGGTCACGTCACCAGAGTTGGATGAAGTGGTCAAACTAAAAAATAGCTTCAGCCTAGAAACTGGGAAGCGGAAACAATTCTCAGTGGCCTGAAAGTCAGAAGGTTTATGTTCCATACCAGTTCTAACACTAAATCGTTGGTCATTTCAAGGTTTCTCTTCTTCTTCTTTTTTCATCTATGAAATGTGGAGGAAGTACAGTTTAATCCTGAAAGATCCTCTCAATTCTTGAAAAAAATCAACAATTCAGTATTTGATGATTCTTTTCAATTCAGTATTTGTCAAGAGTCCTCCATGGGGACTGTGCTAGGTACTGGGTAAGCAGAAGTTTAATATATATATATATATATATATATATAATTTTATATATATAAAATCTCTGCCCTTAAGATTTTGGTCTAGTGAGGGAGGCAGGCAAGTCAACTGGTGGGTAAATGAGCAGCTAAGGACTGAGCTAGAGGTTCTTACGAGGCTCTCTGGAATATAGTTGAAGGAACCACTTACTTCTGCCCACTGGAGTCGGGGAAATACAGGAAGAAGTACCATTTGAGTTGAGATTTTTAAGGAAGACTTCGATGGAGAGGGGAGGAAGAAAAATCCTGGGAGAGGGCTGAACATTTGCATATCGAAGAAGCATGATAGTCCACAGATAAATCAGGGAACAGATTTTAATTCATTATGGGATATGGATTCATGAGATGTAGACAGTAGCTGGAGGTAAGGCTGAAAGGATAGGTTGGGGTCAGATTGATAAAGACCTTGAAGGCCAACATCTTTTTTCCTTTGGATATTTGTAGTTTATTAATCAGGAATGTTTTAGGCCACAAGTAACAGACTCTCCAGCTCACAGTGGTTTAAGTATAAAGACATTTAATTTTCTCATAGAGAACCGGAAGTCCAGAGATCATTGCAGTTTGATGCAGCATTTCAACAATGTCTTCAAAGGCTCAGGATCTTCCTATTATTTCTTTTGCATCCTCAGCATGCTGACTTTCCATTCTTGGGCTATTGGCCTCGTGGTCATGTATAGTCAACATAACGTTAGCTGTTATAATAGAAAACTCCCCCAGTTTTAAGTGTCTTAATACAACAAAAGTTTATATCTTCCTTCTATAAAATCCAAAACAGGTTTCATAATAAGCAGGTGGCTTTTATTCAGAGAGTTTTCATCTTCTTCACCAGCTTCAGTGTATCTTCAAAGACTAATGTACTGATTTGCATCAAGCTGGGAGAGGGAAAGAATATGAAGGACCACTTTTTTTTTTAACATCTTTATTGGAGAATAATTGCTTTACAATGGTGTGTTAGTTTCTGCTTTATAAAAAAGTGGCTCAGCTATACATATACATATATCCCCACGAAGGACCACTTTTTAATGTGCCATCCCCGGAAGCGTTGTACAGTATTTTGCCCTAAGTTCTATTTTCTTTTATCAGAGTATATTTGCTTTACAACGTTGTGTTCGTTTCTGCTGTACAGCAAGGTGAATCAGTTACACGTATGTATACATATATCCACTTTTTAAGATTTCCTTCCCATTTAGGTCAGCACAGATCATTGAGTAGAGTTCCCTGTGCTATACAGTAGGTTCTCATTACTTATCTGTTTTGTACATAGTAGTGTATATATGTTAATCCCAATGTACCAATTTTTCCCACTCACCCTTCCTCCTTGGTAACCATAAGTTTGTTCTCTACATCTGTGACTCTGTTTCCTCTTTGCAAATAAATTCATCTGTACCATTTTTCTAGATTCCACATATAAGTCATATCATATGATATTTGCCTTTTACTGGCTGACAATTCATTCTGTATGACAGTCTCTAGGTCCATCCACATCTCTGCAAATGGCACTATTTCTTTCCTTTTTATGGCTGAGTAATATTCCATTGTATATATTTACCACCTCTTCTTTTTTTTATATATAACTTTATTTTATTTATTTTATTTTTGGCTGCGTTGGGTCTTCGTTGCTGTGCGTGGGCTTTCTCTAGTTGTGGTGAGCGGGGGCTACTCTTCGTTCTGGTGCAAAGGCTTCTCATTGCAGTGGCTTCTCCTGTTGCAGAGCATGGGCCCTAGGCATGCGGGCTTCAGTAGTTGTGGCACGTGGGCTCACTAGTTTTGGCACACGGGCTTAGTTGCTCCGCGGCATGTGGGATCTTCCTGGACCAGCGCTCGAACCCGTGTCCCCTGCATTGGCAGGCAGATTCTTTTTTTCTTTGGTGGGGGATGAAGTAGAAAAGAAGAGCTTTACTGCTTTGCCAAGCAACGGGGGACACAGCAGGCTCATGTCTCTCAAAATTCTGTGTCTCCCCACTGCCCCCGGGAGGATTTTTTTTTCCTCTCTATAAAACACCCACTTTAATTTATTTTTTATACAGCAGGTTCTTATTAGTTATCCATTTTATACATATAAGTGTATATATGTCAACCCCAATCTCCCAATTCATCACACACACACACACACACCCGCCACTTTCCCTACTTGCTGTCCATAGGTTTGTTCTCTACATCTGTGTCTATATTTTGGCCCTGCAAACTGGTTCATCTGCACCATTTTTCTAGGTTCCACATATATGCGTTAATATGTGATATTTGCTTTTCTCTTTCTGACTTACTTCACTCTGTATGACAGTCTCTAGATCCATCCATGTCTCTACAAATGACCCAATTTCATTCCTTTTTATGGCGGAGTAATATTCCATTGTATATATGTACCACAACTTCTTTATCCATTCGTCTATCGATGGGCACTTAGGGTTGCTTCCATGACCTGGCTATTGTAAATAGTGCTGCAATGAACATTGGGGTGCATGTGTCTTTTTGAATTATGGTTTTCTCTGGGTATATGCCTAGTAGTGGGATTGCTGGGTCATATGGTAATTCTATTTTTAGCTTTTTAAGGAACCTCCATATTGTTCTCCATAGTGGCTGTATCAATTTACATTCCCACCAACAGTGCAAGAGGGTTCCCTTATCTCCACACCCTCTACAGCATTTCTTACTTGTAGACTTTTTAATGATGGCCATTCTAACTGGTGTGCGGTGGGTGATACCTCATTGTAGTTTTGATTTGCATTTCGCTAATAATTAGTGATGTTGAACATATTTTCATGTATTTGTTGGCCATCTCTGTGTCTTCTTTGGTAAAATGTCTATTTAGGTCTTCCACCCATTATTTATTCATTTGTTTTAGTTTTTTTTTTTTTTTTTTTGATGTGGACCATTTTGTTTTTTTTAGTCTTCACTGAATTTGTTACAATATTGATCCTGCTTTATGTTTTGTTTTTTTTTGGCCCCGAGGCATGTGGGATATTAGCTCCCTGACCAGGGATCGAACCTGCACCCCCTGCAGTGGAAGGCAAAGTCTTAACCACTGGACCACCAGGGAAGTCCCTCCTACCCATTTTTTTTTAAGTGTACAATTCAATGTTTATTAGTATATTCACAGAGTTTTGCACCAATCATAATAATCAAATTTTAGAACATTTTTGTACCCCTGCCATAAGAAACTGGTACCCATTAGCAGTCATTCCCCATTTCCTCCCAGCCTTCTCCCACTCTAAGTCCTAAGCCCCACAAAGCAGCTTTGCATCTTTATGTCTTTATACATTTGCTATTGGGGATATTTACTATGAATGGAATACTACAATATGTGATCATTCATGCCTGGCTTCTTTCGTTTGGAATAGTGTTTTCAAGGTTTATCTATATTATAGCCTGGATCAGTATTTATTTATATATATTCTGTGTAACATTGCACAGTGAATTGTCCCTTTTTAAAATTTTTTATTTCTTAAAATTTATTTTATTATTATTATCTTTGAAAGTTTTTATTGGATATAATTGCTTTACAATGGTGTGTTACTTTCTGCTTTATAACTAAGTGAATCAGTTATACATATACATATATGCCCGTATATCTTCCCTCTTGCATCTCCCTCCCTCCCACCTTCCCTATCCCACACTTCTGTCTGGTCACAAAGCACTGAGCTGATCTCCCTGTGCTAGGCAACTGCTTCCCACTAGCTGTCTATTTTACATTTGGTAGTGTATATATGTCCATATATATACTACCACTCTCTCACTTTGTCCCAGCTTACCCTTCCCCCTACCCATGTCCTCAGGTCCATTTTCAAGTAGGTCTGTGTCTTTATTCCTCTCTTGCCCCTAGGTCCTTCATGACCTTTTTTTTTTTTTTTTTTTTTTTTTAGATTCCATATATACGTGTTAGCGTATGGTATTTGTTTTTCTCCTCCTGACTTACTTCACTCTATATGACAGACTCTAGGTCCATCCACCTCACCACAAATAACTCAGGTTCATTCCTTTTTACGGCTGAGTAATATTCCATTGTATATATGGGCCACATCCTCTTTATCCATTCATGTGTCGATGGATACCTAGGTTGCTTCCATGTCCTGGCTATTGTAAATAGAGCTGCAATGAACATTGTGGTACATGACTCTTTTTGAATTATGGTTTTCTCAGGGCATATGCCCAGTAGTGGGACTGCTGGGTCATATGGTAGTTCTATTTTTAATTTTTTAAGGAACCTCCATACTGTTCTCCACAGCAGCTGTATCAATTTACATTCCCACCAACAGTGTATGAGGGTTCCCTTTTCTCCACACCCTCTCCAGCATTTATTGTTTGTAGATTTTTTGCTGATGGCCGCTCTGACCAGTGTGAGATGATACTTCATTTTAGTTTTGATTTGCAATTCTCTGATGATTAATGATGTTGAGCATTCTTTCATGTGTTCGTTGGCAATCTGTATATCTTCTTTGGAGAAATGTCTATTTAGGTCTTCTGCCCATTTTTGGATTGCGTTGTTTGTTTTTTGGATATTGAGCTGCATGAGCTGCTTGTAAATTTTGGAGATTAATCCTTTGTCAGTTGCTTCATTTGCAAATATTTTCTCTCATTCTGAGGGTTGTCTTTTCATCTTGTATATGATTTCCTTTGCTGTGCAAAAGATTTTAAGTTTCATTAGGTCCTATTTATTTTTGTTTTTATTTCCATTTCTCTAGGAGGTGGGTCAAAAAGGATCTTGCTGTGATTTATGTCATAGAGTGTTCTACATATGCTTTGCTCTAAGAGTTTGATAGTGTCTGGCCTTACATTTAGGTCTTTAATCCATTTTGAGTTTATTTTTGTGTATGGTGTTAGGGAGTCTTCTAATTTCATTCTTTTACATGTAGCTGTCCAGTTTTCCGAGCACCACTTATTGAAGAGGTTGTCTTTTCTACATTGTATATTCTTGCCTCCTTTATCAAAGATAAGGTGACCATATGTGCGTGGGTTTATCTCTGGGCTTTCTATCCTGTTCCATTGATCTATATTTCTGTTTTTGTGCCAGTACCATACTGTCTTGATTACTGTAGCTTTGTAGTGTAGTCTGAAGTCTGGGAGCCTGATTCCTCCAGCTCTGTTTTTCTTTCACAAGATTGCTTTGGCTATTCGGGATCTTTTGTGTTTCCATACAAATTGTGAAATTTTTTGTTCTAGTTCTGTGAAAAATGCCAGTGGTAGTTTGATACGGATTGTTTTGAATCTATAGATTGCTTTGGGTAGTATAGTCATTTTTCACAAAGTTGATTCTTCCAATCCAAGAACATGGTATATCTCTCTATCTGTTTGTATCACCTTTAATTTCTTTCATCAGTGTCTTATAGTTTTCTGCATACAGATCTTTTGTCTCCTTAGGTAGGTTTATTCCTAGGTATTTTATTCTTTTTGTTGCAATGGTAAATGGGAGTGTTTCCTTAATTTCTCTTTCAGATTTTTCATCATTAGTGTATAGGAATGCAAGAGATTTCTGTGCATTAATTTTTTGTCCTCCAAATTTACCAAATTCATTGATTAGCTCTAGTAGTTTTCTGGGGGCATCTTTAGGATTATCTATGTATAGTATCATGTCATCTGCAAACAGTGACAGCTTTACTTCTTCTTTTCCAGTTTGGATTCCTTTTATTTGTTTTTCTTCTCTGATTGCTGTGGCTAAAACTTCCAAAACTATGTTGAATAATAGGGGTGAGAGAGGGCAATGTTGTCTTGTTCCTGATCTTAGTGGAAATGGTTTCAGTTTTTCACCATTGAGAACAATGTTGGCTGTTGCTTTGTCTTATATAGCCTTTATTTTGTTGAGGTAAGTTCCCTCTATGGCTACTTTCTGGAGGGTTTTTATCATGAATGGGTGTTGATTTTTGTCGAAAGCTTTTTCTGCATCTATTGGGATGATCATATGGTCTTCCTCCTTCAGTTTGTTGATATGGTGTATCACATTGATTGATTTGTGTATATTGAAGAATACTTGCATTACTGGGATAAACCCCACCTGCTTATGGCGTATGATCCTTTTAATGTGCTGTTGGATTCTGTTTGCTAGTATTTTGTTGAGGATTTATGCGTGTATATTCATCTGTGATATTGGTCTGTAGTTTTCTTTCTTTGTGACATCTTTGTCTGGTTTTGGTATTAGGCTGATGGTGGCCTCGTAGAATGAGTGTGAGAGTGTACCTCCCTCTGCTATATTTTGGAAGAGTTTGAGAAGGATGGGTGTTAGCCCTTCTCTAAATGTTTCATAGAATTCGCCTGTAAAGCCACCTAGTCCTGGGCTTTTGTTTCGTGGAAGATTTTTAATCACAGTTTCAATGTCAGTGCTTGTTACTGGTCTGTTTATATTTTCTATTTCTTCCTGGTTCAGTCTCGGAAGGTTGTGCATTTCTAAGAATTGGTCCATTTCTTCCAGGTTGTTCATTTTATTGCCCTATAGTTGCTTGTAGTAATCTCTCATGATCCTTTGTATTTCTGCAGTGTCAGTTGTTACTTCCCGTTTTTCATTTCTAATTCTATTGATTTGAGTATTCTCCCTTTTATTGTTGATGAGTTTGGCTAATGGTTTATCAATTTTGTTTATCTTCTCAAAGAACCAGCTTTTAGTTTTATTGATCTTTGCTATTATTTCCTTCATTTCTTTTTCATTTATTTCTGATCTGATCTTTATGATTTCTTTCCTTCTGCTAACTTTGGGGTTTTCTTGTTCTTCTTTCTCTAATTGCTTTAAGTGTAAGATTAGGTTGTTTATTTGAGGTGTTTCCTGTTTCTTAAGGTAGGGTTGTATTGGTATAAACTTCCCTCTTAGAACTGCTTTTGCTGCATCCCATAGGTTTTGGGTCATTATGTTTTCATTGTCATTTGTTACTAGGTATTTTTTGATTTCCTCTTTGATTTCTTCATTGATCTCTCAGTTATTAAGTAGTGTATTGTTTAGCCTCCATGTGTTTGTATTTTTTATAGATTTTTTTCTGTAATTGATATGTAGTCTCATAGCGTTGTGGTCAGAAAAGATACTTGATACGATTTCAATTTTTTGAAATTTACCAAGACTTGACTTGTGACCCAAGATATGATCTATCCTGGAGAATGTTCCATGAGCACTTGAGAAGGGAGTGTATTCTGTTGTTTTTGGATGGAATGTCCTATAAATATCAATTAAGTCCGTCTTGTTTAATGTATCATTTAAAGCTTGTGTTTCCTTATTTATTTTCTTTTTGGATGATCTGTCCATTGGTGAAAGTGGAGTGTTAAAGGCCCCTACTCTGATTGTGTTACTGTCGATTTCCCCTTTTATGGCTGTTAGTATTTGCCGTATGTATTAAGTTGCTCCTATGTTGGATGCATAAATATTTACAATTGTTATATCTTCTTCTTGGATTGTTCCATTTATCATTTTGTAGTGTCCTTCTTTGTCTCTTGTAATAGGCTGTGTTTAAAGTCTATTTTGTCTGATATGAGTATTGCTACTCCAGCTTTCTTTTGATTTCCTTTTGCATGGAATATCTTTTTCCATCCCCTTACTTTCAGTCTGTATGTGTCCATAGGTCTGAAGTGGGTCTCTTGTAGACAGCATATATACGGGTCTTGTTTTTGTATCCATTCAGCGAGCCTGTGTCTTTTGGTTGGAGCATTTAATCCATTTACATTTAAGGTAATTATCAATACGTATGTTCCTATTCCCGTTTTCTTAATTGTTTTGGGTTTGTTATTTTAGGTCTTTTCCTTGTCTTTCCTGTCTAGAGAAGTTCCTTTAACATTTGTTGTAAAGCTGGTTTGGTTGTGCTGAAATCTTTTAGCTTTTGCTTGTTGGTGAAGGTTTTAATTTCTCCATCAATTCTGAATGAGATCCTTGCTGGCTAGAGTAATCTTGGTTGTAAGTTTTTCCCTTTCATCACTTAAAATATTGTGTTTCCACTCCCTTCTGGCTTGCAGAGTTGCTGCTGAAAGAACAGCTGTTAACCTTACGGGGATTCTCTTTTATGTTATTTGTTGTTTTTCCCTTGCTGCTTTTAATATTTTTTCTTTGTATTTAATTTTTGATAGTTTGATTAATATGTGTCTTGCTGTGCTTCTCCTTGGATTTTTCCTGTATGGTACTCTGTGCTTCCTGGACTTGATTAACGATTTCCTTAGCCATATTAGGGAAGTTTTCAGCACTAGTCTCTTCAAATATTTTCTCAGTCCCTTTCTTTTTCTCTTCTTCTTCTGGGAACCCTATAATTTGAATGTCGGTACATTTAATATTGTCCCAGAGGTCTCTGAGACTGTTCTCAATTGTTTTCATGCTTTTTTCTATATTCTGCTCTGCAGTAGTTATTTCCACTATTTTATCTTCAGATCACTTATCCATTTTTCTGCCACAGTTATTCTGCTCTTGATTCCTTCTATCATTTTTTAAATTTCATTTATTGTGTTACTCATGATTGTTTGTTCTTTAGTTCTTCTAGGTCCTTGTTAATCGTTTCTTGTATTTTCTCCATTCTATTTCCAAGATTTTGGATCATCTTTACTGTCATTATTCTGAATTCTTTTTCAGATAGACTGCCTAGTTCCTCTTCGTTTGTTTCGTCTGGTGGGTTTTTATCTTGCTCCTTCATCTGCTGTGTATTTCTCTGTCTTCTCATTTTGCTTAACTTACTGTGTTTGGGGTCTCCTTTCGCAGGCTGCAGGTTCGTAATTCCCATTGTTTTTTGTGTCTTCCTCCAGTGTCTAACATTGGTTCACTGGGTTGTGTAGGCTTCCTGGTGGAGGGGACTAGTGCCTGTGTTCTGGTGGATGAGGCTGGATCTCATCTTTCTAGTGAGCAGGTCCATGTCTGGTCGTGTGTTTTGGGGTGTCTGTGACCTTATTATGATTTTAGGCAGTGTCTCTTCTAATGGGTAGCGTTGTGTTCCTGTCTTGCTAGTTGTCTGGCATAGGGTGTCGAGCACTGTAGCTTGCTGGTCATTGAGTGGAGCTGCGTCTTGGCGTTGAGACGGAGATCTCTGGGCAATTTTCGCCATTTGATATTACGTGGAGCTGGGAGGTCTCTGGTGGACCAATGTCCTGAACTTGGCTCTCCCACCTCGGAGGCACAACCCTGATGCCTGGTTGGAGCACCAAGAGCCTGTCATCCACACGGCTCAGAATAAAAGGGAGAAAAAAAGAAAGAAAGACATAAAAAGATAAAATAAAAAGTTATTAAAACAAAAATAATTATGAAAAATGTTTTTGAAGTAATAAAGGAGAGAACAACAAAACCAAAAAAGAAACCCACTAATCATAACAAGCGCTGAAAATCATACCAAAAACAAAACAAAACGAAAAAACGGACAGACGGAACCCTAAGACAAATGGTAAACGCAAAGCTATACGGAGAAAATCACACACAGAAGCATACGCATACACACTCACAAAAAGAGAAAAAGGTGAAAAAAATATATATTATTGCTCTCAAAGTCCACCTCCTCAATTTGGGATGATTTGTTGTCTATTCAGGTATTCCACAGATGCAGGGTACATCCAGTTGACTGTGGAGATTTAATCCGCTGCTCCTGAGGCGGCTGGGAGAGATTTCCCTTTCTCTTCTTTGTTCGCACAGCGCCCGGGTTCCGCTTTGGATTTGGCCCCGCCTCTGCATGTAACTTGCCTGAGGGCGTCTGTTCTTCATTCAGACAGGACGGGGTTAGAGGAGCAGCTCATTCGGGGGTCTTTCTCACTCAGGCCGGGGGCAGGGAGGGGTGCAGATGCGGGGCGAGCCTGCGGCGGCAGAAGCCAGAGTGACATTGCAACAGCCTGAGGCGCGCCGTGCGTTCTCCCGGGGAAGTTGTCCCTGGATCCTGGGACCCTGGCAGTGGCGGGCTGCATAGGCTCTCGGGAGGGGAGGTGTAGATAGTGACCTGTGCTCGCACACAGGCTTCTTGGTGGCGGCAGCAGCAGCCTTAGCATCTCATGCCCGTCTCTGGGGTCCGCGCTTTTAGCCGCGGCTCGCGCCCGTCTCTGGAGCTCCTTTAAGCGGCGCTCTTACTCCCCTCTCCTCGCGCACCAGGAAACAAAAGAGGCAAGGAAAAGTCTCTTGCCTCTTCGGCAGCTCCAGACTTTTTCCCGGACTGCCTCCCAGCTAGCTGTGGCGCACTAGCCCCCTTCAGGCTGTGTTCAAGCTGCCAACCCCAGTCCTCTCCCTGGGATCTCCCCTCCTAAGTCCGAGCCTCCGCTCCCAGCCCCGCCCGTCCCGGCGGGTGAGCAGACAAGCCTCTCGGGCTGGTGAGAGCTGGTCTGCTCCGATCTTCTGTGTGGGAATCTCTCCACTTTGCCCTCCGCACCCCTGTTGCTGCGCTCTCCTCCGTGGCTCCGAAGCTCCCCCCTCCGCCACCTGCAGTCTCCACCTGCGAAGGGGCTTCCTAGTGTGTGGAAACCTTTCCTCCTTCACAGCTGCCTCCCACTGGTGAAGGTTACATCCCTATTCTTTTGTCTCTGTTTTTTCTTTTTTCTTTTGCCCTACCCAGGTACGTAGGGAGTTTCTTGCCTTTTGGGAGGTCTGAGGTCTTCTGCCAGCATTCATTAGGTGTTCTGTAAGAGTTGTTCCACATGTAGATGTATTTCTGATGTATTTGTGGGGAGGAAGGTGATCTCCGCGTCTTATTCTTCCGTCATCTTGACCCCCAATCCGCTTCTATCCATTTGTTGATTGTGTTGTTTGTTTTTTGATATTGAGCTGCTTGAGCTGTTGTTATATATTTTGGAAATTAATCCCTTGTCATTTGCAAATATTTTCTCCCATTTTAAGGGTTGTCTTTTCATTTTGTTTATGGTTTCTTTTGCTGTGCAAATGCTTTCAATGTTGATTCGGTCCCATTTGTTTGCCCTATATTCTATTGACTAGAACTCAGTTATACCTAACTGCAAGGGGCGATGGGAAATGAAGAGATCAGTGAGCCTTGGAAGAAGAGGAGATATGTTGGCTGTTCAGCTAGCAGACTCTGCCATGTGTTACAGTATGGATAATGCAGTTTTAAATATCACCTCTTACGAAACTACGTTCAAGTAGGAAGAAAGGGGAAGGGGTAGTGCCAGAAACCTCTCCTTTTTGGTTTATGCCAATTTTTCTGGAAATTTTCTAGATGACTTCCCCTTCCATCTCCCTGATGAAAGCGATGCCATATGCTCACCCTTAGTTGGCTGTAGTGAGGTTAGAAAAGTAACCATCTGAATGGGGAGTGATTGACATAGGTTATTTTGAATCATATCCTGGAATTTGGGAGAGATGTGCTCATTAGAAATATCTGATGTAAGATCTGTCTGATGCTTGAATAAAATCTGGGTTTGGTTAGCCAGGAAAGAACAGAATAGTCAACCAAAAGTATCCAGCAAGGAAGGTAAAGAGATTTTTAAGCAGAGGAATGACATGGTCTGATTTGTGGTTTAGGATGCCCTTTCTGGAAAATAGATTGAGAGAGCCTTCCTATTCTGAGACATGGGCACCGATTTATCTCACAGAGTGTTAAATTCTAATAAGGTCAGAGAAAAGCTTACAGATCACTCAATGAAGTGGATGCCTCAAAAATGTTACCTTGTGAAGAAAGATCCAAATCTTTGATTCCAGAAATAAAATTTCTTTTTGAATAATTAAAGCCTATGTCATTGTGACTGATGGGCCAGGAAAATGTTTTAACATTTTTTTTCATGAAAAAACTGTTTCCTTCTCTTTGAAATCTTGGATATTTTTATTTCTCACACGTACTGGGGTCTTCATTTATAAATGTTCTTTGCTGTCCACAAACAAATGGTACCATATTTAGACCATAATATGACCTCCTTTGAGCTCATAACAATGGTTTCTAACCACTACATGTGTGAGCTTGAGTAAGAATGACATTATCAGTGGTGTTGACCAGCATTTCGGTTTTCTGATGAATAGAGATTAGTAAGACAGAAAGAAGGTGACCTGAGTCAAAAAGAATTTGAGATATACATAAGTACAGAGCATAGAAAAATAATTAGGAAAATAGTCACTCATTATTACATGATCTTGCATGTGTTGTTTAAACTCCCAGAGCCTCAATGTTGCCCTAAGTACCACATAGGCCAATAGGTTAGTGCTAAATATCCATGTCTTCCTCTACATTCAACATCCCCTTGCACATAGGTTCTGACCATATGACTAATCATGGCCAATGAAATGTGAGCAGAACTGATATTGGTCCCTTTAGGTCAAGGCCATCAAGAACCTACATACCTTCTCTATGCCTGTTTTCTCCTACTGTGCTGACGTTGGATGGCATGTGTTTCAGATGGCATAGCTACAGGATGGAGGAAGGCCACTGACCCAACTTTGCACAAGCAAGAAATAATCCTAACAGAGAGTACAGGAAGAAAATAAGCATCCTATCTAGAAAAATACAGGACAAAACAAACAGAAGCTTTGAAAATGATAGTTACTACTGCTGCTTAGTTATAATTATAAAAACAGGTGAAATGCTTTCACTGCTACCTTAGCTCATAGGAGTTAATCCTCAACTTAGATACTTGTAGTTTATTAATTAGGAACAAAGTAATTAATACTTGTTTAGGTTCCACTTTGGTCAAGGAGCAAGGCTTTCCTTTCAAGACCTACCCCCATACAAGATGTCCAAGGCGTCTACCATCTATTCAGGGAGCTTACAAATACCTTGGACAGTGGATCCCGGAGTGTTCATACTGGAAAAGAAATCAGTGCTGAGTCCCACCTGGCCCTCAAGTCGATGGGTCCTTCTTTTCCTTGATATTTCACTGCTTCTACTCCTCCCTCTCCAGTTTCAGCCTCTCCTCTGCCCCCTCATTCTTTTCTCCATCTTCAGATAAATATGGTCCTTAGAGGTATGAAAGAATGCATGCAAACACTTCTGTCTTGTATTTAGATCAGGGATTGCTTTGTACCTTTATCTGCTCTTTGGTGAGGGCAGAGTAGGAGAAAAAATGATTCTCAGTTATAAATATATAATATATAAATATGTAAAATATCCTAAAATACATATATTATGAATTTGAATTATCTTTTATTATCTTTGTTGACATGATTATTAATATAAATAGATGGAACGTGGGCTGCTGTGAGATGATGTCATATCAAGAAGGGAATTAACAGAAACAACTTCTGAGAAAGTTATTATATGGCTTGCAAACATCCTGAGCCATGGAAACACTTCTTATCTTCTTCTGTCAGAAGTGAACAATAAGGCATGTTTGGGTGCTCATAGGTGCTGATACAAATGAAGAAGTAGAGGAACCAACAGTTTCTAGAAAAGATTTCTGAAGCTACCTATACTTGATCACCATCTCTTAATGGCATTTGTGGTAGGCCTCTCTGACATGGTCCCAATGATCCTTGCTTCTTAGGACTCATGCCCTCATGTAATCCTCTCTTCTTGAGTATGACCTAGTTCTAGTGACTTCCTTATAATCAATAGACTGTGACAAAAAGGGCAATATGTCATTTTCAATATTAGGTTATAAAATATTGTGACTTTCATCTTGTTAACACACTCTCCCTGGCCCTCTCATTTGCTCCCCTTGGTGAAGTCAGGTGCTACAAGGAGAGGCCCCAATATGGCACTGGAGATGCATACATGGGGAAGATTAATTCTCTTCTTTTGAGAAGTTCATAGTCTATAAAACAATATAGTGTATGGGTTTTTTTTAACATCTTTATTGGAGTATAATTGCTTTACAGTGTTGTGTTAAGTTTCTGCTATATAACAAAGTGAATCAGCTATATGTATACATATATCCCCATATCCCTTCCCTCTTGTGTCTCTCTCCTACCCTCCTGATCCCACCCCTCTAGGTGGTCACAAAGCACCGAGCTGACCTCCCTGTGCTATGGAGCTGCTTCCCACTAGCTGTCTGTTTTATATTTGGTAGTGTATGTATGACCATGCCACTCTCTCCCTTCATCCCAGCTTACCCTTCCCCTTCCCCATATCCTCAAGTCCATTCTCTACGCCTGTGTCTTTATTCCTGTCCTGCCCCTAGGTTCTTCAGAACCTTTTTAATTTTTTTAAGATTCCATATATATGTGTTAGCATATGGTATTTGTTTTTCTCTTTCTGACTTACTTCACTCTGTATGACAGACTCTAGGTCCATCCACCTCACTACAAATAACTCAATTTCGTTTCTTTTAATGGCTGAGTAATATTCCATTGTATATATATGTGCCACATCTTCTTTATCCATTCATCTGTCAATAGACACTTAGGTTGCTTCCATGTCCTGGCTGTTGTAAATAGAGCTGCAATGAACATTGTGATACATGACTCTTCTTGAATTATGGTTTTTCTCAGGGTATATGCCCAGTAGTGGGATTGCTGGGTCATATGGTAGTTCTATTTTTAGTTTTTTTAGGAAAATAGAGGTGTATACAAAGGGTTGTGGCAGCACAGGTAAGGAGTAATTAATTGAAATGATCAATAAATAATGTCAATAACTACAGTAATCAATGCAAGTTGTCTGAAAATGATATAGTGCAAAGCAGACTATCTGTATAGCCTAGAGGTGGAGCATCAGGGAATTGTAGATAGACTGAAGCCTGATAACGTGTCAGTTCTGGTCTAAGGAAGTGACAGGCTAGATGGGTCACCTTGGGGAATGCAAATGACACAGAAGATGACACAGAACATAAAAGAAGCAAAGAAGGGGTCTGAGTAGGATCTAGATGGAAACCCTGATCTAAGCTACTCTTGGCTGAGAATTTCCCTAGAGGTTATCAAGGAAGGTTTGGAACTCAACAACATGAAGAAATCCCTGCATGTTATTTTCTGTTACCATGTATTTTACAGCTGAATTCTCCTCAAACCATATTTATAAACTCTATGACCTCCTTTTAAAAACTTTTTGCTAAAGCAAAACAAACACACAGAAAAATATGCAAATCATAAATGTATAGCTTGATGAATTTTCACAAACCGACTACACCTATGTGACCAGCACCTGGATAAAATATAAAACATTACCAGGTCTCCAGAAACTATCTTCATGCTCCCTTCAATTTCTTTTTAATCTTAAAAAATTTTAAATAGTTTTAGACTTATAGAAAATTTGCAAAAAATAATACAGAGAGTTCCTGTATATCCCCCACTCTGTTTCTCCTAATGTTAACATCTGAGCTAACCATAATACATTATCAAAGAGAAACAGGAACCAACTCGAACTTGCTCCTAAGGGCCAACACTTGGATGATTTGAGCAACAATAACAACAACTACAAATAAACAAAACAATAGCCTTTAACCCATAGGATAAAAGAAATATCCATGAGTTGTATTTATAGACATAATTGAATAAATAAATAGGAGAGGGCTTCCCTGGTGGCACAGTGGTTGAGAGTCAGCCTGCCGATGCAGGGGACACGGGTTCGTGCCCCGGTCCGGCAAGATCCCACATGCCGCGGAGCGGCTGGGCCCGTGAGCCATGGCCGCTGAGCCTGCGCGTCCGGAGCCTGTGCTCCGCAACGGGAGAGGCCACAACGGTGAGAGGCCCACATACTGCAAAATAAATAAATAAATAAAAAATAAATAAAAAAATAAAATAAATAGGAGAGAAAGGGCAGCTCTTAAAGTAGAATTCCAATTAATAGATATAGTAGAAATGATGGATGTAGAAGATCATCAGTAGGCAAACACCACATTGATAATTGTGGAAAGCGAGAATCATTGCTATTAAAAGTATGGTGAGCAAAGCAGGAGTATGATGGGCAAAAGTATGATGAGAAACAGGACATTTGCATAGCCTCAAAGTATTTCCTTTAAAGATACTTCTTAATTACATGGAGAAAAAATAGTAGCTTTCCCAAGCAGAGAAACTTGATAGGAACCACCTTGATCTAGTAGTAAAATTGAACACCTCTGGTAATAAGACATATTGAAGTCATGTACCTCCTGGTATGTTGTACTGAGAAGGGCACAGCATTACTTCTGCAATATTCTTGCTCCAAGTACACAACCTCCATTTAATCATCAAAACAGAACAAACCAAAATTGAGAGGCATTCTGCAAAATGACTGGCCAGTTCCCTTAAAAAGTGCCAAGGTTCTGAAAGATGAAGACTGAGGAATTGTTACCGATCTGGAGAAGTTTAAGAAACATGATGATTTACTGTAATACGGGATCCTAAACCAGAGAAAAAGAACAATAGTGGAAACATGGGTGACATTCAAGTAACATCTGTACATTAGGTAATCTTCACATGAATTTCCCTTTTAGTCTTTGGAAGAACAACACATATCTGCTGCTTACTTTGTGCCCGATCCCATTTCCATTTTACACAGACAGGCACAGACAGATTTAACTGTGTTTGGCCAGAGTCTCACACCTGGTGAGCTGCAGAGCAGGGATCAAACCCCGGCCGTCTGTTTCCTGGAGTCCGTGTTTAACTCCCCTGCTCTGTCTCTGTACCAGAGTTCTTTGAGGGGTTGTCCAGGGCGCACTTCTGGGCCCTGGACCCTTGAGCCGGCTGACCCAAACAAGCATCATCGCTCCCCCGCCCCCGTCTTCAGAGTGGGTCTGCCTTCCTGGCTGGGATGCCCCTCACCAAAGCATTTCTCCTGAGATTCTGAAATAGAAGCTCGGGGCTCTGTCTTCCCACAGAAAATATCGACATCTATATTTATCCCTTTTCCAGAAGCTGAGGAGACCCAGTTCATGCTAATTGCAGTTTACCAAACAAGCTGATTCTTAACCCCATGAATATTTTTGCCATTGAAAGCGCCTGCAACTTGTGAAAATGAACACATGGCAAACTGCTCTGCTCTTTTTGCTTCCCACACATGATTATATTTCATTGCCCATTAACTCTGCAGTGGCATCACGGGCATCACGTGACCAAGGATCCCGGTGACCCTCCAGTCTGAGCACAGCATGGCCTTTGGGTTGGTTTTTATACACAAAATTCGGGCTTGGGGGGAACCTGGCCGGACACTGCTGGAAATGAGGTCCTCCACTGAGTCTTAGGCCAGTAACCCAGGATTTAATTACTTACTTTCTTAACCTTTTAAAAACTTTGTTTTTAAAGCCTTTTCATAATATCAAAGAGCAAAAAGAAGAGAATAATGAATGCACATATGTCCATCATTTAGATTCAACAATTATCAATATTTTGCCAAATATGCTTTACACACACATATGCTCGTCACACACACACATACGCATTTATTTGCTGGATGATTTCAAAGGAAACTACAGATTCTGTGTATCAAGGTTTAAATGGGGCAGCATGTTGCAGAATCTACTGTCTAGAACCGACCTTGGGTACACCCCGCCTTTTTTTTTTTTTTTTTTTTGGCAGGGTTGGGAAGATATTCAGGAATGAGTGGCATTGATTAGCCAACAGGGTGGAGTAAAGACTGTGGGTTTAACATTCCATCGTGGAATCATAGAAAGTAAAACCTGGAATTCTGTTCCGTTCCCTGGCTCCAGCCTCCCTCTGCTCTTTTTTCTCTCCTCTCCTCTAGGCTTTAGTTGAATTGTTGACTTGGCCATCAGAACGTGTCCCGTGCTTCCCTACCCTTGTCTTCGTTCAGGATTTCTCCTTCATTTTATCTTTCCTTTTCGTCTCCCACTCTTCACCACCACCTTCCTCCTATCTCTGCTTATCCAAAGCTTACTCATTTTCCAAGACTTGACCCAATGCCACCTCCTTCCAGAATGCACCTCCTCCTTTTTAAATGTATCTCTCCTCTCCCCCCCAATATAGAAGTATTTTCCCCCCCCAGCCCCCATTCATTTTATCAGTGGTGCTTCTGTGTCCCCTACCTCTTTTCATTTTACCTTTTTTACTTAGTTGTGTGTATAACCTGTTTTTTCCTCTAGTTTATAAGCTTCTAAAGAGTAGCGCAAGCCTTGCTTGTACCTAGTGGTGCTTAATCACTGCTTGTATGTGAATGAACAAAGGCCCCATAACGTTGGCCTAGCTCGTTAATGTTCAGAAATTGGTGTGGTCACTCGGGGCCGGCCTTTCCAATGTGTCAGTCTCTGGCTTGAATGGCTAGAGAGAGCCAGAGAGTATCAAGATCCATTTCAGGGCTGTGGTCTTTTGGGACAGTTTTAGTGGGTACCATCGTCCCTTAGTGCAATGGAGGTCCTTTGCGATGCTGCTGTCTGGCCCATTGGAGCAAGGGTAAGCATACCAGGGTTTACTTTAAGTGGAGTAAGCGTACCAGGGTTTACTTTAAGGGCCTGGAGGCTGGCAGATGACAGGGGTCTTTAGTCTTCTTTGGCAGGTTGGATTCTCAATGCAATTAGGAATAAAAAAGAGCAAAGAGACCAGTTCATGAAATACATCCTTCTTTATTCAGATAAGATACAGTTTATACACTTTAAGAGGTTAATGTCCCTTGCTCCTGATTATACAACTCTGATTGGCATATTAATCAGGTTATAAAAGTGAGAGAAGGAGGAACCGCAAAAGAGGCAGCAGCTGCTCTTTTGCTGCCGAATCCATTCAGGATATAAAATTTCTGCTGAGATATTTATTGTAAAATAGGGTTTTTTTCTTCCGTCTTCTTGCTTTTATTTTTAGCCAGCGTTACCCCAGCATCTGTTCCACCTCGTGTGAGAAATGTGTTGGAATAGGGGGTGAGAGGAATGCACTTACAAAAATTGGGAAGGCTTCTACAGAGTGTGAGAAGAGAGGGAAGACGTCTTGCTCTCATCAAAGACTGAGAATCTTGGGAGGAGCTTGTTTCCCTCCACTTGACACTCATACTTTCAGATCCCAGAGCTTTGAGAGATACCTGGGAAAGACTTAGCTTTCGTCAGCAACATCCCCACAAGTAAGTGTCTCATTTTTCGTTTGATTAGTTTCAGTGATGAGGAACACATTACCTCTTAGAGCAGCTTTTTAAAAAAATTTTTAATTTAATTTTTTTTGGAGTATAGTTGATTTACAATGTTGCGTTAATTTCAGGTATACAGCAAAGTGACTCAGATGTGTATATATACATATATATATATACACACACACACATATACATACACACACACACATGCATTCTTTTTCAGATTCTTTTCTTATATAGGTTATTAAAGAATATCGAGTAGAGGTCCCTATGCTATACAGGAGGTCCTTGTTGGTTATCTATTTTATATACAGTAGTGTGTATATGTTAATCCCAATCTTCTAATTTATCTCTTCCTCCTACTTTTCCCCTTTGGTAACCATAAGTTTGATTTCAAGATCTGTGAGTCTGTTTCTCTCTTGTAAAGAAGTTCATTTGTATCATTTTTTTAAAACTAGATTCCACATATAAGTGATATCATACGATATTTGTCTTTGTCTGACTTACTTCAGTTGGCATGATAATCTCCAGGTCCATCCATGTTGCTGCAAATGGCATTATTTCAAAGAGGAAAATAAAACAGAGTGGTTTCCTGGATCTTGTTGCAAGGAACAGAAAGCTAGCATAGGAGCCCATCTTTGTCGCAGGGAACAGCATGACCACATCTATTAGAAAGTTCTTCCACCTTCATAGTTGAAGCTTCCATCCATTATTCTACCCTTGGTCCACTGAGGCCATGTGTTACAACTCTGTTGCCTCTTCAGATACTTGAAGACTCGATTTCTCTGCTGAGTGTTCTCTTCTCCAAGTTAAATTTCCACAATTGTTCCATCAGTTCCTTCCAAGGTGTTGTTTTGAGGGTCTCCACCATTCTGACCGTTCTTTCTCTGGTCACCTGAGGCTACTCAAGGTATGGATCCCAGACATGAATTCATTGCTTTCCCTGAAGAGATACTTACTTTGCAGGTATAGGGAAGGAAAGAGATGCTGCCATCTTATTTTGCCTTCCATGACTTCTCACCTCAAGTCTGCATTAAGACACTGAGAACCTTGGGTTTATAGGTTATCAGAACTTGCTGTTAAAACTGAATTGATAGGTTTTATAAGGAAGACACCATACAACACAGGGGCTGAAATTTCAGGGCTTCCAGTAAAGCAGTTATTTATTAAGATAGGCATTCTGGCTCTTGCAGAAAAAAATTTATGATGGACTACAAGCTTAAACCATACAAACTAGGCTAGTCCAGAAAAATATCCAAAACAGTTTGGAAAAAAAGAAGAGGTAATTGTACGAAGAGTCAGAGATGAATTATTGGACTTGAACGTTAAGCACTGTCCAAGTATCCCAATAATAAAGACAAAAATGAAGACATACTAAGTCATTTGGACTCTTTTTTCCTGATAGAAGAAAGGGTGTCCATTTGGTGGACAAATTTTGTTCTGTGAGATATTTACCACATAATAAAATCTGTTTATTTATATTTCACCTCATTCCCTCTGAAAGCAAGCTCTGTGGTGCTAGGGACCATGCCTGTCTTGTTCACTGTCCTATTCCTCTTTCTGAATATAGTGTTGGCATTTGTAGACATTCAAAACATTTTTTGACTGAATTCCACAAAAAATTTGAGGCAGTTGATTATAAGGTCATTTGCAATAAAACATTACCAAATAGAAATAAAGAATTAGAATGAGGAAAGCAGAAAAATAAAAAGAAGTAAAACATGAAGTTTGGTGACAGAAAGAATGCTAGCTGAGTTCCTGTGAGAGTCCAAGGATTTCGACTGTAGGTGAACTTCATATTTGATACTGAGCTCTTGGTGACAAGAGTGAAAAAGAAGACATACTCGGCCTCGTGGATCTTATGACTGAAATAGAAAAGTATTTTGCTCACTCTCAAGAAGCAAAACTTTTCCTGACGCTATTTTGGAAGAGCAATTCACAGGTGTGGAACCCTATAGGGCATGGAGGGTGTGCTGAGCAATGCTTTTAGCAACATACCCATTGAAAATTCCTAATGGCTGTCCCTGTAGCACCCTGGGATTGACAGCAGAGGGACCACAGCAACCTCTAACTCAGTCTGCGAAGGTGAAGCCATGTATCCTGTGGCTCCCGACAGAGCGACACTCGGGGATGTAGGAGATGTGCTCTTGAGCCTTGCTTTTGTACCTACTTCTACTTGTCACTAAGAATTCAAAACGAAGTCAGGTTTAGCCCCAGGAAGGACCAGCATCGGGCCGCTGTCTGTGCTGGGGATGGTCACCCTGAATCTTGTAATGCAGGTGAACTTGGTTTAATGGCTGCTCAAGGCTGGGCCCGTTAACTTGAGTTAACTGTAAATTATGTCCCCAAGGAACCGAATGAATCAACCTGATTGACGTCCTCTTAGTTTGGATTCCCTTGAAAGCAGAGTCCCAAGAGAAGCCCTTGAGTGCGGGTAGTTTATTTTATTTGGGAGGTGATCCCAGGGAACTCAAATGAGGGGATGGGGAAGGTAACACAGGGAAAGAGGAAAAACAAAAGGTGTTTGGTAATGATTGGTTTGCCCGCCATTTGGAGAACAGCTACTTAATTTTTACCTTTTGGGAAGTTTTCTTTGCTTCTCCAGCCAATTCTGATTTTTACCTTTGTTTGCTCCCATTACATTTTGTGCTTAGCCCTTGTATATCACTAATCAGGTCACGTGCTGTGTGGCATTTGTAATACATCTGTTTTTTCTACTGGACTGTATAAAATAAACAACAATATTTTGATGTCTTTGGTCTAGCACATAAGTGTTCAAAAATATTTGTTGATTGGATTAATGTCGAGCCCTCACAGTCCAGTGGAGCAATCACACCTTTGAGAATCCATTGCACAGTTGTCTTCTGTGTGGCTAGACCTGTCCGGAAGAAACAAATTCTTTGATAAAGGGTCAGCAGGAACGGCTCTCTTCTTTTGTAAGTAATACCACCAGAGGTGATTTTAGATTTTTGTTGCTATGGAAACCTCGGAAAGTACATTAACTTCAATGCAAAGGCATCTTATTCCTTCAAAATTTCATGTTTGACTGATTTAAATGCAGGTCCCAGCTGGGTGATTAAATACACTTCCTATGGGGGAAGGAGTAGAATGTGGTGGTTACACATGCAGGCTTTAGATCCAGGCTGCCGGGGTTCAACAGTTGGCTCCATCCCATAATACCCATGTGACCTTGAACAAGTCAGAAGAAGAAATTGAGGCTTAGCAGTTTTATGAATCTTTCCCAAGGATTCACAGCTCCACCACTTACAACTTTTCACGGTAGTTAATATTAGCTTCAGAAACCTGTCCAAGGACATGCTCTTCACAAGTGATGGAGTTGGAATTTGAACATGAAAAAAATTTCCCTTTTCTTTTCCTTTTTTTTCTTTCCCCTCTCTTATGCTTTCCTACCTTTCCTTTCCTTTTCCTATTCTTTTCTAGAAGGAAAATTCACTTTAACCCCTACTGGAACGGGGTTTAGTTACATTCCTATATGAAGATAGGAAGAGTGTATTTCTAGAAGCAGGCAAGGCTTGTTGTGTCACTGTCCCTCACAGATGTTCTAATCACTCTTGAATGAAACATGTTTATTTCAATAGCCACTATTTTACTGGGTACCTACTACATACCAAGTTCTTTCCCTACATGATTTCTTACACTCAGTATAATTCTGCAATGCAAATTCCATTGTCATAATTTGGTTTTCTTAGAAGCAGGCCCTAAGGCAAGGTTCCCACGCAAGTAGTTAATTTGGGAGGTGATCCAGGAGACATTGGTGACGGACTGGAGATGTGAGTGGGGAAGGGAAGCAGCCAGTAAAGGGCGTGTTGTCAAGCAAGTTAGCACTGTGGGCAACTGGGCTTATTTCTCTGGGGCAGCTCTGGAAACCAGAGTGGACAAGTGTCTTGGCGTTGTCTCAGCCAAGATGGGAGGGAGCTGGGGTGTCTTATGCACCGTTCCAACCGTTCATTTGTTGAGGTCTACACTCTGGAGCGTGTTAATTTCCAGTGCTGCTGGCCTACCGTGGATGAGCTGCACGGACACCTGAAGACAGAGAAATCCTTAGGCAAAAAAGTGCAGATGCTGGCAGGCGGAAGATTTGAGGGAGTATGGTCGGGGAACCTACAGTGTTTGCTGCAATTAATTACTGTTCACATTTTAAGGACCAGGAAACTGAGGCTGAGAGAAGTGAACTGACCTTCCCCGAATCCCTGGTATGTAAAATGTTGGATCTGCCATTAGAATGCAGGTTGTTCTGACTCCAAAATCTGAGCTTTCCCTACTCCTTGCGTCATTGGGCTGGGGTGGAACTAGTGAGTCTGTGTGAACTCAGACTAGTGTGAGGATGAGGACTGATGTGGAGGAATGTGCTTTTGAGGATGCTCGGGAGTTTGGTGTAGTTTAATTGTTCTGTAGTATAGTCTCGGGTATCCAACTATGTCCTCCAAAAAGATATGTTGAAGCCCTAACTCCTAGTAGCTCAGAATGTGACCTTACTTGGAAATAGGATTATTGTGGATGTAATTAATCAAGATGAGGAAATTCTAGGGTAGGGTGGGTCCCTAATCCAGTATGACTGGTGTCCTTATAAGAAGATGGCTATGTGAAGACACAGACACACAGGGAGAATATCATGTGATGACTGAGGCAGAAGTTTGAAGTGATGCAGCCGCAAGCCCGGGAATGCCAGAGATTGGCAGCAAACCATCAGAAGCTAGGAGGAGGCAAGAAAGGATTCCCATAAGGTTTTAGAAGGAGCATGGCCTGGCTGACACCTTGATTTCAAACTTCTAGTCTCCAGACCAGTGAGACAATAAATTCCTTTTTTTTTTAAGCCACTCAGTTTGTGGTATTTTATTATGACAGCCCTAGGAAACTAATACACACCCACTGATGTTTTTTTTTTCTTTAATAAAACTTTTACTGACACTAGTGGTTGTACAAGAGGGGCATTTGGCGCCAGCTTGCAGAATTGTTTGAGTTGGGAGCTCCAGCTGTAGCTCGCATGACTTGCTTTCAGAATGACGTGCGTATCTTGAGCAATCAGTGCCTCTGACACAAAGAATGTAAAACAACCAGGTTTGGATAAAAAGAATTTCCTTCTTTAGTACTTAGTAGGCTCTACTCTGATTCATGTACCTATAGCACTGCTTCCAGCTAAGGTAAAATTGATCCTATTTCATAGGCAGGGAAACAGGAAAATAGAACAGTTAAGGAATCCAGCACGAGGCCCCAGGACTCTGCTCATCTCTGCCACCTGAGGTAGCCTTGTGCAAAGCTTTTCTTCTCTGACCCCCTACCCCTCCACCCCAGACCCCAGGAGCAGCTTTGCTACTTTTCTGCACTGCCAGGATCCGAGCAACTTGCCTGGGACGAAGCAAGACTCTAAAAGAAGACTCATCCTTAGAAAGTATAGTCCTCAGACTTAGAGGGAGAAGTGAGCATGCTCTCCAGGGGAGGAAAGTAAGGAACTGATACCTAAATGTGTTAAGAGCACCCAGAGGTGGTGGGTGAGATGTTCCATGTGCTGACGTGAAGCACAACCTACTTTCTGCTCCTGTCATCTTGCGACAAAAATCACTCGAGGGTGGCTTCTGTTCCCATCACCTTGTACAGCTGACATGGAAAACGACCTCAAGCTCTAATGAGTCTGGTTGCAGAGTATTGGGGGTTGCTAGAGCCCTCGGTACCGTTACTTAGCATCCGTTAACGGTATGGAAAGCTTTGCTTACCGTTCCTTTGCGTCCACTTCGGCTACTCTGGGGCTACGCCATCTAGTGGGAAGAGTGCAGGAATCGGAGACAGGGAGGTCTGGATTTGAATTTAAGAACTGCTTATGATTTATTTGCTGTTTCCTTGTGTACCTGTAACCATGATGTGGGCATAAAAATACGCGTGTCACAGTGTTGAAGGAGAAAATGAGGGTAAAAGAGAATCTGTGTCACAGGCTCTTAAGAGGGTCAAATGTGGAAACCATGAGACCCGCGTCTGTGAGCACTCCATGCCTGTTAACTCTTGTTATTATTATTGTTACAGTTATCACTATCACAGGAGATAATGTAAGCGGTATATCTGGAAATACATGCTTTTCCCCTAGGCTGCTGATTTGACTACTGCAAATGTGCATTGAGTCCAACAGAAGGGGAAAGTACTCTATCTATCTATCTATCTATCTGTCATCTGTCTATCTTATAACAGTATCCAAATACGTTCTTCTCTGGGCATTTATGAAGACAGGAAAAAAGAGTAGTGGTGGCAGACAGAGTTCACTCATTAGAGTGACAGGTAAAAATGAACAGGCATCACCACAGGGTAGCCTAGAGGTAACCACCAGTTCCACCGCTCTATGATGGTAATGACCCTTAGTCGCGTGTGCCTTTAGTGTTGCTTATTCCAGTTATGGTCTAGATCAGTGCAGTGTTTTTCCTACTTTGACAGGCTTCCCAATCACTTGGGCACCTCATTAAAATGTAAGCTCAGATTGAGGGGCCTGGGATGAAGCTTCCAGGCGATGCCCGGGCTGCTCAGCCACCACACTTTGAGTAACAAGGCAATGGACGCTCTTTTTATCGTCCTTCTCTTGTGCTGTTGCATCTGCAGATCTAATTCTATGTGGATCCCCTTGCCCTTCGTCCGTTCACATTAGACGGATACTTTTTATGCTCATTCATTCTTTCAACATTCATTGAGTCATTACTATGTGTCAGGGACTGTGTTAAGCGTTATATGTCACAGGTGACATTCTGGGTTAGGTCATGGGCATGGATTTCAATGTCATTTACATGAGTTCCAGCACTCTCTATAGAGACAGATCTCTCTGGTCATCAGGTCTACATTTGATATTTCCCTGCGTCTTTCTACCTATCAGAGCAGTAGACTGGGTCAGGAACAAGTGGTAGGGAGAGAAATTATTCTTTCCAAATTCAAGCCAGATGGTCTCAGTCCCTGACATCTGCATGGCTTGACTCTTTTGATTTCCTACCCATTTTGACATAGTATTCTACTCTTTTGTCAGATTCTACCTGAAATAGAATCATGGGGCTATACTGAACTGTGCACAGCAGATAACTCAGGTAAAGTCTCATATCCATTCTGTCAAATCTTTGCATATTTATTATCAAAGAGGTTTCTTCCAGCCCACTTTTCCCCCCATCTCATTGTCTCCTTTCTTCCCTTTCCCATATATTCTCTCTCCCTCATGTTCTCCCCTCTTATGCTAACCAGTTTCGTTCTGTCCTAGCTCTCTAATGTTTGTGTACCAGGTTTGGCAACTAATGGGTCCTCCATTTGTCAGAGCCCACCCTCCATAGACGTAGAAGGATATTAAAAATGATAAACATTGCTTTCTTATAAAACATAAAATCTCAGAAATGACCAATGAGTTTATTTCACCTAATGTCCTATAGAGAGAATTATTCTAAAGGAAAAGATATAAATGATAATGAAAAATAATGCATCCCCAGCTCCTCTTGCCACACTCATGCTGTAGATGGCTGAGCCAATCTTGCAGTTGCATCAGTTTTGTTTCTGTTTTCAGTTTCCGTGGAGAAACAGAAGCTGCTTGGCAGATTCTCAATACGATTTCACAGTTTTTAATCCTTATGAATGAAATTGCTTAAGTTCAATCTCTATAGTAAAGATTTCTTCTTGTATTTCTATTTCTCCAATGATTTCTGGTTTTATTTGCTATTGAACAAGTCTATGAAAATGCTAGAGGCAGAATATCCTTTCAGGAGAACTTGTTTTGTAAAATTCTTGTTACAAAATGCCTCCTTCTCTGCACTGTTGTGATGGGAGGGTTTTTACAGCTCTCTCTGGCTTTCGGCGGATGAAACAGTTTCTGGGCTGAGTGTTGGCTAAAATAATATTTTTCCCCTCAGATTAAAAAAAAAAATTTGTTCTATGATTGCTTCATGGGTCCCACTATCAAGTGTGTTCTCTCTGGCCACTCTCTCCACTCCCTGTCTCTGCCTATAGCAGCTGGTCTTAAACACTATGTACTTGCTTTATATCTGGTTTTATGCTCAGCTGATTCATGTCCCCTTACATGTGGACTACAGAAGTCAAGAAAGGAAATCATCTTTACATTCTACATGTTTAATGAGGGTTGTGTCTTTTCTTCTTTGACCCAAACTCTGGCTTGCTGGTGTGTGAGCTTGTTTACTCTGGGTAAAACACAACTTCCATTTTGGCAGTGATATGGCTTAACAAGTCTCATAAAAAGAGTTGGAAAGATCGCTGAACATCAAAGAGCTCTTATGCGCCACCATTTTGTAGAATGTAAAAGAATCTGGAACATATGGATTAAATTCCTCTTAAAATATACACATCCCTCTTAAAAATTGCTTGAGACAGGTCACATTTTAGATTTCCTCAACTGCTCCATTTTCTCCCCTCCAGCTAGGGTCCTATCCCACTTTGGGGACTTTATTTGAATGGCCAAAGGTAATACCTTGATGAGCCTGCAATGATCCATCCTAAAGAGGTTTCAGAGACCCGCTTTTTACTTTTCAATCACTTTCAGCCTTTCTGACAGATGTTTCTAATAGTCCAAGTATGGGCTCTAGAGAAGACCGTTTGGGTAATGTCACATCTTGAACACACATAGATTTATCTTTCTGAGTTTCTGGTCAGAAAGGTAGACTGTAAGTTTCCTTTTGAAACTTCTTATGAAGCCTTGATTATTACAGCATCCTGGTTTTCTCTCTACCTCTCTGGCTGCTCTTTCTCAGACTCTGCTGAGAGCTGCAGGAGACTGGGACTGTGTTAACTGGTGTGTCTGTAGGACCTTGAATAGCGCTTGGCATATAGTTGGTGTTCCACAGATATTTATTGACTGGTTGACTAAATCTTCTGAATGGAGTTCTGCTTCAATGCTTTATCCTTAAGCTTAATCTTTAAATTCTTTCTCTACCCTGACTTCCCTAGAAATCTCAGTCACTCTTACTCTCTCAACTGCTACCCACTGACCCATCTGTCTTCCTGCTTCCTATGTCACAACTCCAGTTATTTACAGACATAGCAATTAGCTATCTTCTCATCACCTTAGGAAAAATAGTTTAAAAGCAACTCACAATCCTTACCCCAGCCTCAAAGTCAATCTGTCTCCACTTTTGCTTTCTCCCCTATTATCTAGACACTTAGAGCAACTTTTACATTCCTCCCTTCATTCTAATTCTGCTACCAATTCTCTAGTTTTCCGTCACAACACAATATTTTCTCTGAGCTGGTCTCCCTGCCTTTCTTATCTATCTTTACATTACTGGTAGATATTTTACATTCTGTCTTACATTCTAATATTTTATATTCTCCAACCTTGCTGTGCATATATCATTTTTGTGCTCAGAAACTTTCAATGTAATAGGACCCTCCAGAATAGGAAGATAAGTTTTAACTAAATTCTCAAGGGCCTCCACCACTTCGCTGCAGTCTATCTCCTTAACCTTATCAAAATTGAAATGGTATGCTAAGGTGATTTATTTGGAAATAATATATAGGATGACTTGGTGGGGAGAGGTGTGTGTGACTTGGAGCCCATGATTCATAAAACGAAAGGGGCTGGAGGCCAAGAGACAATTCAGAAAGTCCTTAAATGCTGATTGCTCTTGTTTTGGTACTTATATATATATCTAGACTAAGAGTTACTTAAGACTTGAAACTATATCTCATTAAGATAGAAATTATTCCTGAAATGGATAGTATCACAGGTTCTGAAAATAGATGTGGGTTCAAACTGTGATTTCCATTTCCGAAGCTGTAACTTCGGGCAAGTTATTTAACTTCTCCAAGACTCAGTTTCTTCATTTATAAAAAGGAGGTAAAAATACCTAACATACAGAATTTTTGCAAGATTAAACTGAGATAATCCACATACTATTGCAGGTAGAGTCTTGAGACATCATAGTACTCAGTAAGTGGTAGGGTTTTTTTTTCTCATTATTGTTCTTTTTCTTTTTAGATCCTGTAGATTTCTTTTGGTTCAGAAAACATGACGACTTTGACATCTTTGTATATATCTAGGACCCATCATAGAGATGAGTATTTTACAACCTCCATGTTTTTTGAAGGGTGATACAATGTTATTGACATTTATTAAAATGGCTATCTTGATTGTTGGATACTTTCATTTTTATTATGAAAATGATAAACCAAAAATTCTAGCATTGGCCAACATTCCACAGTTGCTGACATCATTGCTTTTTGAGTTTTATGGTTCTATTATCGAAAGCTTTCTATGTGGATGACTGAGACTAATCTTTATTGAGTATTTACTAGGTACTTGGTCATACGAGCTGCCAAAAATGCTGAGTCAACTCCTGCTTCGGGAACAACTTATTTAGGGACATTCCACCGAGTATAAAGTGACATGAGAGTGACTGAATCTGCCTGGAGTGTCCTGAGAGGCTTCTTAGAGGGGGTGGTGTTGGAGTTGAGTCTAGAAATGATAAACAGGCCTTGTGGTTGATGGTGGGGGTGGAATCCCAGGGAAAGGAAATCGCTGGGACAAATGATAGGGAGATCTGAGAGGAAATGGCTTGTTTGGTTTTGTTTTGGTTTTTATTTTACTTATTTTTTTGTACAGCAGGTTCTTATTAGTTATCCATTTTATACATATTAGTGTATATCTCAATCCCAATCTCCCAATTCTTCACACACACCACCACCACTTTCCCCCTTGGTGTCCATAGGTTTGTTCTCTACATCTGTGTCTCTATTTCTGCCCTGCAAACCGGTTCATCTGTACCATTTTTCTGTGTTCCACATATATGCGTTAATATACGATATTTGTTTTTCTCTTTCTGACTTACTTTGTATGACAGTCTCTAGATCCATCCACATCTCTACAAATGACCCAATTTTGTTCCTTTTATGGCTGAGTAATATTCCATTGTATATATATACCACATCTTCTTTATCCATTTGTCTGTTGATGGGCATTTAGGTTGCTTCCATGACCTGGCTATTGTAAATAGTGCTGCAATGAACATTGGGGTGCACGTGTCTTTTTGAATTATGGTTTTCTCTGGGTATATGCCCAGTAGTGGGATTGCTGGATCATATGGTAGTTCTATTTTTAGTTTTTTAAGGAACCTCCATACTGTTCTCCATTGTGGCTGTATCAATTTACATTCCCACCCACAGTGCAAGAGGGTTCCCTTTTCTCCACACCCTCTACAGCATTTGTCGTTTGTAGATATTCTGATGATGCCCATTCTAACTGGTGTGAGGTGATACCTCATTGTAGTTTTGATTTGCATTTCTCTAATAATTAGTGACGGTGAGCAGCTTTTCATGTGCTTCTTGGCCATCTGTATGTCTTCTTTGGAGAACTGTCTATTTAGGTCTTCTGCCCATTTTATTATTGGGTTGTTTGCTTTTTTAATATTGAGCTGCATGAGCTGTTTATATATTTTGGAGATTAATCCTTTGTCCGTGGATTTGTTTGCAAATATTTTCTCCCATTTTGAGGGTTGTCTTTTTGAGTTGTTCGTAGTTTCCTTTGCTTTGCAAAAGCTTTTAAGTTTTACTAGGTCCCATTTGTTTACTTTTGTTTTTATTTCCATTACTCTAGGAGGTGGGTCAAAAAAGATCTTGCTGTGATTTACGTCAAAGAGTGTTCTTCCTATGTTTTCCTCTAAGAGTTTTATAGTGTCCGGTCTTACATTTAGGCCTCTAATCCATTTTGAGTTTATTTTTGTGTATGGTGTTAGGGAGTGTTCTAAATTCATTCTTTTACATGTAGCTGTCCAGTTTTCCCAACACCCCTTATTGAACAGACTGTCTTTTCTCCATTGTATATCCTTGCTTCCTTTGTCATAGATTAGTTGACCATAGGTGCGTGGATTTATCTCTGGGCTTTCTATCTTGTTCCATTGATTTATATTTCTGTTTTTGTGCCAGTACCATACTATCTTGATTACTGTAGATTTGTAGTATAGTCTGAAGTCAGGGAGTCTGATTCCTCCAGCTCCGTTTTTTCCCCTCAAGATTGCTTTGGCACTTCAGGGTCTTTGTGTCTCCATACAGATTTTCAGATTTTTTGTTCTAGTACTGTAAAAAAATGCCATTGGTAATTTGGTAGGGATTGCATTGAATCTGTAGATTGCTTTGGGTAGTATAGTCATTTTCACAATATTGATTCTTCCAATCCAAGAACGTGGTTGGTGTATCTCTCCATCTGTTGGCATCATCTTTAATTTCTTTCATCAGTGTCTTAGAGTTTTCTGCATACAGGTCTTTTGTCTCCTTAGGTAGGTTTATTCCTAGGTATTTTATTCCTTTTGTTGAAATGGTAAATGGAAGTGTTTCCTTAATTTCTCCTTCAGATTTTTCATCATTAGTGTATAGGAATGTAAGATTTCTGTGCATTAATTTTGTATCCTGCTACTTTATCAAATTTATTGATTAGCTCTAGTAGTTTTCTGGTGGCATCTTTAGGATTCTCTATGTATAGTGTCATGTCATCTGCAAAGAGCGGCAGTTTTACTTCTTTTCCGATTTGGATTCTTTTTATTTCCTTTTCTTCTCTGATTGCCATGACTAGGACTTCCAAAACTATGTTGAATAATAGCGGTGAGAGTGGACATCCTTGTCTTGTTCCTGATCTTAGAGGAAATGCTTTCAGTATTTTACCATTGAGAATGATGTTTGCTGTGGGTTTGTTGTATATGGCCTTTATTATGTTGAGGTAGGTTCCCTCCATGCCCACTTTCTGGAGAGTTTTTATAATAAATGGGTGTTGAATTTTATTGAAAGCTTTTTCTGCATCTATTGAGATTATCATATGGTTTTTATCCTTCAGTTTCTTAATATGGTGTATCACATTGATTGATTTGTGTATGTTGAACAATCCTTGCATCCCTGAGATAAATCCCACTTGATCATAGTGTATGATCCTTTTAATGTGTTATTAGATTCTGTTTGCTAGTATTTTGTTGAGGATTTTTGCATCTATATTCATCAGTGATATTGGTCTGTAATTTTCTTTTTTTCTAGGATCTTTCTCTGGTTTTGGTATCAGGGTGATGGTGGCCTCATAGAATGAGTCTGGGAATGTTCCTTCCTCTGCAAATGTTTGGAAGAGTTTGAGAAGGATGGGTGTTAGTTCCTCTCTAAATGTTTAATAGAATTCATCTGTGAAGCCATCTGGTCCTGGGCTTTTGTCTGTTGGAAGATTTGTAATCACAGTTTCAGTTTCATTACTTGTGATTGGTCTGTTTCTTGGTTCAGTCTTGGAAGGTTATACCTTTCTGATAATTTGTCCTTTTCTTTGTGGTTGTCCATTTTATTGCCATATAGTTGTTTGTAGTAGTCTCTTAGGATGCTTTGTATTTCTGCTGTGTCAGTTGTGACTTCTCCTTTTTCATTTCTTAGTTTATTGATTTGCGTCCTCTCTCTTTTCTTCTTAATGAGTCTGGCTAATGGTTTATCAATTTTGTTTATCTTCTCAGACAACCAGCTTTTAGTCTTATTGATCTTTGCTATTGTTTTCTTTGGTTCTATTTCATTTATTTCTGCTCTGATTTTTATTATTTCTTTCCTTCTACTAACTTTGGGTTTTGTTTGTTCTTTCTCTAGTTCCTTTAGGTGTAAGGTTAGATTGTTTATTTGAGATTTTTTTTGTTTGTTGAGGCAGGATTGTATTGCTGCAAACTTCATTCTTAGAACTGTTTTTGCTGCATCCCATATGTTTTTTTTTTTTCTTTTTGTGGTACGCGGGCCTCACACTGCTGTGGCCTCACCCGTTGCGGAGCACAGGCTCCGGACGCGCAGGCTCAGCGGCCATGGCTCACGGGCCCAGCCGCTCCGCGGCATGTGGGATCTTCCCAGACTGGGGCACAAACCCGCGTCCCCTGCATCGGCAGGCGGACTCTCAACCACTGCGCCACCAGGGAAGCCCCCCATAGGTTTTTGATCATCGTGTTTTCATTGTCATCTGTCTCTAGGTATTTTTTGATTTCCTCTTTGATTTTTTCAGTGATCTCTTGGTTATTTAGTAACGTATTGTTTAGCCTCCATGTGTTTGTGTTTTAGATTTAATTTCTAATCTCATAGCGTGTGGTCAGAAAAGATGCTTGATATGATTTCAATTTTCTTAAACTTACTGAGGCTTGATTTGTGACCCAGGATGTGATCTATCCTGGAGAATGTTCCATGCACACTTGAGAAGGAAGTGTAATCTGCTGTTTTTGGATGGAATGCCCTATAAATATCAATGAAATCTATCTGGTCTATTGTGTCATTTAAAGCTTCTGTTTCCTTATTAATTTTCTGTTTGGATGATCTGTCCATTGGTGTAAGTGAGGTGTTAAAGTCCCCCACTATTATTGTGTTACTGTCGATTTCTTCTTTTATAGCTGTTAGCAGTTGCCTTATGAATTGAGGTGCTCCTACGTTTGGTGCATATATATTTATAATTGTTCTATCTTCTTCTTGGACTGATTTCTTGATCATTATGTAGTCTCTTTCCTGTCTCTTGCAACATTCTTTATTTTAAAGTCTATTTTATGTGATATGAGTATTGTTACTCCAGCTTTCTTTTGATTTCCATTTTCATGGAATATCTTTTTCCATCCCCTCACTTTCAGTCTGTATGTGTCCCTAGGTCTGAAGTGGGTCTCTTGTAGACAGCATATATATATATATATATATATAATATATATATATATATATAATATATATATATATATATAATATATATATATATATAATATATATATATATATATATATATAGGTCGTGTTTTTGTATCCATTCAGCAAGCCTGTGTCTTTTAGTTGGACCATATAATCCATTCACGCTTAAGGTAGTTATCAATATGCATGTTCCTATGACCATTTTCTCAATTGTTTTGGGTTTGTTTGTGTAGGTCCTTTTCTTCTCTTGTGTTTCCCACTTAGAGAAGTTCCTTTAGCATGTGTTGTAGAGCTGGTTTGGTGGTGCTGAATTCTCTTAGCTTTTGCTTGTCTGTAAAGCTTTTGATTTCTCCATCAAATCTGAATGAGATCCTTGCTGGGTAGAGTAATCTTGGTTGTAGGTTCTTCCCTTTCATCACTTTAAGTATATCATGCCACTCCCTTCTGGCTTGTATAGTTTCTGCTGAGAAATCAGCTGTTAACCTTATGGGAATTCCCTTGTATGTTATTTATCATTTTTCCCTTGCTGCTTTCAATAATTTTTCTTTGTCTTTAATTTTTGTCAAGTTGATTACTGTGTGTCTTGGCATGTTTCTCCTTAGGTGTATCCTGCCTGGGACTCTCTGCTTCCTGGACTTGGGTGGCAATTTCCTTTCCCATGTCAGGGAAGTTTTCAACTATAATCTCTTCAAATATTTTCTCGGGTCCTTTCTCTCTCTCTTCCCCTCTGGGACCCCTATAATGCGAATGTTATTGCATTTAATGTTTACCTAGAGGTCTCTTAGGCTGTCTTCATTTCTTTTTATCCTTTTCTCTTTATTCTGTTCTGCTGCAGGGAATTCCACCATTCTGTCTTCCAGGTCACTCCTCCGCTCTTCTTCCTCAGTTATTCTGCTATTGGTTCCTTCTAGTGTATTTTTCATTTCAGTTATTGTATTGTTCATCTCTGTTTGTTTGTTCTTTAATTCTTCTGGTTGTTTGTTCAACATTTCTTGCATCTTCTCGATCTTTGCCTCCATTCTTTTTCCAAGGTCCTGGATCGTCTTCATTATCATTATTCTGAATTCTTTTTCTGGAAGGTTGCGTATCTCCACTTCATTTAGTTGTTTTTCTGGGGTATTATCTTGTTTCTTCACCTGGTATATAGCCCTCTGCCTTTTCATTTTGTCTGTCTTTCTGTGAATGTGGTTTTTTTTCCACAGGCTGCAGGATTGTAGTTCTTCTTGCTTCTGCTGTCTCCCCTCTGGTGGATGAGGCTATCTAAGAGGCTTGTGCAAGTTTCCTTATGGGAAGGCCTGATGGTGGGTAGAGCTGGGTGTTTCTCTGGTGGGCAAAGCTCAGTAAAACTTTAATCTGCTTCTCTGCTAATGGATGGTGCTGGCTTACCTCCCTGATGGTTGTTTGGCCTGAGGTGACCCAACACTGCAGCCTACCCGGCTCTCTGTTGGGGCTAATGGTGGATTCTGGGAGAGCTCACACCAAGGGGTACTATCCCAGAACTTCTGCTGCCAGTGTCCTTGTCCTCCAGGTGATCCTCAGCTACCCCTTGCTTCTGCAAGAGACCCTCCAACACTAGCAGGTAGGTCTGGTTCAGTCTCCTTTGGGGTCACTGCTCCTTCCCCTGGATCCCGATGTGCACACTACTTTGTGTGTGCCCTCCAAGAGTTGAGTCTCTGTTTCCTCCAGTCCTGTCGAAGTCCTGCAATCAAATCCTGCTAGCCTTCAAAGTATGATTCTCTAGGAATTCCTCCTCTCATTGCTGGACCCCCAGGTTGGGAAGCCTGATGTGGGCCTGAGAACCTTCACTCCAGTGGGTGGACTTACATGGTATATGTGTTCTCCAGTTTGTGAGTCACTCACCCAGCAGTTATGGGATTTGATCTTATTGTGATTGCGCCCCTCCTACCATCTCATTGTGGCTTCTCCTTTGTCTTTGGATGTGGGGTACCTTTTTTGGTGAGTTCCATTGTCTTCCTGTCGATGATTGTTCAGCAGTTAGTTGTGATTCCAGTGCTCTCGCAAGAGGGCGTGAGCACACGTCCTTCTACTCCGCCATCTTGAACGAATCTGGAAATGGCTTGTTTTGAGTCGGCAGGCAATTAATTAGCACTTCAGAACTCCTGCATAAGAGAGATTGGGGGAAGTGATCTGGTTGCAAGAAAGAACTAGGAAACTTGCACTGAAGCTGAATTTTCATTGCCTCTTAACACAAAATTGATAAGCTATCCATTGCCTATATTAAAAATGAAGATGTATGGCTCCTGGAGTTTATTGGAGAGGTTGGGTTAATCTCTCCCAAGTCATCTCCATGGCTCTGCAACCAGGACAGTCAGGAGAATCGACTGAGACGAGTTGCAGAATTGCAGCCATAGAGGAAGGTGAAGCCAGGTGATGGAAACCATAAAGCATGTTGGGGATCCATTGCAGGTTTCAGCATGACCAGGTGGTGCCTTAGAAAGCTGACTGGTTGGAGTGTGGAGGGAGCATTGAGAGAGGACAGGAATGGAAGCAGAGAGGTGACTTAGGAGCAGCAGTGGGATGGAGTCAAAAAATAAATAATTGACCACATGCTTGACTACAAAACTGTTTTTTCTTGATTCACATGAAAAACTGTTTCTCAGGTAGTTTTGGTGTACCGAAACTGCTGTTACACATTTACTGAACTATTTCCATGTGACAAGAATTGTTTGGGCTCTTTCCATGGATTAATTTGCTTAATCTTTTTGTCAACGCTTTATTTAAGGATCTACTATTTTCCTCACTTTATAGATAAGAAAATGAAGGCACAGACAGTTTAAGGAACTTGCCCAAGATCACAGAGTTCTAAAGAATTGGAATTAGTCTTAGAGTCTGATCTGATTCCAGAGCCAGTGTTCCTAATCACTACATTATATTGTTTATTCACAACAACAGTGTTTTTATATTTCTATAATAAATTATTTAGAAGATGAGTGAGGTGTTATATCTATTATAGTGTTTTGCACATAACGTGTGCTTAATTCATAACTGCTGTATTAATAAGTAAACCTTAATAATAATAATCCCTTTCATTAATTAAGCATTTATGTGCCAGGCACCGGGCTAGGTGTTTACATAAATTAGTCATGAAAATAACCCTCCTAGATAAACACAGTAGAACACTAATACTTAACATTTATTTAATCAATTAAGATTATAAAACAGTTTTACCTATAGTAAACCTGTTCCTTTTGATCTACATAAAAATCATGTAAGGTAGGTAATAATTTACCCTAGTTCTGAGGTTAAAAGGTCATACAGTTATTATAATACAATTATTATAATAAATTGTGACACTAGTACATGAACCCAGGTCATACAGTTATTATAACAAATTGTGAAACCTAGTACATGAACCCAGGTCTTCTGATTCTGAATGGTGCTACCACCATACTGCACTGCCTTTCAGGGATCTTTATACATGATAAAATATTATTCTCTTGAAAGGGTTAAAATAACCAGGGACTGTGCCACAGGGAGGGAGATTTTAAGCTTGCCCTTGAAAGATGGGAGCACAGATGTTGTGGGAGAACATTCCAGGTAATAGGAATGGTTGTCAGAGAAGAAAAGAAGGTCAGAAAATGTGAGGTATTTTTGATGATTAGCAGTTCAGGTGCGTGACAAGTACTTAGCAAACTGTAAAGGCAGTGTGTAAACGTTAGTAGTTATTATTATGGGGTTCATGATTATTTTCTATTGGAGTGTGCCAGTTTGGATTCCCGACACATGTTGTGTTTTGTTTGCATGAAAGGAGAAATCTTAAACTGTTCAAGCAACTGGAGCACATGTTATACACACATATACTTCGGAGACTGGACCCCTGCCATTCCTATTTTTATATGTTGAAATCTCTAACTGTCTAATCGTGGTGGTACAAAGTTCACTGCCTTAGCAGCCAAGATTGATTTTTCCTTTGAGTAGACATGCTTCACAGAAGTATCCTTTCCCGTTACGTTTTGAAAGTCATCAGACATGCTGTTATAAATGATCATGGAAGATTACTGGAGACGCTGCAAAATAATAGTGAACCAAGTAGCACCTGTAATTTCCAAGGATGGCTTGCAATCATCACTCAAAATGAACCCTATCTGAGTGCAGGGCTAGACTTTTTCTTTTCCTCCCTCTGTCTTCCTTTCACTACTTTATAACATAGCTGAAATGGATACTGCTCCTCATGAATTTTTATGCAAAATATTAAGTTGCCAACCACTGCTGTGCAGAAAAGCTCTGCTTGGGAAGATGAGAATTAGCCTGCACAGTTCAGTGGCTGACATCCTTAGGTGAAAAGGCTCCGTGTCAAACTGGCCAACTGAGAGTAAGAGTTCATGCTGGTTGCTGACCCCAAAAGGGTTTGGGATGCCTCTTCGTTCAGACTCTCATCTAGGCTCAAAGGAAAAATGATTCCGTATTTGTTGACAGAATTGCCAACTGCTCCAGGTATCTGTTTTCTTAAGACATTTTATGTATCTCAGTCTTTCATATGGATAAACCATGAGAAAACAAAGTTCACCAAACCGGGAGCTGCCAAGCCACCCTGCCCAATTCCTTCCAGGCTCAGATGCAATTGCTCCCAAGACCTATTGGTTCTGTTTCATGACTATCTGTCCACACTGCTACCGCCCGGCTCATCCTCTCTGCTTTTCTCATCTAGATCACTGTAGCTGCTTTTGACTTGATTCCCCTCCTGTTGTCTCTTCCCCTTCCTTCTAGCTCTTTCAGAATGCTTTTTCCACCTTCTAGACCTTGTTGTGTGGCTCTTTTGTTGTAAAATCTCTGATGGCTCCCACGTTGTCTAAGGGAAGAAGTCCAAGCACGGCAACGATGGCTGTTCTCGACCTTGACACAACCAGCTTCTACCCATCAACCTTCCAGTTACTTCCCTGCCGTGCTACTTCTGAATTACCATTGTTTCTCAGATATGGCATGTAGTTTCCTGCTCCCTTCTTATACACTTTCTGAAGCTTTTCCTGATTTCAACACCTCTGCCCTTCCTAGGAGAAAAAGGATTTTGGTTTTCCTTCCTCTGTGTCTCCAAAGTTAGAGAAAGTGCTTCCTTAAAAAAAAATTTAATCCAGCCAAAAAATTATTGAGGGCTTCATAGATACCAGACACTGTGTTTTGTACTTGAGGCTGAGATATGTTATACTTCAGTTGGGCAGTTGGGAGATGGATGTAGGAACAGATAATCATAACCCAATGATATAAAGATTATAGTACAGAAGTGCTCAAATAGAGACCAGAAGGAGACCTTTCTAGACACCTTATCTAAGGTTACCCACCTTTACGTAGCCAGTTATTCTCTGTCACATTACGCAGTGTCATTTCCCCCATAGCATTTGCTCCCTGAGCTTATTTATTCTGTTATTTCCTTGTTTATTTTGTCTCCACTGGGATGCAAGCTCTGTGAGAGCAGATCCCTTGGCTCATCCCTCTTACAATGCTATGTTTAGAACAGAGCTTGTCATAAGGCAGGTGCTTAAGAAATGTTTATTGACTGAATGAATGTGGTTGGAGAAGGCTTCCTGCTCCCTTTTCCCTATCCTCTTCCTTTATATCTTTTAGATTAACTAAGAATGGCCTGAACCCATTTTAACTGCAGCCATTGAGTCATTGTAACTGTGATGTGCTTGATGTGAAGTTTAAGTTTCATTTCATTCTGAGGACTTTTCTGACCACCTGTTACTCATAGTCACGTATTCATTTGTATGTCTGTTTACTGCCTTTACCACAAATGTGCTAACCACAAGGCTAGATGTAGGAAAAGGAAGATGAATAAGATCAAGTCCCTCAAGTAACTCATTACATGGGATTAAACAGATACTATACTATATTGAAAGGGTGTTTTTAATGTCAGTAAGCAGGAAGGTTTTGATGAAGGCATAAATTTCTTTCATTGCACCTCAGACAATATCATTGCTAATCACACTCTAAGCTCTGTCTTTTGGGTGTCTTTTGTTTTCTTAAATTCTCTCAAATATGCAAATCACTAGATATTTATGAACAGCTACTTGGTGCTCTATGGTTAGACGTGAGGGTACAAATAGGAATGGCAGCCACGTTGCTTCTACGAAACAGACAGTCAAGTAGACTCTTTCCAGAGTGAATTCGAAACATTCTAGAGCAGGGTATCAAAACCCTGGTATTAACGAGGTGAAATGAATATGTTCAACATGGTCAATCCAATACAGGCTGTCATCACATTTGGATTCGAGATTATTTTCTGCAAATGAAAAGTGGGAACCAGATTAGATTACAGAGCTTTTCAATGTGAGAATGCTGTGATTCTTAGTGGATACTCTATTTTCTTTAGGTTGAATTCTTAAGAAAAATTTTCACGGAAGACCCAACATCAGAGACATCAGATGATTTAATATACAGTGTCCTACACAATAGTTTTTATAAGCATGGTTAAATCTAATAACTTGCATTTCTTGAGCCAGGAGCTGCTGTAAATACGCATATGTTCATCTCATTTAATTCTCACTTTATGTGATGGGTGCTCTTACTATCCCCACTTTACAGGTGGAGGAATGGAAACCTAAGAAATTAAATAGCTTGTCAAGACACACAGCCATTGTGGAAGAGCCAGTAATAACAGCCAGCCAGCCTGACTAGGGAGCCCGTGCCCTTAACTCTTCTTCTGACAAATACAGCAAGAAATAGAATATTCCTGATATGATCCCTCCATGAAAACAGTGGTCATGTCATTAAAGGGCAACTCAGGACAAATGTGTGATTGTTTGACTGTAGAGCCATGGCTGGTTTCATGGCCTTATGTTAAAATGCCTAAAGGAATGGTTTTGTGGTGTGGATATCTTCCCTAATTACTTAGGAGCTTCTGTCAGAGGCCAGACTACAAGCCGTATGAGACTGATAGTGTCTGATAAGGCTTCGTGTATTTGACTGAAGACAGATCTTTATATCTGGGAAGCCAAAGGAATAGACAGTAGGGCTGATGTTTCCGATATGAAGGCCAAGAACCCCAACAAGCATTTCTCCCTTGATGACAGACCACTTCCTTTCCACATGGAAAGAGGCCATGGGGGAACCTGCAGAAAAAAACGTAGTTTTCCCCAGAATCAGCTTTTGATCAATGATAGCACTTGGATTCAAGTTTTGACTGGCTAAGACCCCTGGAAAGATTTCTCTTTCTGCCTCTTGGAAACAGATTGTCAAGGTGGCATCTCGTGGTTTCGTCTACCCAATTGAAGAGAATATGGCTGAAAGAATATACTGAAAAAATACAATTGATTTTTTTAAAAAACCAGTCTGGGCTCCATTTTATACATTTTCTGGCCTTTTAAAAAATATTACATTATGATGAATGCTTTGAGCTAACAAGTCCTTTAAATGACTCTATAATGAGAAAACTCTTTTGTATGAATTTGTGAGGTTCACTGTCAATTGAGATCAATAAATCTTGCACCAGTTGATTTTTTTTTAAATGCAATTTATTGGAGGGGGGGAAAGACTGTATGGACTGAATTGCTTGTTTCAGCTCTGACAGATAAAAAACAGCTTCAATAGCAATGAGACGAAAGTGTCTCTCCATGTCGCCTAACCCCCTCCCTTCCCTCACCAACTCCCACTCCTGGTTTTCTTTTTTTAGTGCTCTATCTGCAATCACCCTGGCTGGGGCTGCTGCAGAATCATCAAGAAGTGATGCTTTGAAAAAATTCAGAAAAGAGATAGGATACTGCCTGGGTAGTGGACGTAGAATTCCAGCAGCTTTGTCCATGAATTTCTTTCATACTTTCTATTAGATCTGTAACTCAGGAGAACGCCATTCTCAGATGCTTCTGGGCTCCATCCTCAGCTCAAGGGTCCTTTACGTCTGAGGCAGAACTGACCTATCATCCCTTGGAAATATTCTGGAAACTTTTTTTTAGGCGTTGTCTCCTTCCACTAGATGGATTTAGAATTTGAGTACCTGATTTCAAATCCTAGCTATATTTACTTAGACCTTGGGAAGATTCCTTAATGGGCCTTCCATTCTCCATCTATAAAATAGGGATAATAACGGTGCCTACCCTCATGGGGTTAATTAACATGTAAAGTGCTTATATGTAAATTATAGTGCTCTGATCGTGTGAATTACTCAATATTTTTTATAAATATGTGTGTGTGTGTGAGTGTGAGAAAGAGATTGTAATTGTCTTCAAAATAAGAATTGCATCTTTTCCTTCTCTGAATCCCAGAATTTAGTAGAGGCTCTAGCACATGGTAGGTGCTCATTAAATGTTAATCAAAGTAATGACAGTAATGAAACCTAGTAATGATGATTCCATGGATTTTTTCGAGTCAACTCCTAAATTAATTGTCTCCTTTTCAATTTGGTATTTGTTCTGCTATGAATTCAGTGTGATGTCAGGAGAGGGATGGTTTTCTTATCCAGAACAGGGAATTGGCATGTTGAGGTCTTCGGAGCTCTGAAATTCCTTGCTCCCTTCCCTTTCTCTCCTCTTTGCTCTGGTTCGTATGAATAAGCACAGGTCAAGTGCTGTCAGCATACAAGCCATTGGTCTGTATACTTTCTATGAGGCCGTAAGACCCAGAAGTCCTGGGCCAAGCAGTTGGCTGATTCTGAGTGGAGAAGCTCAGTTAGGAGTTAAGAGATATTACCAGGGGTTATAAGATCTTCACTCTAGTCCTTGTTCTGTCTTTTTTGTGGCTCTGTGACCTTGGGTAAGTCACCTAACCTCTCTAGGCCTGCTTTCTTTCTTTTTTTTTTTTTCCGGTACGCGGGCCTCTCACTGTTGTGGCCTCTCCCGTCGCGGAGCACAGGCTCCAGACGCGCAGGCTCAGCGGCCATGGCTCACGGGTCCAGCCGCTCCGCGGCATGTGGGATCTTCCCGGACCGGGGCACGAACCCGTGTCCCCTGCATTGGCAGGCGGACTCTCAACCACTGCGCCACCAGGGAAGCCCTCTAGGCCTGCTTTCTAAGTAGGTATGGTGACATTTGCTCTGTCTCTCACTCAGAGTGGTGGTGAGGTTCCAAGAAGATCGAGTGCTTTGTCAGCTGTAACGTAAACACAGTTGTCATCATGCTGCTGTGGTTTGGGGGTTAGGATTCATTGGTTCCCTTGCTTTGAGATTTTACAGAGACGGGGGTACAGAGAACTTTCAGACAGAGTCAATAGACATTTCCTCAGAGAGGTCAGATCATGTTTAACTTATGGATGGAAAAAGGGTTGTGAATTATAGGCCATTATGAGCACTGGACTCCAACTATCTGTCCGATGACAGGTGAGTATTATTCACCTTTTCCCATGAGAAAACTGAGAGCCAAAGACATTACATGACTTGTCCAAGGTCACACTGCTTTTAAGAAAATGTTATTGAGATTCACATCCAGGTCTATCTTAACCAAGTCCCTTGACTGCTTCCCAAAATAGAGATGATGGTAGCATAAATACCATTAAATCTACATAACGTCTGATAATCTTTTATGTGTTGCTGAAGCATTGTTTAAAACATAAAAGAAAACAAATACTTTTGCACTTTTGTGTTCTGTCATTGTTGGCAACTGTCACCCTCCTACACAGAGTCTTATTCTGGCTCTTTGTCAATTATGTGAATACACTGATAGCCACACGTCATCTGCAGAGGGCAGAGGGCAGAGGGTAGAGTTCTCACTTCCCGCCTGAGGATTTTTCCTCCCTGCCAAGGAGAAGCATCTGACCTGTTGCTGACAGAATGAGCAAACAGTAGTCAGGGGGTGCTGGAGCCCCAGAGAGGTGAGGAGATGGTGCAGAAGCAAAGTGAATGCCAGGCTCTTAGCCCAATCAAAAACATACTAAAGCTCTGTGGGACTATCAGACAGTGTCGCAGAGAATGAAACCAGGTATCATTCACCAAGTTCTGTCCATTCCGTCTCCTAATTCTTGAATTCTGTCAGCCTCTATCTGTCTCATTGCTATTTTCCTTTTATGGGCTCCCATTATCTGGAACCCTAATTACTGCAAGAGCCTCCTGAAGGTCTCCCTTAATTATTTCTTACTTCCCACCCCATCCAATCCATTCTCCACACTGTGGTCAAGATGGTCTTCGTAAAATGTATATCTAGCCGCTCCCTGGCTTGACACAGGTCACTGTTCCTTGATGTTCTTAGGGCAAAATCCAAACTGCTTAAGAGTCTCTACAAGTGCCTTCATATTCCTACGTCTCTAGGCTCATTCCTTGCCCTTTCTTCCCAAAGATCTTCCAGAACTAGTACTCCTGTGACATTAAGTGTCTTTCAGCCCTTGGAATTTGCCCTGCTTTTTCTTGCTTCTGGGCAAAAACGTGTGCTCTTCCTTTTGCCTCCTTCAAGATTCCTCCCTTCTTCATGTGACTTACTATTACTTATTTTATAAAATATCTGCTTAGAGGTACCTTTCTCTGAGAAGATCCAGTTGACTCCTCTGGCACTCCTAACAACTGGCCTACAGGGAAGGATTAGTGATTGTGGTGTCAGGGATTAGAGCTAGGGATATAGTACAAAAAGCTATCAAGCACAGACTTTAGCTAAATTCAAGGAAGACATTTCCAACAGTTTAGCTGTCCAAAGATCGAGTGGGAGAGCAACTTCCCAATCACTGGGAGTGAGCGGTAGAGGATGGACAGCCTCTTGGAAGGGAGAGTGCAGAACATTCTGAACTGGGACAGGGGTTTGTGGGGAAGGAGAGGAAAACGAGATGATTTTTCACTGTCTCTCCTGAGGCTTTATGAGTTTAATCTCTATAATCACATTGAGTAAACAAGCAATTGTCTCTTTGGTCCATGTTTGGGATTAAACAAAATTGATGTTTTTCTTTTCCTTCCTTCTTCTTCTTCTTTTTTTTGAATCCAAACAACTTCATTGAGAACTAGTCCTAGCCTTACTGCAGATGAGGAAGGAACAGAGAATTTAATATTCACCAGCATAAATAGTAATAATAATAATAAAAACAGGCTCAAAGCAAAGATACCATGCCCTCTGCCCCTTGTGGTATCTGTGTGTCCCTATATATAAAAAAAAGAGCCCCGTCCCACTTTTTTCTTAAAGCAGGAGGAGAGCTTAGCTAAGTAAAAATGAGGAGCTTGGGTAGAAGGACCCTCTCGGGTGTGAGAGCTACACATTCTGCTGTTCATGTAGATCAGGGTGGGATGGGGATTTTCTCTTGGCTGCCCCTTGTCAGGGCTGAATTTTTCGATATACCCCTCTGTTATCACCTGGATGGGGCAGGAGACTAGGGATGGAAGGATGCTGATTCTTAAACAGGGAAGCTCTTGGGTCAGCATTCTCAATACACTCTTTCCCTTGAGAGAGACATAGCAGCTCCAGAACACCTACGCACACAGGTTGAAGCCACCAGCACTAGTTATCCTAAAGCACAAAGCTTCATTAACAATTCTATAAATATTTGTTGAGGTATTGTTATAGGTGAGAGCAATAGACTGAACAACACAGACAGAGTCCCTATGCCCAGTGTTCCAGTGGGAGACATTGAACAAGTAATCCAGTAAAAAGCATATTGTATTTTCAGGTGATGAGAAATGCTATGGAGGGTAAAGGGCTAGTTATGCTGCAGTAGCGAACAAGCTCTAAATCTCAGTGGCTTACAATAAGCAAGCTTATTCCTTGCTATCCAAGGCATTCCTTGCTTATTCCTTGCCGCACCATGTCTATCGTAAGTTAGCTGCAGCTCTGAGCCGTGGTCTGGGATCCAGATTGACAGAGCAGGCTCCATCTGGAGCACTTCCAGTCATGGTGGCAGAGAGGAAAGAGAGATAATAAACTGCAGCTGCAGGCTGTGAAAGTGCCTTCCTGGAAGGGGTACATATCACCTGTGTCCATATTTTATTAATCAAAGTAAATTTTACGGCCACGCCTGATTTATGTGATCCTCCCACTGAGTGAGGCACTGCGGGGAGGGAAATGGGTGTTTGGTGGACAGTGATACAACCTAACAGAGAGCACACGTTCAATCAGGCCAGGGGTGGGAATCTAGAAAGTATTCTCTGAATGAAGTGAGGCAGTAATCCATGTGAAGATATGGGCAGAGCCTGTTCTAGGCAAAGGGAAAGCAAGCACAAAGGGTGTGAGGGAGGCAGGAGGGTGATTGTGTTTGAGGAACAGCAAGAAGGCAAGTGTGGCTGGAGCGCAGAGAACATCAGAGGAGTGATAGGGATATGAGGCCAGGGAACTAGGCAGGAGGACAGTCACCAGGGCAAGATAGAGCTGTCATCACCGTCTGTTACTGACCAGGGTTCTTGGCTTTCCCCAGTCAATAGAAATTGACTAGAGGCCAGACAGGAAATTCAGGCAGGGCTTTACTGGGGCCCCTGTTGCAGCAGCGGGGAGCGAGAACATACAACAGGTTCCCTTGCTTGCTCGCTCTCCGAGGGGGACAAGATTATTCCTTATATGGGGTGAGGGTAGGGGTGTGTCCAGGGATCAGGCCCGAGGGGTGGCTTAAGTGTTTTGCCCACCGCTTAGATGGTGTTGCGTGCGGTGTTGTGTGCAGGGGGCACGCGTAGCACCCTGCTTTTGCTCCTGACACCCTGTTTTTGCCCCAGGCTCTTCAAAAGTGGCAGTTGGGTTTTTTTGGTCTCTTTGTATCTTTTGGGTCCAGAATTTGCCCCACCTGCACATGCACGCAGCTGTTTTTAGTCCCATAGAGTTTCTTTGTATTTTGTTGCTCAAGGAGAGGTTGTGTCCAGGTACAAACATCGCAGCACTGCAGCAAAGGGTCCCAGGTCTCAGCCTGTCTCACATCCAGTGGGTGTCTGTTGAGTGCCCACCATATTCCAGGCACTCATCTAGGCTCTCAGGAGAAATCAGTGAATAAGACAGACAAAAGTATAGGACTTTCCATTTTAGTGGAGAACAAGAGACCATTAACAATAACAGTAATAAGTAAATTATATAACGTCTTAGATGGTGATAAATGCTATGAAAAAAAAAAAAAAGGGACCAGAGTAAGATCAGAAAAAATAGACCAGAAGTAGAGGGCTACAATTTAAAACATGGTGGTTGGTGTAAGCATCATTTAAAAAGTGACTTTTGAGCAAAAACTTAAAGGTAGTGACAACATTAGTTATGCAGATTTTATGGTCAAGAAGACCAAAAATTTGGAGTTTAGTCTAAGTGAGATGGGAAGACTTTGAAGTGCTTTTCGTCAGGGGAATATCATGATCTGACATACGTTTGAAAACCATCACTCTGGCTGCCATGTGGGGAATGATTGGACGGTATAGCAATGGTGAGGGTGGACCAAAGATGTCAGCTGTTGCCTCCTATTTATTCACATGAGAGATGAAGACTAGAACTAGGGTGTTAGGTGTGGATTTGTGAGAAATGGTCAGTGTTCTGATATTTTTTAAAGTTGAGTAAATACAAGTCGGCCTATGGATTGGAGGGTCTGAGCAATGTTCTCATTTACTGAGTTAGGAAAGACTGAAGAGGAACAGATAAGGGGCAGCTTGCAAGGTACAGGGTGCAGGACTGAATGGGAATCAAAAGTTCTCCTTTGGACACATTAATTTTGAGAAGCCTCTTAGATATCCAGGTAGGAATTTTGAGAAGCTTATTAGTCAACGCGTGGAACCAAGGGAGAGTTTGGGGCTGGACAATCACTTTTAGACACTGTGACAGAATAGATGATACTTAATCATGAAACTGAATGCGTGTGCCTTGGACATGCATATAAAAAGAGAAGAAATAAGAGCTGAGGACTGAGTGCCTGGGTATTCCAACATGTGGAGAGTAGAATAAGGAAGAGTCAGCAAAGAAGTCTTAGAAGCAACAGTCAGTAAAGTAGTAGAAAAGTCTAATAAACCAATGAACAAGCCATCAACAAAAATGAAACAAAACAGGATGTGTACTGTTCCAGAAGACAAGAGAGATAAGTATTTCAAGAGGGAGAAGGAAATTAACTCTGCCAGATGTTACTGAGAAGTCAAGTATGCTTGAAACTAAAAGTCACCTATTGTGTTCATCAAGGTGGAGGGCACTGGTGGCCCTTATAGGACAATTTGGGGGGAGTGGTGGAGATGAGGGCTTGATGGGAGTATTTTCATTAAAGAACAGAGGGTAGAGAAATAGAAACAGTGAGAACAGTCAGTCCTCCTTAGAATGATGTGGGAGTGACTAGAAAGAGCTGTGGGGCAAGGGAGGTTTTCTTTTCTTTATGTCTGTTTTGTTTTCATTTGGTTTTATCTTTGTTAGTTTAAGGGGGAGATATTACATCATTGTTGTGTGCTAGTGGAAAGGCCCTTTCAAGTTCTGGACCTGCCATGCAAGTCAGAGCCTTCACATCCTGCAGCCCTTTATACACTAACTCAACCATTTGGGCTTGGTTTTGTTCCTCAAAGCCATGAAGTCATGCAATAATAGAGGCAGAAGTTGCGCTTAGAGTCCATCTCTCTCAGATCATTCTGGCTCATCCGGTCTCCTCTGGTACCAGCAGTATGAGAGCCTTCCTCTTGAGTAACATTACTTGGCCCTCCTCAGTCCTCTCAGTATTTGGTGGCACTGACTTATGAATTCTAATTCCTTCCTGGTTTACATCATTTTACTTAGGTCTGCATTCTGTTATACTAGAAGTCAACATTAGGTCTTAGGGACCAATGGCCAGCATGAATGAACTATGTCTTTCTTTGCATCAGACCTGCCTTAAGATTGTTTTCTAGGGCTATCAAACTATCACTTCCCTTAAGAAGTGGAACCAGTTATCAAGGTAGTTTTTGAAAGCAGAACTGAAGGGGATTTCATTTTAGTTTCATGATTTTGCTTTGCTCCGGCTTCTCCCAGTTTGGGGCCACCTGCAATTATGAAACACATCCCTAGGTCTGTAAAATTAGCATACAAGCCCAGCCTACAACCAGTTAGCCAGCGTGAGCCTGGCACCCGTTTCTCTGGTTACTCTGCCTATTAGGTCTGTCTTCCCATCTTAACAATGGAATCTGTGGATTCCCGGTGGTGTGTACTTGCAAATTAGTTTTCACACGGCAACTTTGTATTTCAATTTCTGTCTTTTTGAGCCACGCCTAGTATTTTTGTCAGCTTTTTAGAAAGCAAGGAATTGTATCCCTTCTCTAGGCCTGTTCTGAGGACTTCGGTGACTATTCAGAGCATTCCGGCTGACGGTATTAGGAGGACTGCTCTTCCTGAAAGCCTCTGTGTGCCTCTGGCATATGTCCACCGTCTCCACCACTCCCAAAGTTCATCTGGTCTTTCTTCTTGGGAAAACGATCAAGGCCTTGCTTCCTTTTGTTCTAAGTGCCAAAATTATTTAGAGTACGCTTTAGTTGAGAAGTTTTGTATTTGTCCACCTAGCAGAGGTTCTTGGCCTCTGGGGAGACCATGTGATTTTATTGGAACATGAAGGAAGAGGAAACAATAGAGTTCTGGAAACTTCATCTGGAATTTTCTTTTGCTGACGGTCCCAAGGATGCTCCACTCTTCCTTTGTATCTCCAAAAATATATTGGGACAAAGTGAAAACAGCTTAAGACTTGCATGTAGTCAAATAGACTTGGATTAAGGTAAAAGTTTACAGCATTGTTTATTGACTCTGTGACTTTGGACACAACTTCAGACTCAGTCTTTTCTTCTGTAAAGGAAGGATGATAAGACTTATGCCATTGAATTTTAGTGAGCATTAGTAATAATGCATCACGTGCTCAGTATAAATGGTAGCTGTAAAATTGATATCATTAATATAGGTGACAACGATAATAGACCAGAGCACATGCCGCATGCTATGCTCGGCAGTAAACAACAGTGAATAAGAAATAATCTTTTACTCTCAAATATTCCCTGATCTAGTGGAATACATAAAGGAATGATTTTAATACAACACGGCAAATGGAATGGTAGATCAAGTGCAAAGTCTTAAGGAAGCCTCAAAGAAAAAAAATAATTGATTCTGCCTATGAAGTATGGGAGAGGTGCCACCCGAGTTAGGGTTTTAGAAAGAATAAGGGACATTTTGTTCTGGTCGCCTCCCCTAACTGGCTGTCCCCACCCTCCACATCCTCTTTGTCTTCTGCTGAGGATGGTATTTAAGGTGAGAATCACTCAGGTTTCCTGGGTGTCTCCCATGTCGATGGGTTAGACATTTTGTTTGGTTTTCTTCTCTTAATCTGTCTCATGTCAATTTAATTCTTAGATCAGCCAGAGGAGCATGGAGGGTAGAGGAAAATGTCTTCCTCCTCGACAGCCCCTCCCCCAAAGCTGTCTCTAGGCCTGCTTGGGCCTTGTGGTCCTGGGCAAGTCCATGCCTCTTTTCTATGCCCCTCAATTTCCCCATGTGTTGAGAATATAGAATCCATATGTCTCCTTGTTGACTGAAAAAAAATTACACAGCCTAACAGTTGGAAAAAAAAAAAAAGAATAAAGGACATTTTGATCAGTAAGTACACTACAAACAAAGGAGTGAAGATATGAAAAATATTCTGGCATTTGAAATGATTTTCAAATCATTTCATTTTCTAGTAGGGTAATGGTAGTTGCCTAAAGCCAAACTTCGGCATATCCCCTCCAAAAACCATACATATCAATAAGGGCAAATAAAATCACCCATAATCCATACCTACAGCATACTAAAAGGCATAGAATACTACAAACTCCATTTTTGTGCCAGTAGAGCATGGTAGGCAGAATAATTATCCCTCCCACCTCCACCCCTGCCCAAGATCTCCACATCCTAATCTCTGGAAACTGTGAATAGGTTACTTACATGGCAAAGGGGAATTAAAATTACAGAGAAAATTAAAGTTGCTAGTCAGATGATCTTGAGATGGGGAGATTATCCTAGGTTATTCAGATGAGCTCGATGTGATCACAAGGGTCCCCATAAGTGGCAGAAGGAGGAAGAAGGGAAAGAATCGGAGAGATGAGAATATGAGAAGACCTTGTTGACTTTGAAGATGGAGGAATGTGGCCACCCGTCAAGGAATGTGGATGACCTCTAGAATCTGGAATAAGCAAGAAAATATATTGTCTCCTAGAGCCTCCAGAAGTAACTCTGTCCTGTCAGCACCTTGAATTTAGCCTGCTGAGAACCATTTTGGACTTCTAACCTCAAGAACTGTAAGATAATAAAGTCATGTTGTTTTAAGCCACTAAGTTTCTGGTTGTTTGTTCCAGAAGCCCTAGGAAACTAATACATAGGGAAATAAACATTCCAATTCCTAGGGACACTCTGAAGTCTGGGCTGGAGAAGAGTTATGTAGAGATTTCCTCAAAAAGAAGGAAGAATGGGGTGGGGGGTAATCCTAACATCGGTGGAATCAAATAAAATCACCCTTACAAAGAAGGAGACCTACATTTAATGGAGAAATACTGAAAGTGGTTCTGAGACATATGCATTGGAGCACTGCTTACTAGAGAATCAAAACATAGAGAATTTAAAGTATATAAGACTAAAAGCAGCAGTTTGAGAAGCCACTGCTTTTGGGGAAGAGGAGGCTGATTTGGAGGGAGAAGATGTCTTTTGGAGGCTTGGCGGTAAATGGAAAGAAGAAAGCAAGCTGTGCAAATAAAGCATATTTCAGAAACAAAAGATAATCATAAAATTAGAAGTCACACCGACTCTTATCTCCAGCCTCCATCCAAATAAAGGAAACCTTTGTTTAAGGGACTGATTAAAGCAGTTGACTTCACTATAGCAATAGAAGAGAGTATTCTTGAACTAGGAAATCTGATAAGCCATTTAAACCCATCACTGCTGCCTGTATAACCACTTATTGCAGGTCAGGAAAATATAAGACATTGAAGGATGAATAGATAATGACATCTACTAGAGGAGAAGAAAACCAAACAAAAATTCTTCTGCTACCATAGAGGCATGGTAGATGAATACAAACCTTTTAGAAAGCAATATGGCAAAAGTGAATGAATAATTATAAAATGTTGATATTTTTAATTTTGTTTCTGTGAATTTACCCTAGGGGAAAAATATGATAAAAGGATAAAGGAAGATGTACACTACAGTGTCACTTATATGGGAGAGAGTTTGGAAACAGTCTTAAGTTTTCAGCAATAGAGAACTTGATATGAAAATTATAGTAAACTTAGTAGACTATTATGTGATAATTAAAGTACAGAGCAATATATAAACATTCTCAATATAGTAAAAAAATACAAAATTACATGCATCCTGGGGAAATCAACTTGAACACATAAAGGCAAGAAGGGAACGAGGGAATACAAATGCTTTGTTTAGTTGAAAATGTAAGATTTTGCAATGTCTGTTCTACTTGCCATTTTCTGCTGTGATTATACTATCATCGTACAATACATTAGGTAATAATCATCACTACATTCTTTCTTTGGGCTCCACAGCTTAGTTCCATTTCTATTGCAGAAATGTGCTTCTCATACTTTATTTGCCCCTTTCCTCCATTAGAGTGTGAACTTCCTGAAGGCCTCTCTAATACTAGTATAATGCCTAGTACACAGTAAGTACTCATTTACTAGTCAGTGAATGAGTGGTTATAGTTAATAGTATTCTGAAGTCTGGAATGATGGAAGGAAGGAATCCCACTAAAATGAGGCAAATGATGACCGTAACATCCCAATCCAATCTTACGTCTGTTTCTTGTGTGATACAATGAAATATTTTTTGTCCTGTTGTGTGTCTTGGGGGTGTGTCTTTGTGTAAGGGGGGGCAACTGGAGAGGACTAAAGCAGCAAAGGAAAAAAGGAATCTTGGTTAATATGAATTTACTTGTGAACCATTTGAATGAAATTGGTTTGGATTCTCAGCTTTCAAAGCTTGATCACAGTTCTTCTATCCACTAATTTGGCATCTAAAACAAATGGATCTTTCTTCCATCAGCAACACAGAAAACCCTGTTTATGGGTCTGAGTCAGGACTATGACCTCAATTAAGCCAGGCTGTGAGATGGAGTATCTGGGGAAAATAGGATAAAGGGACACATTTTCTATCCACTGCTCTATATTTTATCTTTGGGTCAAATTAGCTCCTCCAAAATGTTATGTCCTTGGGCTGTGTTAGCTTAGGAACTTACCGAGAGATTTGACTGAAATCCACTTATCATTAGTCCCTGGATGTTGTAGAGAATTGACTATTTTTATTTTGAGAATTGTTATTTGAAAATAACAGCATTGTTATTGAGCAAAGACATAGCCCCATCTGTGTTTGTTGTAGAACTCTAAGCTCCCTGAGACCGAGAACCCTCGTTTGCCATCGTATCCTGGAGAACTTCAGCACTGGCCTGATGCCAGACATGTAGGACACTCAGTATAAATAAATGAATAAATTTGTTGACAGCCACATTTTTTCCCATTACGTTTTACCTAAAGTCTCGTGAGAAACTTTACCTTTGAGCAATTGAGATGCTTTCTCTTTTTCTGATACAGAAGTTAGGAAAGTTCGTTTCCTCTTTCTTCTCTTCCCCCTTCCTCGCCCGCCCCCTGTTTACCTCCTCCTCTTTCTCCTCCCCCACATTGTTCTCTTCCTTCTTCTTCTCCTTCTCTTCTTCCTCCTTCTTCTTTGTGATACTTTAGCCACTAGAAATTTTGAAACCAAGAGCATTTTTAGCCAATATAATGCAGTTGTAGGAACTCTAGTAGTCATTATTAGTATCATATTTTCTTCCTGTTTTCTGTTTTCCAGGGCTCTACTTAAGTCCATAGCCCTGTAATAACACATGATTTGACGGCTGGTCTCTCCACTTGTCTTCCCTGAGCCTGTTTCCTCATTTGTATAAGAGACATAACCTCCTTTCCTCCCAGGTCCACTGTGAAGAGTAAATAATCAAAGGGCTGTGCAACAGACCTTGATCAATAAATCCTTGTTTCCATCTTCCTTCATCGTTAACTCTCTCAAATCATTTTTCTAGAAAGGAGTAAGTTTTAAATGAGTATTAAAATACCCCAGTGTTGAGGGCCCTCAGGTTGCATGGCACTGTACCAAATGTGTGTTGTGTCTTCGGGGATGGGAACCGTTATCAAAACCGTACTGCCTACCTTCAGAGTACTTGCAGGCTTGCAGTGGAGAGAGGGTGAGGGGACTTTGTTTTTAATGAAATGAGGTGCCCTGGGCTTCCCTGGTGGCGCAGTGGTTGAGAGTCCGCCTGCCGATGCAGGGGACGCGGGTTCGTGTCCCGGTCCGGGAAGATCCCACATGCCGCGGAGCGGCTGGGCCCGTGAGCCATGGCCGCTGGGCCTGCGCGTCCGGAGCCAGTGCTCCGCAACGGGAGAGGCCACAGCGGTGAGAGGCCCGCGTACCGCAAAAAAAAAAAAAAAAAAAAAAAAAAGAGATGCCCTGTGTTCAGAGGCAGTGCTAGGAGGAACTGTGATGTTTTTACTTTGGCCCAGAGAACGTGAAGTAAACAAAGGTTTTCTAGCTACGGTTTGGCATTATCAGATATTTGTAAGCTTTTGGATGTTTAGGAGTGATTTGTCCTCCCACTTCCTGCATACAACCTGCCACTTAGCAGGAGCTCTCACCCTCTGCCACACCAGCATGGGAGACAGAAGACTCATCTCTAGACAGGGAGCATAGGTGTGGTGTGTGTGAAGGGCAGAAAGGGAGTTATGTCATTTGAGACTGGTAAAAAATAGGCACTGGTTCGTGGACCACAATTTGAATAGCATTGATGTAAACATGTATAATATGTAAGGTGATGCTAATGGAAGAGGCACATAGGTACTCACATGCACTAGGAGGGAGACACATACCAGTGTAGCCCAAGGACTCTCCCCAAGAAAGCTCTCTGGGACCACTTATTTCCTGCTTATCACACACTTGCACTGTTGGTTTTATCTTCAGGTATGCAGATATAAAAACTTGTAACTCATGAGTGGTATGTACCTTGTCTGTGCTGTTGGACTTTTACACACTACTGCTGTTTGTTTATACATGTTTCTCTCCTCCACTGAACTGTGAGTTCCAAGAGGGCATTGTCTATGTCCAATTCAAGTTTAAGTCCCAGAGACCAGTACAGAGCTAGGGACATAGTGGGGTGTTTAGTAAACATTCGATAAAAATAACCCTGTCCGGGGGGAAGTAAACAAGTGCTTTTTGGATAATCTTTGGTGAAAGACCAGATTTTTTTCCCCTTAAAAATTTTTTCCATGGGGCTTCCTTGGTGGCATAGTGGTTAAGAATCTGCCTGCCAAGGCAGGGGACACGGGTTCGAGCCCTGGTCCAGGAAGATCCCACATTGCCACGGAGCAACTAAGCCTGTGCGCCGCAACTACTAAGCCTGTGCTCTTAGAGCCCACGGGCCACAACTAGTGAGCCCGCGTGCTGCAACTACTGAAGCCTGCGCACCTAGGGCCCATGCTCCACAACAAGAGAAGCCACTGCAATGAGAAGCCCGCACACCGCAATAAAGAGTAGCCCCCGCTCGCCCAACTAGAGAAAGCCTGCATGCAGCAACGAAGACTCAATGCAGCCTAAAATAAATAAATAAAATAAATAACTTTATTAAATAAATTAAAAAAAATTTTTTAATTAAAAATTTTTTCCAATCTCTTGTAGACTGATAATTTGGAAATTTTTGAAAAAATTGAAAGGGCCTATAAAACACAAGCCCTGATTTGTTTATCATTAGATTCTACAGACACGAACTTCCTCTGTCAAGTTGCTAAAGAAGTTTCAAAGCATTTTTTCTCTGTTTCTTGTTGCAGACTGGTAATCTTGCAGACTGGCAGCAATCTGTGGACCACACATACCACTTGAAATATTATGTACAAATACACGTATCATGTGCAAGCGTCGTTAAAATGCTATAGGCACTTAGTCCGGCAGTGGAATAGAGAATGACAGAGCTGGAGGATGGCGGTGCCACTTTATTGAAGGAAGTCAGAGGGGCTTTTCTAGTGACATGAAGTTTGAACACAGAATGGGATGAAGTAAGAGTGTGAACCTAGCAGATATCAAAGGGGGAGTTTGAGGGAATGGAAATCATCAGCACAAAGGACCTGGATCAAGATGTGTGCTATGTTCTAGGAGTGGGGGGCATGGGAGGAACGGGTCAGATTACTAGGATCTATAGATATTAAAATAAGTTTGGACTTTATTCTGATCCTTTGGAGGGTGTTGAGCAAAGGAGTGACGTGAATTACAAGCGTAACGTGGCCATACTGGCCACTCCTTGGGGAATAGATTACAGGAAAGAAAGTTAGGAGGCTCTTGTACTATCTGTAGGACAAATGATGGTGGTTCAGCCATGGGGGGTAGCAGGAGAGATGATGAGAAGTGATTGGAGTAAGAAATGACCTGGAACGGAGGACGGCCAGTGTTGGCTGATAGATTGAATACTGGGAGTGAAAGAGAGGAATGAAGGCTGACTGCAAGGGTTTTGGTCGGAGCCCATAGCCAACTGGCGCTGCCGTTTCTTGAGATTAGGCAGTCTGAGAGTGGAGCGGGTTTTTTAGTCGGGACATGGGTAAGAATCAAGAATCATTCTGGATATGTTACATGTGACGTACTTACTTGACATACAAAGGTGTTGAGTAGGTAGAAGACGAAGAAGCAGTAGAGTGGCCACATGAGGATAAGACCATAAACTTAACGCTGCAAATTTACTCAGTAAGTAATTATTAAGTCCTAGATTCATGTTCAGTGTGCTCTGTAACAGAGGCTATATTTTGGAAAGCATTCTATACCTACAGAGTGGTTAATATTTTAGAAAAAACGTTTTCATGTTCAAAGGAATAAATTCTAACCTGTGTTTCAAACCCAGCTATCCAGAATCATTTACCCTTTAGGAGTCCAGATAACTAAATGGCTGCCTTCAAATGTTACATTTAAAAACCACTACGGTATACAAAATGTTTTCCCATAGGCTGTCTCTACAGCCCTCCTTGGTAAGCAGAGCATTATTTTGAATCTTCATTTTCTTGATAGAGAACCTAAGGAAGCAGATGACAATATTAGTCAGTGATGAACCTGGGTCTGGGTCCTAAGGCTTCTTCCAATGTGACCAAGGCTTTTCCCTCCACATTGCCCTCCCTCCCACAGAAATAATACCATACTCTGTGCCCACTGGGGAATAAATAGGCTTTAGGCTCAGTCAGGGTCTATAGTGTTGCTTCTTTCGGGAAAATACATTGTAATTTCTAAGCAATTGACTTGTAAACACTTGGAATCTAGCCTGGTGCTGAGTTAGAGACCATTTCTATTCCTTAGTGTTTCCACAGCACAGAACTTTCCAAAAAAGGGCTGTTTGTGATGAACATAATAATTTTCTTCTCTCCCAGCCTGGTTCTCCCTCCAATATTCCCGCTTTTCAGTCACTGGCGTCACCAAAGCTAGAAACATCTGTCATTTAAGGCTATGCCTTCTTCTTTATCTCTAACATCTCATGAGTTACCAAATCTAGCCCATCCTACCTCCTAAAAGTCTCTGGCTGTCCCCTTGTCTACAGCAGTGCCCTAGTTTCAGCCCTCTCCACCCCTCACCTGCACTGCTGCAGTAGCCTTCTCGCTGGCCTCTCTGCCACCTGGCTTCTTGCCTCTAATCTACTTTCTACAATCCAGCCAAAGGGCTTTCTAAATGCAAATCTAGTCCTATTAAAAACTGACCTTATTTAAAAGCCTCTAATGCTTCCAATTGCTCTTGGGATAAGATCCAAGCTCTTTAGAACAGCGTACCAGGACCTTCGGAACTTGCACGTGGGATATGAAACTGAAGAAATGTTCAGTCCCCTCTTTGATGAGCTCACAGTTTGATTAGGGAGGCCAGTGCATACACAAATCATTTTAATGCACTATGCAGAATGTTCTCATATGAAATTGTAAACAAATAACTGTAATAAAGTGTAATCTTTGTTATACTTCTATGATTATGTAAGATGTAGCACTGCAAGGGAGAAGTTCAGCTTGTTAAGAGAACATTCTCAGAAATCATCTGTTTACCCACTCTGTGAGGCAAAATTTAACAGGTATTGTCTGGAAGGTTCCTACCGATGTAGACATTCATACCTTACACAATACTTAGGAGGGCTCTTTCATCTGGAACTTTGAGGAAAAAAACCCAGAAGGATTTGAAAATGTCATCTTGTATGAGAATTATGTGTATTTTACTACACGGTCCTATTCAGGGATCATTCTGAATACTATTTTGTAGGCTCGGATATTTGTCTCCAGTTCTTCTTCATGAAAGGACTCTAAACCCATGGGGCAAGAAATGTTTCTTTGCTGCTCGCATCGTTCTGGTACTTCTTTTCCTCCCCTGTACGTCATTCTGGACTGAGATGCCCCTTTCTCAATTCAGGATCCTTAACTAAATAGTTTCAAAGCGCTTAAATTTTGCTTCTGCATTTGTTTGAAGTAAGTCATTATGTTTGTTTTTTGTTTTCAATTCATTTTTGTGTTTCTGAGCTTCATACCGTATAAGGCCATCGCTCAGTGTTTCTATGCGTGATCGTGGTGCTATAATATTAGCTTGTGTGTGTTAAACAACTATACATGTGAAAAATAAATTCCTGTTTAGACTATGAGCTGAAAAAAGAATCCCCACGTACGGCACCCATGACACTACCTGTGTAACCCCACGACATTTCTGCAGCACAGCAGTAGTTCTGGGGAATTAATCGTTAATCTAGCATTTCTCGCTGTCTGTTCCTTAGAACATGAATGCTGAGAAATGCCTTATAGGGAAGAAATGTCTTACAGTCAAATATGCCTGGAAAATTCTACACATTTGATCTGAAGGAGTCCTATGGCGTAGAACACCTTGGAGATATCAATAAATGAAGCAGTAAAGAACGTGTTTACTATTGTTTAACCCGATGTTTTCCAAACTTACTTGACCACAGACCTCTATTTATGTTGCACCCTTTAACAATTGTTAGAAAAGTGATAGCCTCCTCACTTTGGATTAAGTGTCAGTAAGCACTTGTCATGTCGTATGGTAATTTTATTTTTTCATCATTTTATTGTAAAGGCTTTCAAAATTATAGAAAAATTGAAAGCAATGTGCATCAAAAGCAAACATTCCCACCTTCTAGATTCTACAGTTAACATTTTGCTATGTCTGCTTTATCTATTACTGTTTCTCTTCTCCCGCTAGACTGGGGTGTCTTCATGATAATTAATCTAATTTACCTTTATTTCATCAGTACTTAGCAGAGTACCAGGCCCATAGTTGGTAACCAATAGATGTTTGTCCAAATAATGAATGGATGAAATGAATGAATGAATAGATGGATTTTGTTATCCCTTCAGACATCTTCCTAGCACATCACAGAGGTTGAGCATCCAGGGAGATGCTAGGCAGAGCTGTTCCACAGCCTTTCTAGGTCTGAGCAAATATTAACTGCAGATAAGGCACAGATCCTGAGACAGGCCTTCTCCTGGGATAGAGGAGGGATCCTGCAACCTTAGCACTGTGAGCTAATGAGGAACCCCTGGGTCTCTGTTATCATCTCTGTCCCTACAATTCATTTTGAAAGGAGGCAGCTTTTGCCAGGCCTAGTGAGCTGTGATGAATGAATTCAAGGACTGGCCTGCCAAGTCTTGCCCACGTGTTGGATTCTCCTCCCTTCATGGGTTTCATGCTTTTGTGAGATCCTGGTGTCTTCTTAATTTCCAAAGACTTTTCATTTCCACTCTGATTTTTATCTGCCCCTCATCTTTCATTCCTGGAAACCTGATCCTTGGTTTGTCTGATGATCCACTTTCTTCTATTGTAACTGCAGGTGGAAAACAGTTATTTAATATGTCTTTTGCCCTTTTATCCTCTAGTGTCTGGTTACCTACCTACCAACCATGGGTCCTAAGGAAGCATCTGCCCTTCTCCTTGTATTTCTTTTCTGTTTCTGTATCAACAACATCAAAATCAACAAAATCTTTATTCTTCTCAATTTTTAAATTCGCTTCACTTTCCTTTCCAGTAAACTCCGTTTTAACTTTTCTCAGATTCTTTATCTTGACGTTTGTGCTTCTTTACTCCTCCCTTTTCCCTTCTGTTCTATTTTTTACCCCATCCCCTTTGATTTTCTATCTCTGATAGAAAGGAGTCAGTGGTGTAAGTTTACAAGAAACCAGGTTGAGGATTATAACCAAATCAGTGAAGTATGTTGAATGAGCCTTCAGAAGTCAGGCTAAGGCTCCCATTTACTTTTTCAAACATGTCTTCCTCAGGCCCCTGTTCCCAAACATGTCCCACATTTGTCAAGGCCCTGTATTTGCCACGTCTCTTCTTTTATTTAGATACTGCCTCTGACTCACTTTGTTTTATTCCTGTCAAAATATGACTCTTGCTTCAAAAATCCATTACACATCCTCCCTCCAATCTGATCTTCCTTGATTTCTCATCAATGTATAAACCCATTCCTTTCTCTCTGAAAATCCGTGGTACCGCTTAGTTCTAACCTCTCCTTTGACATTTATTCAGTATTGTTTCTAAAAACTATGTAAGTGCATTGTCTTGTAACATGTATTTTTTTAAAAAACATAGTTAAATAATTTGTTACTTTAAAAAATAGAGTGCATATGCACAGCGATATACAATTCAAGAGATAAAAGGATAAATATTAAAAAATAAGTCCTTCCTACTCCAAGTCCCTCAGTCATCCAGTTCCTTGGAGACAAGGGTTACTAACCTCTTTTGTATCCTTCTAGATATTTTCTGTGTTTTGTTTTAAAATACACATGGTAGCATATTATAAGCACAGTTCTGTACTTTGCTTTTTAAACTTAGCACTTTATATATTGAAGCTCATTCTTTATCAATTGTGGTGTGTCATTTTTTTTCCATTGTGGATGTTGGTGGATATTTATTTATTTATTTATTTATTTTTTAACATCTTTATTGGAGTATAATTGCTTTACAATGGTATGTTAGTTTCAGCTTCACAACAAAATGAATCAGTTATATATATACATATATTCCCATATCTCTTCCCGCTTGCGTCTCCCTCCCTCCCACCCTCCCTATCCCACCCCTCCAGGCGGTCACAAAGCACCGAGCTGATCTCCCTGTGCTATGCGGCTGCTTCCCACTAGCTATCTACCTTACGTTTGGTAGTGTATATATGTCCATGCCTCTTTATCGCTTTGTCACCGTTTACCCTTCCCCCTCCCCATAGCCTCAAGTCCATTCTCTAGTAAGTCTGTGTCTTTATTCCTGTTTCACCCCTAGGTTTTTCATGACATTTTTTTTTTCTTAAATTCCATATATATGTGTTAGCATACGGTATTTGTCTCTCTTTCTGACTTACTTCACTCTGTATGACAGACTCTAGGTCTATCCACCTCATTACAAATAGCTCAATTTCGTCTCTTTTTATGGCTGAGTAATATTCCATTGTATATATGTGCCACATCTTCTTTATCCATTCATCCGATGATGGACACTTAGGTTGTTTCCATCTCTGGGCTATTGTAAATAGAGCTGCAATGAACATTTTGGTACATGACTCTTTTTGAATTATGATTTTCTCAGGGTATATGCCCAGTAGTGGGATTGCTGGGTCATATGGTAGTTCTATTTGTAGCTTTTTAAGGAACCTCCATACTGTTCTCCACAGTGGCTGTATCAATTTACATTCCTACCAACAGTGTAAGAGGGTTCCCTTTTCTCCACACCCTCTCCAGCATTTATTGTTTCTAGATTTTTTGATGATGGCCATTCTGACTGGTGTGAGATGATATCTCATTGTAGTTTTGATTTGCACTTCTCTAATGATTAGTGATGTTGAGCATTCTTTCATGTGTTTGTTGGCACTCTGTATATCTTCTTTGGAGAAATGTCTATTTAGGTCTTCTGCCCATTTTTGGATTGGGTTGTTTGTTTTTTTGTTATTAAGCTGCATGAGCTGCTTATAAATTTTGGAGATTAATCCTTTGTCAGTTGCTTCATTTGCAAATATTTTCTCCCATTCTGAGGGTTGTCTTTTGGTCTTCTTTATGGTTTCCTGGTGGATATTTAGAATGTTTCCAGTGCATTGCAATGAACACTGTGCTTTATCTTTAGGATAAATTCTGAGAAATAGAATTGCAAGATCAAAGTGTATGTATTTTTTTCCTTAATTGTTTTCTAATTGAGGTAAAATTTATATACAGTGAAATTCATCTGTATTAAGTGTACAGTTTGATGGGTTATGATAAATGTATATACCCATGTAAGTCACCATTCTAATCAAAGTATAGAGCATTTCCATCACCTCAAAAGTTCCTTGTGCTTTTCCTAGTCAATTCCTCTTTTCTCAAAAGACAATCAATGTCTTACTTCTAATGGTAGTTGAGTGTCACATGCTCTTGAACTTTATATAAATGGAATCATACAGAATGCACATTTTTGCTCACCATAATATTTTTGAGGTTCATTCCATGTTGTTGGGTATTTCAGTAATTTGTTTTTTTATTGCTGGGTAGTATTCAGTTTTATGACTATATCACAAATTTTTACCCATTCTCTTTTTATAAACATCTTTATTGGAGTATAGTAGCTTAACCTTGTTGTGTTAGTTTCTGCTGTATAACAAAGTGAATCAGCTATACATATACATATATCCGCATATCCCCTCCCTCTTGCATCTCTTTCCCACCCTCCCTATGCCACCCCTCTAGGTGGTCACAAAGCACTGAGTTTATCTCCCTGTGGTATGCGGCTGCTTCCCACTAGCAATCTATTTTACACTTGGAAGTGTATATATGTCCATGCTACTCTCTCACTTACCCTTCCCCCTCCCCATGTCCTCAACTGCATTCTCTATGTCTACATCTTTATTCTTGTCCTGCCCAAAGGTTCTTCAGAACCGTTTTTTTTTTAGATTCCATATATATGTGTTAGCATACAGTATTTGTTTTTCTCTTTCTGACTTCACTCTGTATGACAGCCTCTAGGTCTATCCACCTCACTACAAATAATTCAATTTCATTTCTTTTTGTGTCTGAGTAATATTCCATTGTATATATGTGCCACATCTTCTTTATCCATTCATCTGTTGAGGGACACTTAGGTTGCTTCCATGTCCTGGCTATTGTAAATAGAGCTGCAATGAACATTTTGGTACATGACTCTTTTTGAATTATGGTTTTCTCAGGGTATATGCCCAGTAGTGGGATTGCTGGGTCATATGGTAGTTCTATTTTTAGTTTTTTAAGGAACCTCCATACTGTTCTTTATAGTGGCTCTATCAATTTACATTCCCACCAACAGTGCAAGAATGTTCCCTTTTCTCCACATCCTCTCCACCATTTATTGTTTGTACATTTTTTGTTGATGGCCATTCTGACTAGTGCGAAGTGATACCTCATTGTAGTTTTGATTTGCATTTCTCTAATAATTAGTGACGGTGAGCAGCTTTTCATGTGCTTCTTGGCCATCTGTATATCTTCTTTGGAGAGATGTCTATTTAAGTCTTCCATCCATTTTTGGATTGGGTTGTTTGTTTTTTTGTTATTGAGCTACATGAGCTGCTTGTATATTTTAGAGATTAATCCTTTGTCAGTTGCTTCATTGGCAAATATTTTCTCCCATTCTGAGGGCTGTATTTTCGTCTTCTTTATGGCTTCCTTTGCTGTGCAAAAGCTTTGAAGTTTCATTAGATCCCATTTGTTTATTTTTGTTTTTATTTCCATTTCTCTAGGAGGTGGGTCAAAAAGGATCTTGCTGTGATTTATGTCATAGAGTGTTTTCCTCTAAGAGTTTTATAGTGCCTGCCCTTGCATTTAGGTCTTTAAACCATTGTGAGTTTATTTTTGTGTGTGGTGTTAGGGAGTGTTCTACTTTCATTCTTCTACATGTAGCTGTCCAGCTTTCCCAGCACCACTTATTGAAGAGGTTGTCTTTTCTCCATTGTATATTCTTGCCTCCTTTATCAAAAATAAGGTGACCACATGTGCATTGGTTTATCTCTGGGCTTTCTATCCTGTTCCATTGATTTTTTGTGCCAGTACCATACTGTCTTGACTACTGTGGCGTTGTAGTATAGTCTGAAGTCCAGGAGCCTGATTCCTCCAGCTCTGTTTTACTTTCTCAAGATTGCTTTGGCTCTTCAGAGTCTTTTGTGTTTCCATACAAATTGTGCAATTTTTTGTTCTAGTTCTGTGAAATATGCCATTGGTAGTTTGATAGGGATTGTATTGAATCTGTAGATTGCTTTGGATAGTAGTCATTGTCACAATATCGATTCCTCCAATCCAAGAACATGGTATATCTCTCCATCTCTTGGTATCATCTTTAATTTCTTTCATCAGTGTCTTATATTTTTCTGCATACAGGTCGTTTGTCTCCTTAGGTAGGTTTATTCCTAGGTATTTTATTCTTTTTGTTGCAATGGTAAATGGAAGTGTTTCCTTAATTTCTCCTTCAGATTTTTCATCATTAGTGTGTAGGAATGTAAGAGATTTCTGTGCATTAATTTTGTATCCTGCTACTTTATCAAATTCATTGATTAGCTCTAGTAGTTTTCTGGTGGCATCTTTAGGATTCTCTATGTATAGTGTCATGTCATCTGGAAAGAGTGACAGTTTTACTTCTTCTTTTCTGATTTGTATGCCTTTTATTTCCTTTTCTTCTCTGATTGCTGTGGCTAAAACTTCCAAAGCTATGTTGAATAATACTGGTGAGAGTGGGCAACCTTGTCTTGTTCCTGATCTTTCTTTGTCGTATATGGCCTTTATTATGTTGAGGTAGGTTCCCTCTATGCCTACTTTCTGGAGAGTTTTTTATCTTAAATGGGTGTTGAATTTTGTCAAAAGCTTTTCTGCATCTATTGAGATGATCATATGGTTTTTATTCTTCAATTTGTTAATATGGTGTATCACATTGATTGATTTGCATATATTGAAGAATCCTTGCATTCCTGGGATAAACCCCACTGGATCATGGTGTATGATCCTTTTAATGTGCTGTTGGATTCTGTTTGCTAGGATTTTGTTGAGGAGTTTTGCATCTATGTTCATCAGTGATATTGGCCTGTAGTTTTCTTGTGACATCTTTGTCTGGTTTTGGTATCAGGGTGATGGTGGCCTCGTAGTTTGGGAGTGTTCCTCCCTCTGCTATATGTTGGAAGAGTTTGAGGTGGATAAGTGTTAGCTCTTCTCTAAATGTTTGATAGAATTTGCCTGTGAAGCCATCTGGTCCTGGGCTGTTGTTTGTTGGAAGACTTTTAATCACAGTTTCAATTTCAGTGCTTGTGATTGGTCTGTTCATATTTTCCATTTCTTCCTGGTTCAGTCTTGGAAGATTGTGCTTTTCTAAATATTTGTCCATTTCTTCCAGGTTGTCCATTTTATTGGCATATGGTTGCTTGTAGTAATCGCTCATGATCCTTTGCATTTCTGCAGTGTCAGTTGTTACTTCTCCTCTTTCTTTTCTAATTTTGTTTATTTGATCTTCTCCCTTTTTTTCTTGATGAGTCAGGCTAATGGTTTATCAATTTTGTTTATCTTCTCAAAGAACCAGCTTTTAGTTTTATTGATCTTTGCTATTGTTTCCTTCATTTATTTTTCATTTATTTTGGATCTGATCTTTATGATATCTTTCCTTCAGCTAACTTTGTAGGGTTTTTTGTTCTTCTTTCTCTAATTGCTTTATGTGTAAGGTTAGGTTGTTTAATTGAGATGTTTCTTGTTTCTTGAGGTTGGCTTGTATTGCTATAAACTTCCCTTTAGAACTGCTTTTGCTGCATCCCATAGGTTTTGGGTCGTCATGTTTTCATTGTCATTTGTTTCTAGGTATTTTTTCATTTCCTCTTTGACTTCTTCAGTGATCTCTCTATTATTTAGTAGTGTATTGTTTAGCCTCCATGTGTTTGTATTTTTTACAGATTTTTTCCTGTAATTGATATCTAGTCTCATAGCATTGTTGTCGTAAAAGATACTTGCTATGATTTCAATTTTCTTAAATATACCAAGGCTTATTTTGTGACCCAAGATATGATCTATGCTGGAGAATGTTCCATGAGCACGTGAGAAGAAAGTGTATTCTGTTGTTTTTGGATGGAATGTCCTATAAATATCAATTAAGTCCCTCTTGTTTAATGTGTCATTTAAAGCTTGTGTTTCCTTATTAATTTTCATTTTGATTGATCTGTCCATTGGTGAAAGTGGGGTGTTAAAGTCCCCTACTATGATTGTGTTATGGATGATTTCCCATTATGGCTGTTAGCATTTGCCTTATGTATTGAGGTGCTCCTATGTTGGGTGCATATATATTTATAATTTTTATATCTACTTCTCGGTTTGATCCCTTGATCATTACGTAGTGTCTTTCTTTGTCTCTTGTAATAGTCTTTATTTTAAAGTCTATTTTATCTGGTATGAATATTGCTACTCCAGCTTTCTTTTGATTTCCTTTTGCATGGAATATCTTTTTCCATGCCCTCACTTTCAGTTTGTATGTGTCCCTCGGTCTGAAGTGGGTCACTTGTAGACAGCATATATACAGGTCTTGTTTTTGTATCCATTCAAACAAGTCTATGTCTTTTGGTTGGAGCATTTAATCCATTTACATTTAAGGTAATTGTCAATATGTATGTTCCTATTACCATTTTCTTAATTGTTTTGGGTTTGTTATTGTAGGTCTTTTCCTTCTCTTGTGTTTCCTGCCTAGAGAAGTTCCTTTAGCATTTGTTGTAAAGCTGGTTTGGTAGTGCTGAATTCTGTTAGCTTTTGCTTGTCTGTAAAGGTTTTAATTTCTCCATCGAATCTGAATGAGATCCTTGTTGGGTCGAGTAATCTTGGTTGTAGTTTTTTCCGTTTCATCACTTTAAATATATCCTGCCACTCCCTTCTGGATTGCAGAGTTTCTGCTGAAAGATCAGCTGTTAACCTTATGGGGATTCCCTTGTATGTTATTTGTTGCTTTCCCCTTGCTGCTTTTAATATGTTTTTCTTTGTCTTTAATTTTTGATAATTTGATTAATATGTGTCTTGGCATGTTTCTCCTGAATTTATGCTGTATAGGGCTCTCTACACTTTCTGGACTTGATTGACTATTTCCTTACCCATATTAGGGAAGTTTTCAACTATAATCTCTTCAAAAATTTTCTCAGTCCCTTTCTTTTTCTCTTCTTCTTCTGGGGCCCCTATAATTCAAATGTTGGTGTGTTTAATGTTGTCCCAGAGGTCTCTGAGGCTGTCCTCAATTCTTTTCATTCTTTTTTCTTTATACTGCTCTGTGCTAGTTATTTCCACTATTTTATATTCCAGGTCACATATCTGTTCTTCTGCTTCAGTTGTTCTGCTATTGATTCTTTCTAGAGAGTTTTTCATTTCATTTATTGTGTTTGTTTGCTCTTTAGTTCTTCTAGGTACTTGTTAAGCGTTTCTTGTTTTTTGTCCATTCTCTTTCCAAGATTTTGGATCATCTTTACTCTCATACTCTGATTTCTTTTTTCAGGTAATCTGCCTATTTTCTCTTCATTTGTTTGGTCTGGTGGGTTTTTACTTTGCTCCTTCATCTCCTGAGTATTTCTGTCTTCTCATTTCACTTAACTTACTGTGTTTGGGGTCTCCTTTTCTCAGGCTGCAGATTCGTAGTTCCTGTTGTTTTTGGTGTCTGCCCCCAGTGAGTAAGGTTGGTTCAGTGGGTTGTTTATGCTTCCTGGTGGAGAGGACTGGTGCCTATGTTCTCTTGGATGAGGCTGGATCTTGTCTTCCTGGTGGGCAGGACTGTGTCTGGTGGTTTTTTGGGGGGTATCTGTGAACTTACTTTGATTTTAGGCATCCTTTCTGCTAATGGGTGGTGTTGTGTTCCTGTCTTGCTAGTTGTTTGGCATGGGGTGTCCAGCACTGCAGCTGCTTGTCCTGAGTGGAGCTGGGTCTTAGCATTGAGACAGAGATCTCTGGGAGAACTCCGGCTAATTGATATTATGTGGGGCTGGGAGGTCTCTGGTGTTCCAGTGTCCTGATCTTGGCTCTCCCACCTCCGAGGCTCGGGCCTGACACCTGGCCAGAGCACCGAGACCCTGTCAGCCACATGGCCAGGTACTTGGGGAGTTTCTTGCCTTTTGGGAAGTCTGAGGTCTTCTGCCAGCATTCAGTAAGTGTTCTGTAGGAGTTGTTCCACATGTAGATGTATTTTTTTTATGTATTTGTGGGGAGGAAGGTGATCTCCACATCTTACTCCTCTGCCATCTTGAAGATCCTCTCTATCCATTCTCTTTTGATAGACATATGAGTCATTTATAATTTGAGACTATTATGAATAAAGTTGCTAAGAACATTCTGTAACAATTTTTTAGTGGATATATGTTTTCATTTCTCTTGGGTAAATATGTAGAATAGAAGTTTTAGGTATAGGGTAGATGTATGTTGAACTTCGTTAGAAACTGCCACATAGTTTCTATATTCCCATTAGCAGTGTATGAGAGTTCAAATTTTTCCACCAATATTTGTTGCTGTCATTTAAAAATATTATTTATTTGAAGGAGTATGAAATAGTATCTCATTTTTTTAAATTTTTATTTTATTTTATTTAATTTTTGCAGTACGCAGGCCTCTCACTGCTGTGGCCTCTCCTGTTGCGGAGCACAGGCTCTGGACGCGCAGGCCCAGCAACCATGGCTCACGAGCCCAGCCGCTCCACGGCATATGGAATCATCCCAGACCGGGCACAAACCCGTGTCCCCTGCATTGGCAGGCAGACTCTCAACCACTGCGCCACCAGGGAAGCCCTCATTGTTTTTTTAAATTGTGTTTCCTTGGTAGCTAATGGCATTGAGTACCTTTTTATGTGCTTATTGGCCATTCATATATTTTTGTTTTTGCAAAGTGTTTAAGTCTTTTGCCATTAAAAAAAATTTGGGATTGTTTATCCTTTGCTACTGATTTGTATGCAATTTAAAATATAGTCTAGAAACAAGTCCTTTGTCAGATTTTTTTTTTGTGAATATTTTCTCCCAGTCTGTGGCTTGTCTTTTTATTTTCTTATCAATGTCTTTTGATGAACAGATGATTTTATTTTCGTGAAGTTTAGTCTATCAGTATTTTTTCTTTTATAATTATTGCCTGTTGTATTCTTTCTAAGAAGTGTTTTCATACCCTAAATTTGCAACCATATTATCCTGTTTTCTTCCTAGATATCTTATAGTTTGCTATACATTTAGGTCTATGATTCATCTCAAATAAATTTTTCTGTATGATGTGAGGTAGATTTTGAAGTACTTTTTTATCCCCACATCTTTTAAAAGTTGTTGCAGCATAATTTGTTGAAAGCCATTCCTTTCCTCTTTGAATTGCTTTGGCATCATTGTTGAAATCATTGATTGTCCATTTATGAGTGGGTCTATATCTCGATACTCCAGTCTGTTCCATTTCTCTTTAACTCTCATTATGCCAGTAGTACAGTGTCTTGATTATAATCCCCCAACTTTATTCTTTATCTTCAGGATTGTTTTGGCTAACCTGGGTTCTTTCCTTTTCCATATAAATTTTTGAATTAAAAAATAAGATACAGCCTGCTGCATTAAAGTTATAGATCAGTTTAGGTAGGATTAACATCTTCCAATTTATTAACAGGGTATATCTCGTCATTCATTTAAGTCTTCTTTAGTTTCTTTCAGCAATGTTTAACAGTTTTCAGTTTTGAAATTTATTGTTCAGTATTGTATCTTTTTAATTGTATCTTTTTAATATCTATTTTTTAACTGTCCTGGTGCTAACTTAAATTCCTACCAACAAAATAGGAGAGTTTCCCTGTTTCCCATCCCCTGAAAAATACAGAATTTTAGAATGGGTTTTGGCTTTGCCAGTTGAATGTGATCTCATTTTTAGTTTTAATTTTCATTTATTCTACTGTGAATGAGTTTCAGCATTTTTTCATGTCTAAAAGTTTTTTATTTCTTTTTCTGTGAACATGTTCATGTTCTTTGCCACTTTTTCTCTAAGGCTATAGGTCATTTTTTGGTTGATCTTCACAAACTCTCTTTATACACACAAAATAGCCTTGCTATGTGTTATTTATGTCCCCGCAATTTTTGACTTTTAACTTTAATTTACCATGCATAAAAATTTGGAATATAGAACAATCTTTTATAATTACTGGGTTTCATATCATACTGAGATTTATCTTTAAGATTATAAAAAAACTTCATGTTTTCTTTGTGGAATTTTGTGGTTTCAGTTTTTACATTTAAGCCATTTATCCATCTGTAATTTATGTACGGTAAAGATCCATGAAAATATTTATGTGGCAAGGATCTTTATTTTTTCTAGAAGGTTACTCATTTATTGAACAAATCATCATTTTCCCACATGACCATATCATCATATACTAAATTCCTGTACGTGGTTTTTCTATTTCTCTAGACTCTATTCACGCACAAGTACCACATTGATTTAATTATGCTGGCTTAAAATATATTCTAATATCTTTTAGGAGGAGTTCTCCCTCATTACTTTTTCTTTTCAGAATTTTCTTGTATATTCTGTCATGTTTTTCCCCCCACATGAAATTTAGAATTTGTCTAATTCTAAAAATAAAAGTCCTGTTAATATTTTTATTAGGTCAAATTTGTAGGTGTTTAGAAATAATATACATATTTGAAATATTGTATCTTTCTATCTAAGAATAGGTTATTCCTTCCATTTATCTGAGCCGCCTTCTGGATTTTTCAGTAAGTTTTAAAGTTGCTTAGATTTTGGATATATCTTATTAGGCTTATTTCTATATATTTTATGTTTGTGGGTTTTTTTTTTTTTGCTGTTGTAAACAAGATCTTTTCTTCTATTATGATGTGATATTAATTTTGTATGTATCCAACTGATTGCATTCTATAATCCTTGTCTCATTTTCTGTCTTGAATTTGATAATATTTCCTAATATTGGACTGTCTTTGGTATGACCCCAATTTGGTTGTGGTTTATTTTAGAATATTTTTCATGAAGTCTTATAAGTGAGATTGGGGCTATCATTGTCAGATTTGATATTAATATTTTCCTGACTTCATTGAAAAATTGGGAGTGTTTATATTTTCTTTACTCTGGAACAGTTTAAACAGTATTTGAGATATATATTTCTTAAAGGTTTGGTTCTGATCCTCTGGTGGAGAGGGGGTGAGTAGTTTTTTGACAACTTTGTGTCTCATGTGATAATTTATTTTTGATTTTCTAACATTTCTTGGGTCTTTTTTTGGTAATTAATATTTTCCTAGAAAATCATCCATTTAATTCAGGTTTTCTAGTTAATTTCTATAGTCAAAGCAAAATAGTCTTTTGTAATCTTTAAAATTCTTCTATATTTGGTCAATTCCCCATTCTAATATCCCATTTATATACTTGTGCTTTTCCCTGCCCTCTTTTATAACCTAAATTAACTAACAGTTTATTTTTTAGTGGCTTTATTAAGGTATAACCAACACATCATATAATCTGCCTATTTAAAATATACAATCAAATAGTTTTTAGTGTGTTCAGATAGTTGTGCAACCCTCACCACAATTTTAAGACATTTCATCCTCTCAAAAAGAAACTACATACTCATTAGCATCACTCCCCATTTATCCACAGCCTCTCCCCACCCCACACCCCAGCACTAGGTAACCACTAATCTACTCTCTGTCTCCATAAAAATTGGCCCATTCTTGACATTTCATGTAAATAGAATAATGCACTACATGGTTTTTTGTGACTGACTTTTCCCAGTTAGCATTATGTTTTCAAGTTTCATCCATGTCATACCGTGTCACTATCTCATTCCTTCTTGTTGCCAAATAATATTCATTTTATGGATATACCATATATTATTTGTCGATTCTTTAGTTGATGGGAATTTGTGTTTTTTCTACTTGTTAGGTATTATAAATAATGCTACTATGAACATTTGTGTATAAGTCTTTTTGTGGACATGTGTTTTCATTTCTCTTGGATAGTAGATACCTAGGAGTGGAATTGGTTGATCATATGTTAATTCTATATTTAGCATCTTGAGGAACTACTAAACGGTTTTCCAAAGTGACTGTACCAGATTAAATTCTCACGAGCAATATATGAGGGTTCCAGTATCTTCACATACTTGTCAACATTTGCTAGTGTCTCTTTTTTGATTATAACCATGATGGTGAGTGTGAAGTTAAGACCTGATCGTGCTTTTGATTTGTATTTCCCCTTAATAGCTAATGATGTTAGGCACTTTCCAGTATTTACTGGCCATTTGTGTATCTTCTTTGGAGAAATGCATTTCAGGTCATTTGCCCATTTTCATTTGGGTTGTTTATTATTAAGTTGTAAGATTATTTATGAGAATATATATGTTCATATATACATATATAATTAGCACATAATATCTTTTTTGTGTGTGGTATGTAGTCGGGTTTTCTTTCTGACTTAGTTTTAGTATTTTTTCCACTTAATACGTGAGTTTATCCTGTTTTTATTAATGGCTTTAATAGATAGGCTAGTCTTAATTTTGCAATAACATCTTGTAATACACGTTCTTTTTTATTGATTCTTTTTAAAAATCGTTTTTACAAATGATCTATTTTCTTTTTGATAATTGTTTAAGTTTATATATATATATATATAGATATATATATTTTTTTTTTTTTTTTTTTTTTTTTGCGGTACGTTGGCCTCTCACTGTTGTGGCCTCTCCCGTTGCAGAGCACAGGCTCCAGATGCGCATGCTTAGCGGCCACGGCTCACGGGCCCAGCCGCTTCACGACATGTGGGATCTTCCCGGACCGGGGCACGAACCCGTGTCCCCTGCATCGGCAGGCGGACTCTCAACCACTGTGCCACCAGGGAAGCCCTTATATTTTGTTTTAAGTTCTCTTGTTACCTTCATTACTGTAACTTTATATGACATACTCAATTCTCTATTTTTTAAAGACAGTATATTAAGCAATGACGAAGGTAGCATTCTTCATTTTTTTTCTACCCTTATTTCTTCTTTTCTTTTCTTGTTCTTCTGGTACTTTATATGTATGCTTTTCATATTATGTGCTTAAATATATATATATATATATTTTATACTATTTGTACATTATATGATTTATAAAATTTGTATACTTAGGATTCCCACAGTCGTTTTAGACTTAGGCTTGTGGCTCCCTCAATTGAGTGGTCACTGCCAGACTGTTTTCTTTTAATAGTTATTCAATTCAGTTCTTAATTTACTTAGGTTTTTCCTTTATATAATTTATATTTTCTGGGTTTTGCAAGTTCAAAGTGATTTTCTCCTGTCTTTATACTTGAATTATTAAAAATATTCCTCTAGGATTTTTTAAGCATAGTGTTTACTATAACTTTATTGTATCCTTGAAGATTGCCCTTGAGAAACCCATGATTAGCTTGGTTTGTTTTATTGTTATAGGTAATCTTTTTGTGTGAAATGTGATAGCGTTATTGAGATATGTTTTTAGGTGGTTGTCCTATAATATATTCATTTTCTCAGACAGAATGGACCATTTTAATCTTTGTATCAAGTATTACTTTCTTTCTGGAAGTTTTCCTGAAATATATCTTAAATTTTTTCCTTGTGTTTTGTTCTCTTTAAGAATATTGATCATATGCATGAAAGATCTCCTTAGTCTATTTTTTATTAATATAATTTTTCTCTAACCTACTTTAATGAATTGTTTGTTTTGATTTAATTTTGTTTACTTTTTGCAATTTTATCATCCTTTACTCTTTACTATGTTTTCATAAGACTCCTTTCTTTTTTGTGTGTGTGCACTGCTTATAATATGGTATTCATTATTTAATGCTTTTACTATTTACTCTCCATCTTTTCTTAGATCTGACCTCTTATATTTTACTTTCTTCTATCATTCAACCACATATTCCCTAAACTCTTGTATTTTTACTTTGGGTTCTTTGATTTTTTTTAATGCTTTTTGATTCATCACAATAACTTTTGTCGTGATTTTCCTCTGCCTGTTAACATTTCCTAGTGAACAACATTATATATGCATTTATGTGCATGTATGTGTAGGTGTGTGAGAGAAAGCAATTTTGTCAATTTCTTCCTTTTTTCTTAAAAATCTTTGGTTCTTTTTGAATATTGTTTACTTTTGAATAAAGTGAATTATCGAGTTCTTGGATTGCATGTGTAGGAACTTTATGGGAAAAGAACCAAGAGATATTACAGGCTAGTAGGAGTCTCCCTATTTCACAATGAAGTGAAAGTTCTCTGTCTGTCTCTCTTCCTCCCCATCCCCAACTCCCCTGTGTATATGTGTGTTTATGTGATAGTTAAGTCTTTGGACATTTTTTTAAATTTCTTTAGCCTTTGACTTTTTTTCCCCATCATGATTCATCAATGAACTGTTTCTTACAAAAAAGGGGTGTCTGTTTCCTTGCTTAATTCCTGGTACTCTTCATTGCCTGGGCATCATGTTCCTTTTTTTTTTTTTCCCAAAGATGTGATTATTGTGTTTTGCTTCTTATAATGCACCATCTGTTTTGGTGATTGTGCTCTCCTGACATGTTTAAGATCTGCTCCTGCAGGCTTTTTTTCTTGCATTAATCTCATATCTTAACATCTTTTAATCATATACAGTGGTTTGGGATTATAGATGTTTCTAAATTTTGTCCAAAAAAGACTTTGAATTCTGTTGTTCATGTTTCTTGTTGCTTTGGGAGTGGTATCTGAAAGAAGAGGGCATCTTAACACCAGAAGTCTTTTTGTTATGTTGATTTTAGTAGTTTAAACCTTAAATAAAGATACAAAATAGAGAGTGATTAAGAAATTAAGTGGAAGCAAATGTTAAAGATAATTACATTAATAAAAGACAATAAAAAGAACAAAAGGCTATTTAGTGTTGCCATTCTGGATCTATACATTGGTCTATTTTGAAACTTACAGAATAGTTTAGAAAAAAATGAATATAGGACACAACGTTGGAATAGTTGAGCTTAATGTATGTCTTTGTTAATTATTAGCTTCATCATACGTGCCTTAACAGTCTAAATCTCAGTTTTCTCATCTGTAGAATGGAGATAGTAATGAATTTTTTACAATTATCAGTCACCTAGCAGGCATTCAATAAATGGCTATGTTTGAATACAGTATACTATATGTTCCTTCCAAGTGCCTTTAAAAAACTTTTCTTTTTTATTAATAGCTTTTTAATGATTGAAGACATCAAGGAGGCTGAGTTTATAGATGTGTGAAAACCATAGATGATCATGTTTTAAGAGGATTATGCCCGGCTAAATCTTTGATTTTCAGAATGGACTGAATCCCTAAAAATTCTCCATGCCTACAACATTTGACTGTCCTTTCAAACATCAAACTCCAAACTTTAAACCTGTTTTGTAATAGAGTCTAATATAACAATGTTATTACCAATTATATTTGTCTTTGAATTTGTGTGTCCACGATATATAATAACACACTTTTTTGTGTGCTGGCCGGGTAATTCTTTCTTTCTTTCTTTTATAAAAGAAGTCCTTTACTTTACTGTCTTCTATATTTATAAGAGAAGTACATCTCACTGATAACAGCTAATATTAACACAGTGCTTTTCAGTTTCTGTATATTCTCATTTGACCTCATTTAATTATGGAAATCTAGGCCATGAGGTAATGGATGTTTGACAAAAACAACTGATCCAGACATATGGATCACTCAAAAAATCTGGATTTAAATTCTTCAGGGGTTCTATTCTGGAAACCAAAATTAATCAAATCCAGGTTTTCTGACTAAGATGGAGAGGCATCTTAATGGAAAAATACCGAATTTTGATGTATATCATATGGTCTACTCTCACTCCTAGCTAACAGTATGGAGTTAGATAATTTCTAAAAGATTCATGAATGAGTAAAAGGTCTTAATGACATATAAAAGCTTATGTTTGAAACTAGGCAAGTCACTTACCTTTACTGAGCCTCCATTGTCTCATGTGTTTAAAAAGGATAATAATTCTTAACTCTGTTCGATTGTTTTCATTACAACCACATTTATTGAAAGCCTACCATGGGCCAGATAATGGGATTTAAAGTTTTATAATTAGATAATCAAATGAGCTTTCTGTGTGACATATTTTGTAACCTGCAAAAATATACATAAGTCTCAATGACCATTATTCTTACCTGCTGAGCTATTGGTTAACAAAGAAAATACTTTATTGCTCCTTCTCAGGTAAAATTGCATATATTTTATAGCAACTGTGCTTTACAGAGTGTCTGTGAAAGTCCTGGCTGGGCTACTGGTCTCATTCAGTAAACAAGTTCTACTTACCCAATTTTCTACCCATTTGCAAGGAGTTCTAAGCACAAGAGCTCATTGACTCTACGTGTCTGTTCGTAACTTAATCCTCAAAGACATCACTTCCAAGAATGACACTGGGTAAATGGCATGAAGGACATAATTATTTGAAGTTATCCTGGCAGTAGACGTTCATAGGCATGGCCAACTGCTTTCAGAATGAGCCACCAGTTTCTTCTTCCTTTAGGTACAAACTTGACTATATGGAATCCGCTGAGAGATTTTTGTCTATATTTGCTCATTCTACTTTCACGTTTAAGGTTAGTGAATTAGAACACTTTTGTGATCAAAACTAGGCATTTCCAAATAGAAAGCTCTGTTAAGTCTGTTTGTACTTTCTTCATCATAGTATTCACTTTTTAATTTAATTTTATTTTATTTTATTTTATTTTATTTTGCGATACGCAGGCCTCTCACTGCTGTGGCCACTCCCGTCGTGGAGCACAGGCTCCGGACGCGCAGGCTCAGCGGCCATGGCTCACGGGCCCAGCCGCTCCGCGGCATGTGGGATCTTCCCAGACCGGGGCACGAACCCGTGTCCCCTGCATCGGCAGGCGGACTCTCAACCACTGCGCCACCAGGGAAGCCCCGTAGTATTCACTTTAAATTATGGTGTGTGTGTGTGTGTGTGTGTGTGTGTGTGTGTGTGTGTGTGTGTGTGTAATATGTAATTATATCAGTGTCTCACAGATTTGGGTTTGAATCACTTCTAACACTAACTTAAGCTTCTTTCAAGTCATTATTTAGACATCTATGAAATGGGTCTACGTCCTGGTTTTCAGGGTTGTGGTGAGGATTAGGACTCATGTATGTAAAATGCCTAGCAGATTACCATAAACTGGGTGCACAATAATGTTAATTCCCATTTCCTAAACTCTGAGGTAGTAAATGGAACACATTTTTGGAATCAGAAGAATAAGGCTCAAAGGCTATGAGCTTTGTGACCTATGAAGAATTATTGAGTCTCCTGGAGTTTCTGTTTTTCCATTGTGCAATGGTAACATCATTCTCTACTAGGCCTTGTGTGCTGTCACTAGGATCAAATGAGATAATGTCCTTAGTAAAAGTGTATTGTGCTATAAGATGTAGTGGGTTGTTAGTATTAATTGAATATTACATAATACTTAATTAGCATTAATTATAGACAGTGGTAGAGTAGAAAGAGCATGGGATTTGCTGTCAGAAACTCCTGGCTTCACTTCTTTGCTCTGTGACACATTACCCAATCTCTTAGAACTTTGGTTTTCTCAACTGTGAAACAAGATTGAAAATACTTACCTGATAGGATTATTCTGAAAGTTAAATGAGATAACATATGAGAAAGCACTAAGATTTTGGAACACAGTAGGTTTTCAGTAAATGTTGGTTGATTTTCGTTGAATACAGGAAGATTTAAGTCTCCTAATAGAATTTGAAAGGTACATTTAAACTGGCAGTATTTACAAATCCTTCTTGTTCTCTCTAGTGCCCATATAATTTGCCACTTGAAAATACTTCCATATGCTAGGAGTTGGTCTTCACATTTCTCTGTAGAGTTAAACACATTCATAGGAAAACGTAGCAGAGAGGCTAGCTTGCATATACATGCAGGGTACACCACGTGTAAATGTTTTCATTCCATCTCCTTGGAGACACCTGTAAACAATTTTTCAGGCCTATGACCTTATTCCTGTAACTGAGCAAGAGATTCTTCACACAAACATTTGGATTAGTGTGAGTTCAATCTTGACTTATGTAGTTTTGATGCCTAGGATATGATGATATGCTAATGTAGCTTTAAAACATTATATATTTTTAATTGTCTCAGTGTATTCCCAATCTCAGCTCTTTTGTGGCCCTCAAGTTCACCAGGCCAAAAATGAGTTTCCCACTTCCTTCCTACTTTACAACTTTTAGACTTCAATAATAGCTCTTACAGGAATAACTGGGTGTTTCACTACGCTCAGAGTCTAGGTTCTATGAGCACAGGAGCATGTATCAAAATATAGATCAGTGGTCCTCTAACTATATAGTTCCCACTAATGCAGTGATTCTACTTAAGAGTTTGGAGTGGGCCCCAAGGAGTTCATTTTAACAAACACCCCAAGTGATTTTGAAGAGGGTGTTGTGTAGGATATATTTTGATACACTGGTCTACATCCATGCCTCCAACCTGAGAGTACCATTAATGGGAAGGCACATAAGCAGCTTTCAGTATTGAAAGTAACCAGTGGAGCCTGTGCTGAGACTTCCTGAGTTCAGCAAAATGACAGGTTTCTAAGCTTTTGTCTGGATTTCTGTCCACCAAGTTGATGGTAAAACTAGTTACCATTCCACGGTCCTAGAGCAGCTCCAGCCTACTTAGCACGAAAAGGGATTCCCGGATTTAATAACTAGATGCCTTAAAAAGCTTAGTTTCCAAATCTGATGTGGTAGATGCTACAGATTCTTTACCTTTTCCTCATACTTTCTTATCTCCATGAAAATCTATATTCTCAGCAATTATCCCGCAGCTAAGAATTTCCTAGATTACCTAGATTCTACTAAATTGATACAGTTGTTGGAGACTTGGAGAGCACGTGTGAGATCAGACCTCATTGCAGAAGTATTTGGATCCTCTGGTGCAGCTGTGGTGAAAGTTTTACTTTCTGGTACCTTTTGGCATGACTGCTAAGCAGCAGGTGACAACAGCAACAGGGTATCTGCTACAGAGATTCAATAGTGTGGTTGGACATTTCTCCTGACAATGTAATTCCAGGCTGTGTAGCATTCAGTCTTATTGCCCTGGCCATCCAGTAAGTTCTGTGAGCTATCTGCTACCCTCTAATAATAGACCTTTCCGCTTGAGCCAGATATAATGGCTTCTGTTGTCTGCACCTAAGCAGCCTTTAAGTTAGCTAGGCTTGACACATTTAATGAGTTTAAAGCCAGAATATTCTTCCGCCTACCTACACAGACTCGTCTTCTCTCTCCTTCCTTGATGAAAGCACGAAACCCTAGGTCATTAGGTAGCCCACGTCTACCTCCTTTGATGTGTGGCACGATACCAGTCCAGGCATGAAACTATTTTAGGTTACTTGTATGTAAAAATTGCTGACTTTCCCAAGCATTCATTCTAAGGGTGCAGACTATACCTTTCTAGGCATTTTTTCCTATATACCTTTTGTTAGGAAGGAAGGTTCTCTTCCTTCATTTTCCCAATTCATCCCTAGGAAATTAGCCCCTATAAAATAGGGATAATTTTAGAACTATTGATATGTAATGGCCTCAGAAATTATATAGAACAGTAGTCTTTTTTTTTTTTTTTTTTTTTTTTTTGCTGTACACGGGCCTCTCACTGTTGTGGCCTCTCCCGTCGCGGAGCACAGGCTCCAGACGCGCAGGCCCAGCGGCCATGGATCATGGGCCCAGCCGCTCCGCGGCATGTGGGATCCTCCCGGACCGGGGCGCGAACCCGCGTCCCCCGCATCGGCAGGTGGACTCTCAACCACTGCGCCACCAGGGAAGCCCTAGAACAGTAGTCTTAATAATTATAACACCAGCAGTAATAACATTGATAACATTTGTTATTACAATACCAATAGCTGTGATATCTTGAGTAATTACTCTTCTCCATGTAACATGCTAAGGTTTTGCATAAAGTATCTCATTTAATAATCGATGAAGTCTCAGGCTGTCTCATGACCCCTAATCCAGTTTCAGTTTTGCTTCACATTTCTGTTGCTACTAGAAACCTCAAGTCAATTATCCATAAATGTTATTCACTAATTTCAATGTTTCTCATAGACAGTGTGTGAATATACTTCAGGGAGTTAAAAAAAATAAGCAACAGTGTAATGTGAAAGTAACTGGCAGGCAACCTGCCCAAACATGCCTTGAAAAAGCAATATTCTTTAAGTGCTGGTCTGCCTTGGGACTCCATCTCAGTTGCTTTTGTTGGTTGGCCTCTATCAAAATAGCCTGCAAAGAGAATTCTCACTGCTGTGGTCCAGGATGGATTGATGATTTTATTGCACAGTGCCTGGTTCACAGTAGGTGTTCAACATGAATGAGTTATCCTGGTTCTTCTGGCTGTGGCCCCAAGGGACATGAGGGTGACTACAGGCCCTTATCAAGGATATTGTGTGTCCTCATTTGTGCAGTAGTTGCCCCAAATAGGTCTGCTCTGAGATGTCGCTTCCTTCTAGGAGGCATTTATTTCTATTTGCAAGAACTTGCCGCTCTCTGTGTCTGTTACTGCCCAAAGGTCACCTAAAATGGAGAGCTTTTATTAGCTACAGTGAAAAGATGTACTTTCCCTTGAATGCTCTCGGCCAAGTGCCTTTCCCATTCTCTTATTAGTGAAGGAATGGATGACTTCTTCCCTTGCCTAGCTCTGTGGATCTCCCCTACCCCTAATCCTCTTTATACTTGGTAATCCTCCTCCTGGGTTCTGTCTTTTCCCCAGAAGGGAATGATGGAAGATCTATTTTCCTCACTTTCTGAGGGTGGGGTCACCAATTTACCTATGAAAATGTAAACTCATGAAGGATTTCCCCCACTGTTGAAACCATGGCTGCCATCCTTCTTCTGCATGGTACAGTTAACTTACTCCATGTGTGTGTGAAGGTTGTACTTAACCACTTCCTTCGCCCTGTCATACGGATGACACAAGCAGGGAATGATTGACAGCACGAAGAAGTGGAGCCAGTGGAACAAGACTTGTATTTGGCTCCCACTCTGCAAGCTCCAGATTCCTGTTCAAAAGAGATAGACCCATGGCTGACATGAAGCTCTTGTGATAAGAAATTTTCAGCTTCTGGTTGGTTCATCATTCATGGCCTAAGAGCAGGGGAAATGTAGTTTTTTTTAGAATCTGAAAACGCCACAAACTCTAAATCACATTCATTTGCATTTCTCTTCAGAAAAGGAGGTGGAGCATGGGGGAGGCCTCCGTTGATGAGGATTACACTCACAAAACAGGATAATTACTAGAGTTGTGCCAACATTACCAGCTACTAATATGGAGTATCTATCACTGGCACCAGCTTGCCAATGGGCTCAGGAACCTTCTGGGCTGCATTCAGTTGGCATTGGCAAATTACCTGCAGAGCAATTCATGCTGTCAGGACCATTTTATAGCACCTTAAACAGAAGAAAAAAGAAAAATGCAAAAAGAAAAAAAAAATCTGGTTTAAAAAAAATCATGGTTTCTTTTTCTACCCTCTTCTAAGCAATGGATGTTATACTTAGAATTATATCTGGGTTTCAGCAAATCACTCGTATCAGTGATCCCTCCAAGCATATCTACCAAAGGAAAAATTTCAAAACCCATAAAATTGGGAGTGGTGGCTTAATATCCAAGGACAGAATCAAGGTTCCAAGTGATAGAATTAAGAGGCTGAAAACCAAGGTGAGGTATAGCATAGTTGGACATCAAGTCCCTCAATTAAATAAAAAAGTCAATTATCTAAGTTTTGAATAGCATGACTTAATTGTTGTTCTTGTGAAAAATATATACAAAGGTTGAACTGACTGTAAGGTCATTATGAATCAGTTGTCTAATGTGGCACTAGACTATAAGCTCCTTAAGTTTAAAAATCATGTCCTCTTTGAGTTATTGCCAATGCTGAGATAGTGTTTGGAAAATATCAGTAATAAATACATATTTGTGGGAGGTGGATTGCTAAATGTGATCCTAGAGGTATAGAAAAAGATTCTAAAGTGATGAGAAAAACATTGGTAAAAAGAGGAGAGGAATGTGATGAGGTTGTGGAAGTTTGCAGAAACCACATTACAGAGGAAGCAAAGAATGAGGGCTGGCTTTCCTTGGCAAAGTGAGATTCAGTAAGGGGACGTTCCATGACAGTTGCATTTAATTTTTATTTTATTATTATTTTTTTATACAGCAGGTTCTTCTTAGTTATCTCTTTTATACACATTAGTGTATATATGTCAATCCCAATCTCCCCCCCGAACCTACCTACCCTGCTTTCCCCCCTTGATGTCCATACGTTTGTTCTCTACAGCTGTGTCTCTATTTCTGCCTTGCAAACAGGTTCATCTATACCATTTTTCTAGGTTCCACATATATGCGTTAATATACAATATTTGTTTTCCTCTTTCTGACTTACTTCACTCTGTATGATAGTCTCTAGGTCCATCCATGTGTCTACAAATGACCCAATTCCATTCCTTTTTATGACTGAGTAATATTCCATTGTATATATGTACCATATCTTCTTTATCCATTCATCTGTCCATGGGCATTTATTTAGGTTGCTTCCATAACCTGGTTATTGTAAATAGTGCTGCAAAGAACACTGTGGTACATGACTTTTTGAATTATGGTTTTCTCAGGATATATGCCCAGTAATGGGATTGCTGGGTCATATGGTAGTTCTATTTTTAGTTTTTTAAGGAACCTCCGTACTGTTCTCCATATTGGCTGCATCAATTTACATTCCCACCAACAGTGCAAGAGGATTCCCTTTTCTCCACACGCTCTCCAGCATTTGTTGTTTGTAGATTTTCTGATGATGCCTATTCTAACTGGTGTCAGGTGATACCTCATTGTAGTTTTGATTTGCATTTCTCTAATGATTAGTGATGTTGAGCATCCTTTCATGTGTTTGTTGGCCATCTGTATATCTTCTTTGGAGAGATGTCTATTTACGTCTTCCATCCATTTTTGGATTGGGTTGTTTGTTTTTTTGTTATTGAGCTGCATGAGCTGCTTGTATATTTTGGAGATTAATCCTTTGTCAGTTGCTTCATTGGCAAATATTTTCGCCCATTCTGAGGGTTGTCTTTTCGTGTTGTTTATGGTTTCCTTTGCTGTGCAAAAGCTTTGAAGTTTCATTAGGTCCCATTTGTTTATTTTTGTTTTTATTTCCATTTCTCTAGGAGGTAGGTCAAAAAGGCTCTTGCTGTGATTTATGTTATAGAGTGTTCTGCCTATGTTTTCCTCTAAGAGTTTGATAGTGTCTGGCGTTACATTTAGGTCTCTAATCCATTTCGAGTTCATTTTTCTGTGTGGTGTTAGGGAGTGTTCTAATATCATTCTTTTACATGTAGCTGTCCAGCTTTCCCAGCACCACTTATTGAAGAGGTTGTCTTTTCTCCATTGTATATTCTTGCATCCTATATCAAAAATAAGGTGACCAAATGTGCGTGGGTTTATCTCTGGGCTTTCTATCCTGTTCTATTAATCTGTATTTCTGTTTTTGTGCCATTACCATACTGTCTTGACTACTGTGGCGTTGTAGTATAGTCTGAAGTCCAGGAGCCTGATTCCTCCAGCTCTGTTTTCCTTTCTCAAGATTGCTTTGGCTCTTCAGAGTCTTTTGTGTTTCCATACAAATTGTGCAATTTTTTGTTCTAGTTCTGTGAAATATGCCATTGGTAGTTTGATAGGGATTGCATTGAATCTGTAGATTGCTTTGGGTAGTATAGTCATTTTCACAATATTGATTCCTCCAATCCAAGAACATGGTATATCTCTCCATCTGTTTGTATCATCTTTAATTTCTTTCATCAGTGTCTTAGAGTTTTCTGCATACAGGTCTTTTGTCTCCTTAGGTAGGTTTATTCCTAGGTATTTTATTCTTTATGTTGCAATGGTAAATAGAAGTGTTTCCTTAATTTCTCCTTCAGATTTTTCATCATTAGTGTGTAGGAATGTAAGAGATTTCTGTGCATTAATTTTGTATCCTGCTACTTTATCAAATTCATTGATTAGCTCTAGTAGTTTTCTGGTGGCATCTTTAGGATTCTCTATGTATAGTGTCATGTCATCTGGAAAGAGCAATAGTTTTACTTCTTCTTTTCCGATTTGGATTCCTTTTATTTCCTTTTCTTCTCTGATTGCTGTGGCTAAAACTTGCAACACTGTGTTGAATAATAGTGTTGAGAGTGGATAACCTTGTCTTGTTCCTGATATTAGTGAAAATGGTTTCAGTTTTTCACCATTGAGAATGATGTTGGCTGTGGGTTTGTCATATATGGCCTTTATTATGTTGAGGTAGGGTCTCTCTATGCCTACTTTCTGGAGAGTTTTTATCATAAATAGGTGTTGAATTCTGTCAAAAGCTTATTCTGCATCTATTGAGATGATCATATGGTTTTTATTCTTCAGTTTGTTAATATGGTGCATCACATTGATTGATTTGCATATATTGAAGAATCCTTTTATCCCTGGGGAAAATCCCACTTGATCATGGTGTATGATCCTTTTAATATGTTGTTGGATTCTGTTTGCTAGTATTTTGTTGAGGATTTTTGCATCTATATTCATCAGTGATATTGGTCTGTACTTTTCTTTTTTTGTAGCATCTCTGTTTGATTTTGTAATCAGGGTGATAATGGGCTCGTAGAATGAGTTTGGGAGTGTTCCTTCCTCTGCAATTTTTTTGAAGAGTTTGAGAAGGATAGGTGTTAGCTCTTCTCTAAATGTTTGATAGAATTCACCTGTGAAACCATCTGGTCCTGGACTTCTGATTGTTGGAAGATTTTTAATCACAGTTTCGATTTCATTCCTTGTGATTGGTCTGTTTATATTTTCTGTTTCTTCCAGGTTCAGTCTCAGAAGTTTATACCTTTCTAAGAATTTGTCGGTTTCTTCCAGGTTGTCCATTTTATTGGCATAGAGTTGCTTGTAGTAGTCTCTTAGGATGCTTTGTATTTCTGTAGTGTCTGTTGTAACTTCTCCTTTTTCATTGCTAATTTTATTGATTTGAGTGCTCTCCCTCTTTTTTTTGATGAGTCTGGCTAAAGATTCTTCAATTTTATTTATCTTCTCAGATAACCAGCTCTTAGTTTAACGATCTTTGCTATTGTTTTCTTTGTTTCTATTTCATTTATTTCTGCTCTGATCTTTATGATCTCTTTCCTTCTGCTAACTTTGGGTTTTGTTTGTTCTTCTTTCTCTAGTTCCTTTAGGTATAAGGTTAGATTGTTTACTTGAGATTTTTCTTTTTTCTTGAGGTAGGCTAGTATAGCTATAAAGTTCCCTCTTAGAACTGCTTTTGCTGCATCCCATAGGTTTTGGATCATCGTGTTTTCATTGTCATTTGTCTCTAGGTATTTTTTGATTTCCTCTTTGACTTCTTCAGTGATCTCTTGGTTATTTAGTAATGTACTGTTTAGCCTCCATGCGTTTGTATTTTTTACATTTTTTTTCCTGGTAATTGTTTTCTAATCTCATAGCGTTGTGGTCGGAAATGATGCTTGATATGATTTTAATATTCTCAAATGTACCGAGGCTTGATTTGTGACCCAAGATGTGATCTGTCCTGGAGAATGTTCCGTGTGCACTTGAGAAGAAAGTGTAATCTGCTGTTTTCGATGGAATGTCCTATAAATATCAGTGAAATCTATATGGTCTATTGTGTCATTTAAAGCTGTTGTTTCCTTATTAATTTTCTGTCTGGATGATCTGTCCATTGATGTGAGTGAGGTGTTAAAAGTCCCCCATTATTATTGTGTTACTGTCAGTTTCCTCTTTTATAGCTGTTAGCAGTTGCCTTATGTATTGAGGTGCTCCTACGTTGGGTGCATATATATTTATAATTGTTATATCTTCTTTTTGGATTGATCCCTTCATCATTATGTACTGTCCTTCCTTGTCTCTTGTAACATTCTTTATTTTAAAGTCTATTTTATATGATATGAGTATTGCTACTCCAGCTTTCTTTTGATTTCCATTTGCATGGAATATCTTTTTCCATCCCCTCACTTTCAGTCTGTATGTGTCCCTAGGTGTGAAGTGGGTCTCTTGTAGACAGCATATGTATGGGTCTTGTTTTTGAATCCATTCAGTGAGCTTGTGTCTTCTGGTTGGAGCATTTAATCCATTCACATTTAAGGTCATTAATGATGTGTATGTTCCTATGACCATTTTCTTAATTGTTTTGTGTTTGTTTTTGTAGGCCCTTTTCTTCTCTTGAATTTCCCACTTAGAGAAGTTCCTTTAGCATTTGTTGTAGAGCTGGTTTTGTGATGCTGAATTCTCTTAGCTTTTGCTTGTCTGTAAAGGTTTTAATTTCTCCATTGAATCTGAATGAGATCTTTGCCGGGTAGAGTAATCTTGGTTGTAGGTTCTTCCCTTTCATTACTTTAAATATATTGTGCCACTCCCTTCTGGCTTGTAGAAATCAGCTATTAACCTTATGGGAGTTCCCTTGTTGCTTTTAATAATTTTTCTTTGTCTTTAATTTTTGTAAGTTTGATTACTATGTGTCTCGGTTTGTTTCTCCTTGGGTTCATCCTGCCTTGGACTCTCTGCGCTTCCTGGACTTGGGTGGCTATTTCCTTTCCCATGTTAAGGAAGTTTTTGAGTATAATCTCTTCATATACTTTCTGGGGTCCTTTGTCTGTCTCTTCTCCTCCTGGGACCCCTGTAATGCGAATGTTCGTGTGTTACTTGTTGTCCCAGAAGTCTCTTTAGCTGTCTTCATTTCTTTTCAATTTTTTTTGTTTATTCTGTTCCATGGCAGTGAATTCCACCATTCTGTCTTCCAGGTCACTTATCCATTCTTCTGCCTCAGTTATTCTGCCATTCATGCCATCTGGTGTATTTTTTATTTCAGTTACTGTATTGTTCATCTCTGTTGTTTTGTTCTTTAATTTCTAGGTCTTTGTTAAACATTTCTTGCATCTTCTCGATATTTGCCTCCATTCTTTTTCCGAGGTCCTGGATCATCTTCACTATCGTTCTGAAATCTTTTTCTGGAAGGTTACCTATCTCCACTTCATTTAGTTGTTTTTCTGGGGTTTTATCTTGTTCCTTCATCTGGTACATAGTCCTCTGCCTTTTCATTTTGTCTGTCTTTCTGTGAATATGGTTTTTGTTCCATAGGCTGCAGGATTGTAGTTCTTCTTGCTTCTGCTGTCTGCCTTCTGGTAGATAAGGCTATCTAAGAGGTTTGTGCAAGCTTCCTGGTGGGAGGGACTGGTGGTGGGTAGAGCTGGGTGTTGCTCTGGTGGGCAGATCTCAGTAAAACTTTAATCCGTTTGTATGCTGATGGGTGGGGCTGAGTTCCCCCTTGTTGGTTGTTTGGCCTGAGGTGACCCAGCACCGCAGCCTACCTGGCTCTTTGGTGGGGCTAATGGCAGACTCCAGGAGGGCTCATGTCAAGGAGCGCTTCCCAGAATTTCCACTGTCAGTGTCCTCATCCCTGTGGTGAGTCACCGCCACCTCTGCAGGAGACCCTCCAACACTAGTTGGTAGGTCTGTTTCAGTCTCCTATGGGGTCACTGCTCCTTTCCCCAGGGTCCTCATGTGCACACTACTTTGTGTGTGCCCTCCAAGAGTGAGTCTCTGTTTCCCCCAGTCCTAAGTCCTGTAGTCAAATCCTGCTAGTCTTCAAAGTCTGATTCTCTGGGAATTCCTCCTCCCATTGCTGGACCCCCAGGTTGGGATGCCTGACGTGGGCCTCAGAGCCTTCACTCCAGTGGATGGACTTCTGTGGTATAATTGTTCTCCAGTTTGTGAGTCACCACCCAGTGGTTATGGGGTTTGATTTTATTGTGATTGTGCCCCTCCTACCATCTCCTTGAGGCTTCTCTTTTGTGTTTGGATGTGGGGTATCTTTTTTGGTGAGTTCCAGTGTCTTCCTGTCGTTGATTGTTGAACAGTTAGTTGTGATTCTGGGGCTCTGGCAAGAGGGAGTGAGCGCACGTCCTTCTCTTCCACCATCTTGAACCAGTCTATTTAATTTTTTGACGAGCATAATTTTGCTTATTTTATCTCCAAAGAACAAATTATTTTCAGTTACAAAAACAACAGAGAGGCAATTTTACCTAAATATTAGGGAGATTTTTGAACTTTGTATGGCAGAAACTGCCAGTTCTTCTCCAATATCCATTGTTTTTTTTTTTTTTTATTTTAGTAGAATCTTGATTTTTGGATAAGCCTATGGGGGTCTAGGATAAAGAATTCCTTTTAGCCATGCATGGAATGTAACTGAGCCCTGGTCAACTGGAATTGGGGAAGAATGATGTATATATGACTTCGGGTCTGGTTGGATCCTCAGAAGGAAGTCTATGCCTCTCCCCTTCCTCCTTTCTCTTTCTTGCTAGTGGAAGTGTAATCTCATGTGAGAATAGGAGCTGGAAAAGCCACTTTTGGGCCCTGGAATGGAAGCTGCATTTTGAAGATAGCAGAATGGAAGAGAGATATAACCAGGATCCCTAACAATTGTAGAGCTGCCATAGCAGACTTTGCCCGGAACCCAGAAGTGGCCCAGTCCTCCTCCTTATTAAAGCTAAAACTTAATGAATTATATTTTAGATGGAAATTCTCACTCTCTTTTGTGAATCAACTATAGGTTTTTCCTTGATGGTTGCCATGAGGCTTTCTTCCTGGGAGATATTGGTGAGTTGTAGTGAGACAGAGGGACAGTGCAAAGATGGCATCCCCTGGCTTACCTTCCTTGAGAGCACCTGTTTCTTTCACATAGTGTCTGGGCGCTTTTCAAGGGGCTACTTTTGTGTTGGGCCCTGGGGCAGGTGAGCCTACACATGGGTGCTTTAAGAGCCATTCCTCAACTCCCCACAGCCCTGTGAGTCTCGCGGGCATAAGCCCCATCGGTCCTGAAAGCCAGGTGTTTTAGGGCCTTGTCTCTCAGGTGCTGGTGTTAAAACTTGGGGTGCCCTGTGTGACATGTGAATCCTTTGCTCCTCAGGGAGAAGCTCTGGCTTTTGAGTTCCCTCCTGATTGTGAGTCACTGTGCCAAGAGTGGGGTTTATGGTGAGCTTGTGTCTCAGCCTTTCCTACCTGCTTCAATGTGGTTTCCCTCTTGTTTGCCTCATGTGAAGGGGTCGCTCTGCCAGTGTTTAGGTTTTCTTAGAGGCAATTGTTCCATATATAGCTGTAGATGTGGTGCGTACATTCAGGATCTTCCTATGTTGCCATCTTGAACTGTAACCTTGGAGGGAAATTCTAAACGTTGTTATGAGACAGTCGTGAGAGTATAATCATCATCTCTCCTGTTAATGGTTCCAATCTAGAGCTTCATGAATATCTCGTTAGGTTTAGGAGGTGTCACACCCTGGAAAGTCTGAGAGTGATCCATATACTGATCATATTTAGTCACATATCTTTCAAGAACTAGATGCAGAGTATTATACTAATGAGCTTTGTCAACCATTTTTTTAAAAAAAATCTGACATTAACACAGTAACTGGAACAAGAAACTGGCAGATCCCCATTTCCCTCTTTACAGCCAGGTTTCTGGTCTTTATGTGGGGCTTAGACTGTGGGAAAATCTTCCTGTTGCTTTCGTTTACTGCTGCCATTTTCCTGGAGCCCATGATGGGATGGATTTTCCTCTCCCTCCTCTAGGCTTCTACAAGTCATGGAATTGACAGGTATGACTCTCCAGTTTTCATAGACTTATATTTCATTAGGCCCTACCTTCTGGGATAGTTCAAGGAGAGGTAACTTTGGTTCTTTCTTTCACTCTCACCATTGACTTTCTCTGCATTTTCTGTCCCCATTTCTGTGTCTCTTCAGGGACACTTCCATCCAGCTCCTTTTGCAAGTTTCTTCTTCTGTTATGAGCTATTCTTTTATTCAACCACCCATTCATCCAGCAAACATTTGCTGAGCACCTATTACCAATTCACATCCTCAGCAATGCACTTCACACACAGAGATGAATAAGACCCATTTATACATTCAACAAATGATTTTTATGCTAGGCAGAGTGTATACAGCAGTGAGCAAGATAGATTCTCAAAGAGCTTTAAGCTAGTGAGGGAGCTTAACCCAAGGGGAGGAATACAGACTCATCAGCAAATAGTAGTTAACATTTATGGAGCGATTACTTAATCCCAGTTACTGTTCTAGGCGCTTTACATGAATCATCTCATGTAATCATCACACAAACTAACCAGGCAGATAGTTTTCTTGTTTCCATTTTACAGAGGCAGGAATTGAGGAACAGAAAGATAAGTCATGTGCCCAAGGCCACACGATGTGATGACGTAAAATGATGGAGCTAAGTGTTTTCACTCCAGACCCTGAATTATTAGCCAGGGGTGGAGAGAGACTGCCTTTGTAAGAAAGAGTATTTTATCACTGAGATTGTTTAGAATTGCAGGTACATAAAACTTTTAGTGCATTTTTTCCTTTTTTTTTAACATATTCCGCATATAACGCACCCTTTATTGCCTGCATCCTAGCAGACCACTCCTACCATTCCCCCGGTACTTCCTCTGTTTTTAACCACTATATTCTACTGCTTCCCTGATCACTGTAACACAAGTGGGAGAAATGAAAAAGGACTATGGGAGGCTGAAGGAAATGAATTAATCCAGAGGGTTGGAAGAAGCTAGCGGAGTTGATGCTTTAGCTAAGCCTTAAACCATAAGTGGAAGTTTGCTCAGCAAAGTGGGTGAGAGGTGAGGGGTGCAGGAAAGGGTACTCCAAGCAGAAGAAACTGCTTGAGTGAGGGCGTGGAGACAAAAACCATATGTGCAGAAACTGACAAATAGTTTGGTGTTACCAGATCCAAAAGTCAGAGACAAAACTTGCTGGTGGACAAGTAAGCAGCGGCCAGACATTATACAGGCACACGTACTAGTCTAAGAAGCTTGAACTTCATCCTGAGTATAATAGGGAATCATTAAGGGATTTCAACGAGGGTGACGTGGTCAGATCGAAGTTTTAGCAAAACACGTTTGAGGATGGATGGAAGGGAGACAAGACCAGAGACAGAAGTCTGTCTTTTCCAACTGCCTCTGAATTGTATTCCTCTCCAACTTACCCTCCTGTACCATCCTCATGAAACAGCTAAGACAGGAAAATCAGAAACTGTTTGCATAGCAGATAGGGGACCCTCTTCAAAAATGCAACAGCGCTGGCCAAGGAGCTACTGCTCAGGACATATGTTGCCGAGACCCGGGACAGTCGTGGTTAATTTGAGGAAGGCTGTGCATCTCAATAAAAGCATCTCTGTGAGCTAACTGTGTCAGCTTCTCACTCCAGCCAGTAACAAATTACTCCATCTCTGGCAGAAGTGTACTTGCTGACTATTTCATGTGGTAACACTGGATTTGCAACATGAAACACTAGTGTTAGCTAAGGGTATAGCTAGCAATTTGAAGTTGGTACACACAGCAGTCAGTGTATTTCTCCCTGTTCCCATCGTCCCCCAAAGTAGGCTTGCCATTAAACCCAGTGTGAGATGCTGCCCAGTGGGGACACTCCCACTCACAGCCAGCTGCAAGCCCTCACCCTCTCCCCATTCCTCTCTCTCTGCTTCTCTGTCTCTCTTGTACAGACACAGAAGAAATAATACAAACCAGCATTAGGTTAGGGCTTTTGAGTTTACTTTTTCATCCAGCCTCTTGCTTTCTCATCCCTTCACAGTCCATGGAGGAGAAGAGAGGATACAGAGAGAGAGAAAGAGAGGCAGGGAGGAAAGCAGTAAAGAAAAACAGTTTCTGTACATGGATGGGCAGTTTATTACCTTGACTGGGGACTAGCAAGGAAGAAACAGGGAAGCCAGCTAAATTTATTTTGACAAGCACTTACTGAACCCTTATGCTAGGCTCTGAGGACCCAAAGATGATTAAGACAGGGTCTCTACCTTCGGGTTGTGTCAGTTAGGTTGTGGGGACGTATGCACCACGCAAAATGACAGAGGTGTATGATTAGTACAAAAGCAGCCTGAGGAAGGACTGGAAATCCTAGGGTAATGGGAAAGAGAGGGAATCTTAAAGACGGGGTATCCTGGCTGCAGAGTTCCCCAGACATACACAAGGGAGAGGAAATATTCCAGCTAGAGAGAGCATTGTGAGCATAGATACAGAGGCAGGAAACAGCATTGCTTAATCCCAGAACTGGAAGTGGTCCGGGTGGCAGGAGCAGAATCGGTGCAGGGTGGTGGAGAAGCAGCAAGGGACTAGACCCAAGAGGTGGTCACATGGCAGAGTGGAGGCCGGGAACATGGTGCTAGAATCCGTGTGCATTTTACTAAAGAAAATAGAGAGCTAGTGGGTTTTCGCTGGGGGAAGTAACATGGTCAGATCCATGCTTCTAAAGGATTCCTCCTGTGGCAATGTGGGACAACAGGAGGGAAAGATTGAAGACAGGAACATAAGAGGCTGTCTGTGGGAGACATGATGGCCCTGAATTAAGGTGTTTTCAGTGGAGATGGTGACAGGGATGGGTCTAAGGAACAGATAGCTGATAATTGTCATGGGTCATGATGGTAACACCTTTCAGTGCTCTACTCTTCTATAAATTACAAAGAGAAGCTAGTCCTATGTTTTTCGGTCTTCGCTTTATCTTCCATCTAAGGCAGCACCTGTAGAATTGTGGTTAATTCCACCAACTGTGGGGTCAGGCAACCTGAATGCCAATTTCAGCTCCACTGCTTACTGGTTATGGGTCCTTTGAACAAGGAACGTAGCTTCTTATTGCCTTGTTTATGCAATGGAGACATATCTAATGATGTCACCTGCTTCATTGGATTGTTGTAAAGTGGTTTTAATTGGAGTTGCTGGAGACCAATTGCTGGAATTTCTATTTCTGCTTCACCATTTTCCGGGTTTGTGACTTTGGACAACTCACTTAACATTTAAAACAGACTTTAGAAAAGGCAATCATTTCTTCAACGAGTAACTGAGTAGCCTACATTTGTAATATTTTCCAGAGGTCATCTTTGAACATGTTTGAACATGTTTGAACATACTAATAAGTATGGTTTTGGGAACTGAGCAAAGAGAATCTGTTCTTCAAATGATAATAATTACTTTCACTTGCATATCACTTTACAGTTTTAACCTACTTTAACAATCATTTCCTCATTGACATTGGCCTATCCTTCTGACTCTTTCTGTAAAATAACTGATGGATTACTGGTCACTCAGATATCCCAGCAGCTGGAATTGACAAATTAATGGTCAGTGTTTATCTTGCATCTCGTTGTAGGCACGTTATAGAGACAGCTATTGTGCAGCGGAAATTGCTTAGAATGAAGAGTTGGAAGACCTGGGTTTAAATCTCAGTCCTGTCATTTATCATTCAGGTGCCTTGAAAACATTGCTTAAATCCTTTGACCCTGTAGAGTTTCATGTATGTATAAGCACGTGTGAAAATGCATATACAAATGCTCAAGTGGAGCCTCGGAGGGCAGGGAAAAATCCAGAAAAAAAGGGAGATGAGAAGGGAAGGTTTTCTAGGAAAGAACAGTGGTCCTATAGGCTTTTGTTAATTATTCAGGCCATTCTCCGTAAGTCCAGCTCAGAGACTAGGAATCTGTGATGTTGGCCACTTCCAAACCCTCAACCTTTTTTTTTTTTTTTTTTTTTTTTAAATCTAATAGGGACTCAGGAAGCCTTCTCCAAGGCACTTTCCAATAGTACTTCCTCCTTCCCCTTTTTCAGGGGGTAAAAGATTCTAGTGAAAGCATATTAATTTCAGAGTCATTGAATCTGAGTTCAAATTCCCACTCTGCTGCATCCTAATTATGTGACCTTGGGCCACTTAATTAACCCCAGGACCTCCAACTTCTCCACGCATCGTGTTGTTGAGAGACTTCGTCAGAAAATGAATGTGGAACTCCCTGCACAGATCCTGGCATATAGCAGAAGTTCAATGTTCCTTTTGTTCTGAATTTCCTTCTTTCTTTTCTTCCCTCCACCACTTGGTCTTTCCTTCCTCTCTCCCTCCCTTCTGCTGGCTCCTCTGACCCTCTTCTCCTTTGACTAAGTGGATTCAGTTCTGGAGACAGAATGGCTTACAGTTCATTTCAGGACACGGATATTTTGAGCTGTTTGTTTTCCAGCTTACACTCATGTTTTCCAATTCAGGTTATGTTTCCTGCTGGAAAACTGGGCCCTCACAAGAGCTTTTGGCAGCCACAGACTGATTTGGTTGAGAACCATCTCTTCCTTGGCAGGCAGTCGCGGAGAGCCACTCTGTGTGTGCGGGCGGTAATTCACACTCGCTCTCTGAGGTTGGACTGCTCGCCAAAGTCACTACCCACACAGCTCCATCTCCCCTGAGATGGAGACATCCTTTTCCAGCTTAATGGTTATATGCCTCCTTGGAAGTAGAATGTAGAAGCACTGGAATAGACAAAGCCGAGCTTTGCTTGTATCCTCCCTCAGAAGCTGCGTATGGACTACTGTGTCTTTAAGACCCTGTCAAGGGGATGAATTGGAGGAAGGCCCAGGCCAATAGTGTGGAAATTAGTCCTCACCTACTGGGATGTTCCCTCCTTCCTAGGCCTTGCCTTATTCATCCTTGCTGGCGTTGATAGTGGAACTTAGGTAGCCATATTTGGTGCTGCCTATACTTTATGTCTTGTCTCCCATTCAATCTATTTAGATTGTTATCCCATCCAGAAGATGACCAGTATTTTATCTTGGCTTTTTCATCTTTTAGTTTTGCCTTCAATATTCCACATTGAGCCTAACTTAACATGTCTATAACCAAACATAGTCATTGTACCCCTGCTTTTCCTGGGCTCCTCGGTTCAGGGAAGACCTTCAATAGCTCAGTAGTACAAGTTGGAGACCTGGGGGTCATCTCAGACTCTTCCAAATCCCCGTGTGTCCTCTCTCTACTCAGTCACTTCGGACTGGCTATCTTCTAAATGTCTCTTGAATTCGTTCTTACTATTCCTAATTACCCAATCCTAGTACTCTAATACAGAGTTTATCATTTCTCATTTTGATTATTACAAAATCCCCGTACCCCCCCTTTTTCTGATCTAATATATTTGAAACTCAAATGTGATTGTGTATCTCCTTTGCTTAAAATCTGTCACTAGTTCTCCAACCATTAGCCATCGGATTAAGTTGAAATGTAGGAAATGAGTTCATCCTACACCGTTCCCTCTCCTTCTCCCTCTCCTACACTTTGGGTCCTATAATTCCAGAAAACCCTGGACAATGTCATGACTCCTATATCTTTGATCCTATAATTTCTTCTACTTGAAAAGTCCTCCATCACATATTCTGCCTTGTTCATTCAAAAAATTACTACCAGTTGCAACATCTAGTGTAAACAGCTCCTGTGTTTAAAACAGAGTTTGAAAACACTGAACTCAGTAATCTCTACTGTGCTTTCCAGCTTGAAAATCCATGATTCTGTGAAATCTTGCATTTCACATTCAGAGTCACCTGCTTTCTTTCATCTTTATTTTTTTCCTGGATGCCAGAACAATACCTGCTTTAGAAACTGTGTTGCAGGCTGACAACGCCCTTTAAAAGAAGTCAGAAATTGAAGATCAAATCCATAGACATATCATGAGCACTGTTTGTGGAAATGACACGCAGAGCAGAAATGGTAGGGGAAAAAAATGCCCCAATTCTAGCAGAAAGAGAATGTGAGTTCAGAGATCTCATGGGACTTGACATTTCCATCGATCATGGCCGGCAAGCATGGAAGGGGAATGACTTGGTTTAATGCAAATCCTCTGGATCTAGTTAACCATTTGGAAATCATGAATAACAATCACCTTCTTCATTAAGACACAGTTCTTGTCACCAGCCATAATAAATACATATCATATTGCCCATGCGTCAGTGTTACAATGTTCTTCTGGAACAGTCCCCTGGGATATGCATCCACGTGCGCGTGTACTTGCATGCATGCACACACACACAGACTTACTTAATCCACCTCTTGTCCTCTGAAACACAAAATAAGGTTGATTGATAAACAGATGGATAAGTGCTATTGCTCTCTGTCTCAATGTATAGCACCCTATCCAAACCATGTCTTTAACCTTCCCATCAGCATATAGCCATCCCAGAGGGAGTTTCCACATCTAGGCCCTGCACGTTTCTATGCCTTCTTGTTTCTTTACCATCTGTGCTCCTCATGCCTTGCTATGCTCCCCCATTTACCAGCGTCCTGCATTTTCCTCTCCCGACACCAGCTCTACAGTCCCCCTTATCCTAATATGCAGTCTGGCTTCCCACTTCGTGGTCCTGCATACTCCCTTGGACTCAGTCACCCTTTTCTAGAAAAGCCTTCTCTCCAATTCCTACGTCAAATTCCCTGCTTAGGGACCCCCCCCGCCCAGCAGTCACTTTTAGACTTGCCATAGCCCAGCTGAGTCAGGTATTACGCTATTGCCTTTTGGCTCCAAACTCACCCTTCCACACTCAGATTTGTGATGCTGGGACTGGAGCCTTTATACCTCATTTCTGCTTTGTCCCCGGTTCCATCATAGGTTTTGTCAATGGTGTGGGGGGGGGGGGGAGCCAGAGACAGACTAGGAAGGAGGAGGAGGGAGAAGGGAGTTCCTCCTTCCTCTCAGTTTTCTGTGGGCTTCTCTTGGGTCAGCTCAGGCTTCCTTCTTTACCTAGGCAGCAGGGTGTTTCTGCAGCTGAAGCCAAAATTTCTAGCTGCATAGGGATCTTAGCCCACTTATGGGACCTTCATCCACGCTTCTAGAGTTTAATGTCTATGTTTTCTCTTTGTTCCCCCAGTCCTAGGGGTAGTAGCTCTTTCTGCATTGGCTATCTCTGTGATAACTTAGTACATCTTTTTGTCTTTTCAGATATCTGGTTAACAATTCTTTTACTTGCATTACAATTTTTATGTTAAATTCTTCCTGTTAAAATAACTGGTGTAATTTGTTTCTGTGAGATACCAACCACAGAGGAGATGATTTTGCTGGTCTAAATCTCTCTCTCAAATGCTTATGGGAGTAATGAACATTAATGCTGGATTCTACAGGGTTCAGTTGGCCACTTGCCTATCCCTGTGGTATTGTCCGTTCTATTTTGGACCCCACAGGTTCCTGAAAATGCCACCCTCAGTTCAGGCCTGGTATCAGTGGGTACTGGGTTTGGCACAGGAACCATGGTCATAATGCTCACTAGGCACTGTAGCCAGCTGCATGGACAGTGGATATGTGGTGTTTAAGAGACATGCAGCTCTTCCCTTCTCTTTACCAGCATTGATGGTACCTGTATTTGCAGGGCAGGAGAGAGAGCTGATGTTCACAGATATTTGGTTTTCCACTATCTTAGCACATGGTTGGGTTGCACTTTTGTACTCACCTTAAAGTTAGGTGTGGTCATGAGATTTGCTTTGCTCTATTTGGATTGGATTTAAAATTTGTCTTTTGTGTATAGCATATTGTTGATTTTTTAATACAATCTAACAATTTCTGCCTTTTATTTGAGGGTTTAGTCCATTTATATTACTATAATTATTGATATCGTTGTATTAGATCAGTCATGTTACAACTGGTTCCAACTATTTTTTCATTCCTCTATTCCACCTTTCTTGCCTTGTTTTGAGTTAATCAAGCACTCTCTAATATTCACGTTTACTCCAACTACAGTAATGGCTTTTTAACCATACCTCTTTTCATTTCTTTAACTGATTGTTCAGCTTCTAACTGATGATTACCATATACACCTTTAACTCTTCACAGTGTTACTTTTTACTGCTTCATATGACATTTAGGAAACTTGAAATGATAAGGTTCTATTGACGTGATCAACCTTTGTATTATTATAAACATGCATATACATTTTACAATCTATATATACTATAAACGCCACAACAAACAATTACAGTTGTTTTTGTTCAAATAGTCATATGTTTTTGAAGAAAAGGAAGGAGGAAAGGAAAACTCTCTTTCGAGTTTATATAATACTTATTATGTTTCATGCCACTCATTCTTTTTTGTTGATCTGTCTGAATTTCTATCTGGTGTTATTGCCCCTCAGCCAGAAGAACTTCTTTCAGAATATTTTGCACAGTAAATATCCGGGCTACAAATTCTCTCATTTTTTGTTCATTTGAAAATGTCTTTATTTTGCCTTTGTATGTTAAGAATAATTTTTACTGGATATAGTATTCTTGGTTGTCAGTCTTATTCTTTCATTATTTTGAAGACATCATTCCATTGCCTATGACCTTCATGATTTCGGATAAGAAGTCAGCTGCATTTGTGGCATTATGTTTCTGTACATAATATATGATTTTTTGTGGCTGCGTTTTATATTTTCTTTTTAACTCTGGACTCATGCATTTGATATGATGTTATACAGTACTGATTATATTTATTCTACTTGGTGTTTACTGGGCTCCCTGCATCTATAAATTGGACTTTCTAAGTAATTTGGGAAATTTTTGATCATTATATTTTTCTCTGCTCCGTTCTCTCTTTGACTTACTTTTGGAGTTCCAATTATGAATATATTACATTGCTTGATATTGTCTCAAAGGTCACTGAAGCTTTGTTAATTTTGATTTAAAGATCTTCCTCTCTGTTCTTTAGTTTGGATAATTTCCATTCATCTTTCTTTGAGTTTACTGTTTCTTTCCTCTGACATTTTTATTTTTTATTTATTTATTATTTTAACATTTTTATTGGAGTATAATTGCTTTAAAATGGTGTGTTAGTTTCTGCTTTATAACAAAGTGAATCAGTTATACATATACATATATCCCCATATCTCTTCCCTCTTGCATCTCCCTCCCTCTCACCCTCCCTATCCCACACTTCTAGCTGGTCACAAAGCACTGAGCTGATCTCCCTGTGCTATGCGACTGTTTCTGACTAGCTATCTATTTTACATTTGGTAGTGTATATATGTCCATATATACACTACCACTCTCTCACTTTGTCCCAGCTTACCCTTCCCCCTCACCGTGTCCTCAAGTCCATTCTCCAGTAGGTCTGCGTCTTTATTCCCGTCTTACCCCTAGGTTCTTCGTGACTTTTTTATTTTTAGATTCCATATATATGTGTTAGCATACGGTACTTGATTTTCTCTTTCTGACTTACTTCACTCTGTATGACAGACTCTAGGTCCATCCACCTCACCACAAATAACTCAATTTCATTTCTTTTTATGGCTGAGTAATATTCCATTGTATATATGTGCCACATCTTCTTTATCCATTCATCTGTCGTTGGACACTTAAGTTGCTTCCATGTCCTGGCTATTGTAAATAGAGCTTCATTGAACATTGTGGTACATGACTCTTTTAGAATTATGGTTTTCTCAGGGTATATGCCCAGTAGTGGGATTGCTGGGTCATATGATATTTCTGTTTTCAGTTTTGTAAGGAACCTCCATACTGTTCTTCATAGTGACTGTCTCAATTTACATTCCCACCAACAGTGTATGAGGGTTCCCTTTTATCCACACCCTCTCCAGCATTTCTTGTTTGTAGATTTTTTGATCATGGCCATTCTGACCGGTGTGAGATGATATCTCATTGTAGTTTTGATTTGCATTTCTCTAATGATTAGTAATGTTGAGCGTTCTTTCATGTGTTTGCTGACAATCTGTATATATTCTCCGGAGAAATGTCTGTTTAGGTCTTCTGCCCATTTTTGGATTGGGTTGTTTGTTTTTCTGATATTGAGCTACATGAGCTGCTTGTAAATTTTGGAGATTAATCCTTTGTCAGTTGCTTCATTGGCAAATATTTTCGCCCATTCTGAGGGTTGTCTTTTGGTCTTGTTTATGGTTTCCTTTGCTGTGCAAAAGCTTTTAAGTTTCATTAGGTCCCATTTGTTTATTTTTGTTTTTATATCCATTTCTCCAGGAGGTGGATCAAAAAGGTTCTTGCTGTGAATTATGTCATACACTGTTCTGCCTATGTTTTCCTCTAAGAGTTTCATGGTGTCTGGCCCTACATTTAGGTCTTTAATCCATTTTGAGTTTATTTTTGTGTGTGGTATGAAGGAGTGTTCTAATTTCATTCTATTACATGTAGCTGTCCAGTTGTCCCAGCACCACTTATTGAAGAGGCTGTCTTTTCTCCATTGTATATTCTTGCCTCCTTTATCAAAGATAAGGTGACCATATGTGCGTGGGTTTATCTCTGGGCTTTCTATCCTATTCCATTGATCTGTATTTCTGTTTTTTGTGACAGTACCGTACTGTCTTGATTACCGTAGCTTTGTTGTACAGTCTGAAGTCTGGAAGCCTGATTCCTCCAGCTCCGTTTTTCTTTGTCAAGATTCCTTTGGCTATTCAGGGTCTTTTGTGTTTCCATACAAATTGTGAAATTTTTTGTTCTAGTTCTGTGAAAATAGCCAGTGGTAGTTTGATAGGGATTGCATTGAATCTGTAGATTGCTTTGGATAATATAGTCATTTTCACAATGTTGATTCTTCCAATTCAAGAATATGGTATATCTCTCCATCTATTTGTATCATCTTTAATTTCTTTCATCAGTGTCTTATACTTTTCTGCGTACAGGTCTTTTGTCTCTTTAGGTAGGTTTATTCCTAGGTATTTTAGTCTTTTTGTTGCAGTGGTAAATGGGAGTGTTTTCTTAATTTCACTTTCAGATTGTTCATCATTAGTGCATAAGAATGCCAGAGATTTCTGTGCATTAATTTTGTATCCTGCTACTTTACCAAATTCATTGATTAGCTTTAGTAGTTTTCTGGTGGCGTCTTTAGGATTCTCTGTGTATAGTATCATGTCATCTGCAAACAGTGACAGCTTTACCCTTCTTTTCTGATTTGGATTCCTTTTATTTCCTTTTCTTTTCTGATTGCTGTGGCTAAAATTTCCAAAACTATGTAGAATAATAGGGGTGAGAGTGGGCAACCTTGTCTTGTTCCTGATCTTAGTGGAAATGGTTTCAGTTTTTCACCATTGAGGATGATATTGGCTGTGGGTTTGTCATATATGGCCTTTTTTTGTTGAGGTAAGTTCCCTCTATGCCTACTTTCTGGAGGGTTTTTATCATAAATGGGTGTTGAAAACTTTCTCTTCATTTACTGAGATGATCATATGGTTTTTCTCTTTTAATTTGTTAATATGGTGTATCACATTGATTGATGTGCGTATATTGAAGAATCCTTGCATTCCTGGGATAAACCCCACTGGATCATGGTGTATGATCCTTTTAACGTGCTGTTGGATTCTGTTTGCTGGTATTTTGTTGAGGATTTTTGCATCTATGTTCATCAGTGATATTGGCCTGTAGTTTTCTTTCTTTGTGACATCTTTGTCTGGTTTGGTATCAGAGTGTTGGTGGCCTCGTAGAATGAGGTTGGGAGTGTTCCTCCCTCTGCTATATTTTGGAAGAATTTGAGAAGGATAGGTGTTAGCTCTTCTCTAAATGTTTGATAGAACTCGCCTGTGAAGCCATCTGTTCCTGGGCTTTTGTTTGTTGGAAGATATTTAATCACAGTTTCAATTTCAGTGCTTGTGATTGGTCTGTTCATATTTTCTATTTCCTCCTGGATCAGTCTCAGAAGGTTGTGCATTTCTAAGAATTTGTCCATATCTTCCAGGTTGTCCATTTTATTGGCCTATAGTTGCTTGTAGTAATCTCTCATGATCCTTTGTATTTCTGCAGTGTCAGTCGTTACTTCCCCTTTTTCATTTCTATTTCTATTGATTTGAGTCTTCTCCGTTTTTTTCTTGATGCGTCTGGCTAATGGTTTATCAATTGTGTTTATCTTTTCAAAGAACCAGCTTTTAGTTTTATTGAGCTTTGCTATCGTTTCCTTCATTTCTTTTTCATTTATTTTGGATCTGATCTTTTTGATTTCTTTCCTTCAGCTAACTTTGTAGGTTCTTTTGTTCTTCATTCTCTAATTGCTTTATGTGTAAGGTTAGGTTGTTTATTTGAGATGTTTCTGTTTCTTAAGATAGGATTGTATTGCTGTAAACTTCCCTCTTAGAACTGCTTTTGCTGCATCCCATAGGCTTTGGGTCGTCGTGTTTTCATTGTCATTTGTTACTAGGTATAGTTTTATTTCCTCTTTGATTTCTTCAGTGATCTCTGAGTTATTAAGTAGTGTATTGTTTAGCCTTCATGTGTTTGTATTTTTTATAGATTTTTTCCTGTAATTGATATGTAGTCTCATATCTCATAGCGTTGTGGTCAGAAAAGATACTTGATATGATTGCAATTTTTAAAAATTTCCCAAGACTTGACTTGTGACCCACGATATGATCTATCCTGGAGAATGTTCCATAAGCACTTGAGAAGAAAGTGTGTTCTGTTTTTTTATAGGATGGAATGTCCTATAAATATCAATTAAGTCCATTTTGTTTAATGTATCATTTAAAGCTTGTGATCCCTTATTTATTTTCTTTTTGGATGATCTGTCCATTGGTGAAAGTGGGGTGTTAAAGTCCCCTACTATGATTGTGTTACTGTCGATTTCCCCTTTTATGGCTGTTAGTATTTGCCATATGTATTGAGTTGCTCCTATGTTGGGTCCTTGAATATTTACAATTGTTATATCTTCTTCTTGGATTGATCCATTGGTCATTTTGTAGTGTCCTTCTTTGTCTCTAGTAATAGTCTGTGTTTTAAAGTCTATTTTGTCTTGTATGAGAATTGCTACTCCAGCTTTCTTTTGATTTCCATTTGCATGGAATATCTTTTTCCATCCCCTCACTTTCAGTCTGTATGTGTCCCTAGGTCTGAAGTGGGTGTCTTGTAGACATCATATTTATGGGTCTTGTTTTTGTATCCATTTAGCCAGTCTATGTCTTTTGGTTGGAGCATTTAATCCATTTACATTTAAGGTAATTATCGATATGTATGTTCCTATTACCGTTTTCTTAATTGTTTTGTGTTTGTTATTGTAGGTCTTTTCCTTATTTTGTGTTTCCTGCCTAGAGAAGTTCCTTTAGCATTTATTGTAAAGCTGGCTTGGTTGTGCTTAATTCTCTTAGCTTTTGTTTGTCTGTAGAGATTTTAATTTCTCCATCAAATCTGAATGATATCCTTGCTGGATAGAGTAATCTTGGTTGTAGGTTTTTCCCTTTCATCACTTTAAATATGTCCTGCCACTCCCTTCTGGCTTGCAGAGTTTCTGCTGAAAGATCAGCTGTTAACCTTATGGGGATTCCCTTGTATGTTATTTGTTATTTTTCCCTTGCCGCTTTTAATAGTTTTTCTTTGTATTTAGTTTTTGATAGTTTGATTAATATGTGTCTTGGCGTGTTTCTCATTGGATTTATTGTCTGTGGGACTCTCTGTGCTTCCTGAACTTGATTAACTATTTTCTTTCCCATATTAGGGAAGTTTTCAACTATAATCTCTTCAAAATTTTCTCAGTCCCTTTCTTTTTCTCTTCTTCTGGACCCCTATAATTCTAATGTTGGTGCGTTTAATTTTGTCCCAGTGGTCTCTGAGACTCTGCTCGATTCTTTCCATTCTTTTTCCTTTATTCTGCTCTGCAGTAGTTACTTCCACTGTTTTATCTTCCAGGTCACTTATCCGTTCTTCTCTCTCAGTTATTCTGCTATTGATCCCTTCTAGAGAATTTTTCATTTAATTTATTGTGTTGTTCATGACTTTTTGTTTGCTCTTTAGTTCTTATCGGTCCTTGTTAAACGTTCTTGTATTTTCTCCGTTCTATTTCCACGATTTTGGATCATCCTTGCTATCATTATTCTGAATTCTTTTTCCAGTAGACTGTCTATATCCTCTTCATTTGTTAGGTCTGGTGGGTTTTTGCCTTGCTCCTTCATCTGCTGTGTGTTTCTCTGTCTTTTCATTTTGCTTAACTTACTGTGTTTGGGTCTCCTTTTCACAGCCTGCATGGTTTAGGTTCTGTTGTTTTTGGTGTCCTCCCGCAGTGGCTTAGGTTGGTTCAGTGGTTTGTGTAGGCTTCCTGGTGGAGGGGACTAGTGCCTGTGTTCTGCTGGATGAAGCTGGATCTTGTCTTTCTGGTGGGCAGGTCCACGTCTGGTCGTGTGTTTTGGGGGTGCCTGTGGCCTTATTATGATTTTAGGCAGCCTCTCTTCTAATGGGTGGGGTTGTGTTCCTGTCTTGCTAGTTGTGTGGCATAGGGTGTCCAGCACTGTAGCTTGCTGTTTGTTGAGTGGAGCTGGGTCTTGGCGTTGAGATGGAGATCTCTGGGAGCTTTTTGCCATTTGATATTACATGGAGCTGGGAGGTCTCTGTTGGACCAATGTTCTGAACTTGGCTCTCCCACCTCAGAGGTACAGCCCTGATGCCTGGCTGGAGCACCAAAAACCTGTCATCCACACGGCTCAGAATAAAGGGGAGAAAAGAAACAAAGAAAGAAAGAAAAAGATTTTTTTTAGGTTATTAAAATAAAAAGCATAAAATAATTATTAAAAATATTTTTAAGTAATTGAATAAAAAAGAGAAAGAGAACAACCAAACCAAAAAACAAATTCACCAATGATAACAAGCACTGAAAACTATACTAAAAAAACAAACAAACAAAAGAAAAAACCAACAGACAGAACCCTAGGACAAATGGTAAAAGCAAAGCTATACAGACAGAATCACACACGGAAGCATATGCATACACACTCACAATAGAGAAAAAGAGGGAAAACATATATATATATCTCGTTGCTTCCAAAGTCCACCTCCTCAATTTTGGATGATTCGTTGTCTATTCAGGTATTCCACAGATGCAGGGTACATTAAGTTGACTGTGGAGGTTTAATCCGCTGCTCCTGAGGCTGCTGGGAGAGATTTCCCTTTCTCTTCGTTAGCACTGTTTCTGGGATTCAGCTTTGGATTTGGCCCCGCCTCTGTGTGTAGGTCACCTGAGGGCGTCTGTTCTTCCACGCAGACAGGACGGGGTTAAAGGAGCAGCTGATTAGGGGTCTCTGGCTCACTCAGGCTGTGGGGTGGGGGGCGGGGGTGAGGGAGAGGTACGGAGTGTGGGGCGAGCTTGCGGCAGGAGAGGCCAGCGTGATATTGCACCAGCCTGAGGCGCACCGTGCGTTCTCCCGGGGAAGTTGTCCCTGGATCATGGGACCCTGGCAGTGGCGGGCTGCACAGGCTCCCGGAGGGGAGGTGTGGATAGTGACCTGTGCTTGCACACAGGCTTCTGGGTGGCTGCAGCAGCAGCAGCCTTGGCATCTCATGCTCGTCTCTGGGGTCCGCGCTGATAGCCGCGGCTCACGCCCATCTCTGAAGCTCCTTTAAGCAGCGCTCTTAATCCCGTCTCCTCGCGCACCAGGAAACAAAGAAGCAAGAAAAAGTCTCTTGCCTCTTTGCATTTCCAGACCTTTTCCCAGACTCCCTCCTGGCTAGCCGTGGCGCACTAGCCCCTTTCAGGCTGTGTTCATGCAGCCAACCCCAGGTCTCTCCCTGGGATCCGACCTCCGAAGCCTGAGCCTCAGCTCCCAGCCCCACCCGTCCTGGTTGGAGAGCAGACAAGCCTCTCGGGCTGGTGAGTGCTGGTCGGCACAGATCCTCCGTACGGGGATCTCTCCACTTTGCCCTCTGCACCCCTGTTTCTGCGCTCTCCTCCATGGCTCCGAAGCTTCCCCCCTCTGCCCTGAGAAGGGGCTTCCTAGTGTGTGGAAACCTTTCCTCCTTCACGGCCCCCTCCCACTGGTGCAGGTCCTGTCCCTATTCTTTTGTCTCCATTTTTTCTTTTTTCTTTTGCCCTACCCAGGTGCGTGGGGAATTTCTTGCCTTTGGGGAGGTCTGAGGTCTTCTGCCAGCGTTCAGTAGGTGTTCTGTAGGAGTTGTTCCACATGTAGATGTATTTCTGATGTATTTGTGGGGAGGAAGGTGATCTCTGTGTCTTACTCTTGCGCCATCTTGAAACTCCTGACATTTTTAATATTCTGTTTTGTGCTTTAAATTTGCTTTTTTAAAACTCTAAAATTTGCTTTTTTAAAAATAGTTGCTATTATTTGCTGATATCCCTTGTTCTTAACTCACTGACATATTTTCTTAGAAGTTATTGAACATACTGCTTATCTGTGAAGTACAGGTTATAGATTCTTATTTCTTTGAATGTCTAGTAATTTTTTAATTATATGTGGACAGTTTGGAAGGTATATTGTAGAGACTGTGGATTTTGTTATCTTCTTTGGAAGAATGTTTACATTTGTTTAATTAATTGGCTTAAATTAAACTCCAAACTGCATCTTCTCTGGGGAGGAAATAATCAGTGCCGTTATTTCAGCTTTCAGGTTCTGTATTCTTCCTTCTTCAGCAGTCAGCCAATACTTTTAGCAGAATCTATTTGCAGATTTTTGCTCTCACTGCCTCTGTGGCTGCCTCCTTTCCAGGATCTTTCCCCCACCCTAAACGTACACACACACACACACACACACACACACACACACACACACACACACTTTTCAGTAGTTTTGCCAGCTCAAAACTCCATTCTTTGACACCTAAAGATAGCAGGACTGTAGTTTTCTACCATTCTGAGTTACAGGGATTGGAATATGCCCTCAGGTAGAAAGCTGCTAATTCACAAATCTCACCAGTGCATTTCCTTTCTAACTAAGATTGATCTCCCATTCAGTTTCTGCCACTTTGTGATACTCTCCAATGCTTTAAAAAAATATTTTGTACACATTTTATTATTGTTATCTGTAGAAGAGTTAGTCTGGCCAAGCTACTTTGCCATTACTGAAACCTGGAACTTCCTTAAATTCACTTTGCCTTTTAAAATTTTAACAGACTCTTTGAGAAGTCAGTTATAAATAACTATAATATATAACATTATATTGCGCTTCAGTTTATGAAGAATTTTTAAATATATTTTCTTTTTTAGACCTTGATTCAATCTAGTTAGAAAGATATTTTTACTATTCCCATTTTACAGATAAAAAATTGAAATTCAGAGACACTATCTTAAGCAAGTTCATGCATCTAATAAATGGAATTGTGTTTTGAACTCAGTTCTGCTGATTCTAAGCTCTGTGTTTTTCTCACAATAGCAAAGCTGTCTCCAAAGGGAATCTTTGCCTGTAGCTGAGGCCTGGATAGCTTTGATGAACTGCTCATAGGATATTTGTGGCTGGATGTGACTGACTGGAGACTGGAGAGGGCAAGTCTTCTCTGAGGGCTGAGCATGCCACACTGAGCAGGTTCTGCCAATTCCCACCGATACTCAGCATATGGAATTCTCAGGATCTGCATATTTGTTCCCCTGCCATGAACTGGTCCCCTAAATGCTGATGGACCAATGCCAGATTAATGCAGTCTCCCCAGAACATCACTCTAAGGGTCTTATCTGCAGATTTAGACTCAGAGAAGGCATGAAAGTGGGATGGGCCTGGCGTGAGATAAAGACCATTGAGGAAACTGTCCTGGCTACAGAGTTGGGCTCTGGAGGTACAGCCAAGCAGGAAGGCACAGAGCCCAGAGAGTTTGGCAATCTTAACATGTACCAGGCCTGGCTGAGCACAAGGGTATGGGGCATGGGGGTGAGAGGCACTAGGAGGCCCATAGTCATGATCTTGGGAAAAGGAGCTTTAACCCAGGCGGGACCCCAGGAGGAGCAAGACCTTGCCATAAAGACCCCACTGACAACCTTGGGGGGGTTGGAATGCCTGGCAGAGTTAGGTATGGTGCTTCCATTCAACTCATTGCTCAATGCCAAGCACTATGCCAGGCATATGTTGGTACTTTTTTTTATTATTATTAAGCAGGAACACATCCCTAAGAATGGAGCCAACTCAGGGAATGAGCCCAGCATAGAGGAGACACTTGCGGGTCTCCCCAGGGGCCCTGGGCAACCAAGTGGGGACTAATATTGGAGCTTAATCATAACACATGAAAAGCCTGCCAAAGTTCCTATCCTAGGCATTCAGTGACCATATGTAACTGAAGTCCAGATATGTGTCCATTTGAATGATTCTCTTCTTCTCTGGCCTCTTTGCTTACGCATGTCCCAAGAGCTGATTTTTTGGCTCTTCTGGGTTATTGGCACCTGGAGAAAGCGTGGGCCACTCTTCTGCTTGACAGGCGCTGTCTGTGCGGAGCTGGATCAAAGCTCTCACAGACTGCCAGTGTGACTTGGAGGGGGCTTGATGAATTCACCATCCAGAGAGTGCCCCTAGCGAGCTTGTTCCTGGAGACTGGGGTTTGCTCCAGAGCAGCAATTCTGACAAATCGGCAGGGCAACGGGAGATCATTAGACTGCCAAGAGCCTCCGCAGGCAGACAGGAGGACACTAGACCCATTTACCACCTTTCCATAGAGGTCCTGGGTGTAACATTCATGTCCAAATGGACCCACTGGGACCCAGTTGCCACATTACTCTGCACAGATGGCCAGATCACTGAAATCTGGACACGGGAACTCCTGTGAGTGGCTCATCACTGAATGTCTATTTGTACCCGCATGCGCTCTGAATGGCCCAGAAAGCCTTATACCATGTATTTTGTGAGCTAAACTCACTCCTGATTTCATTTTTTTTTCTCTATTACTATTAAAATTTCTCTTTGTCCCACTTTTCTCATCTACTTATTTTAAATTCAATTTTATCTACTTTTATATTGAATGTATTTAAGTAATCCACCTTAAATCCTTTATTGAAAAAAAGAAAGTATAAATAAATAAACAGACAAATAAGCAAACATAATCTCTGTGAGAGAGAGACTTGAGATCCTTATGATGGTAAGAATTTTTCTCCACAGCTCTAGGTAGCAGAGAAAACTACAAGTAAATTTTAATCAGAGATGGATTTTCTTGAGTTCCTACTGTGGTTCATTTTGAGGGATGATGGTTCATTTTGAGGGACAGAAATTCCAGTCATGTGTTTTGTCCCAGCTCATGAGAGAGAATTTTGTCAAATATAAAGGAATTTTGCCAGTTGGTTGGTTTCACTTGGGTAGTTTAAAATCAGCCATGGTGGAAAGATTTATCCAGAAATTGTCCAAAGTTATAAATTCAATTTTTTTTTTTTTGAGAATTGGTTTACCAGCACACCCCTCGGGTGCTGCCCTCCTTACTCTTCCAAAAAATTGGTCTTGAGGTCATAAAATTGTCTTTTGAGACGGAAAGCATAGATTATTAGATTATGGATCCCCAAAAGAGGATGGTAAAATTCTCCTGCTTCCAAGTGCCTCTTGGAGAGAGACGTAGAGAACATAATCCGTCCTCCGGAAGGCCAAGTTTTCCCATGCCAGCTTTAGCGAGTGCCATGTATGATGCTGCTCAACAGATGATATTGAATGGTTCATTTGCTGTTGAGATGACCCTGCTATTATTGCAGGGTGTGTGTGTGAGTGTGCTTGTGTGTGAGTGTTGCCTTGGCCTGTGGTCACCAGAAATCACATGATTCCTAAGTTCCTGATGGTTCCTGATGGTTCCCAGAGGGGGAATAACCTCATTTACTTACTGTTAAACTTGGAGGAGGATGCTTCATTCCGTGTGTGGCCTGACTTTTCAGCAGGCCACGCTTTAGATTCACTTGTATGGTAACTTCCCTAGGAGCCCTGTCTCCCTCCGGAGGTCTGGGGAGGACCAGTTCTGGGATCTGCCTCACCTAAGTCCATGACCATTTCCTACTGAAGAATGATTGACACTTTTTCTCCAGGTAACAGAGATACAAAGCAACAGTGTATTCATTGGAGCAGGGGATGGTCAGTCATGGAAGTGTAGGTAAAGGGGTCACAGAGGCGGATGTGGGCAGTGCCTGTCAGAGTTCTCCCCAGGGAATGGCCACTGGACTTGGAGACTTACTGTATGTTCCAGGAGGGTAGGAGCTGTCTATCCTGTTGATATGAATTTCCTGATAAATGACGTTGGCAGATTGTCAAGGCCGTCTCTGCTGTGGCAGTAGATACTGTGGGCTGTCAGAACCTGATGCTAGTCAACATTTCAACGCATGAGGTCTTCCGTCTCTAGTCCTTCCACATTTCCCTCTGATTCTATCAGACTTCTGTATGAAGGACTGTGTGAGTCCTGCTGACAAGATTGTTCTGGTCCATGTGGCAGTTCCATTTCTCATCAGAACTTTTAAATGGACATTATGATTTATTTTTTTTAATCTTGCTAGTTTAGAATTAGTGAGTCTACTTCCTAGAGTTTAAATCAGCTCAGGACCACAGATAAGGATGAATTTCTGGACCAACTTGACCACAGACCAACCCTAGAGTGTGTTGTTGCCTCCAGGGTGCCGCTGCTCTGTGAGACCCCTCTGAGCTCATCAACCCCGCCCTGGGTGCAGCCAGCTCTCAATGTGGCTTCATCAGCTAGAGTCCAACCAGGAAGGAAAGCATTCTAGGCATTAAAAACAGAGGGAAATTAATGTAGCGAATTGCTCACATAGGTAAAAGAAAAGCTGCAAAGCCAAACTGGGCACAGCAAATCAACCCACCTAACATCAAAGGAAATGTCTTCCATCGGTAGACAGAAGTGACAAAGGATGGAAGCCAGAGTTCAGGGTGTGGGGTCACCAGGTGGCAGGTGGAGCTATGGAAAGGACATCAATGATTTCAGAGATTCCTCCCTGAGCAGAGAGAGAAATGGGGAAGTACCGTGGTGTGTCCGTTCCTCCTCTTTCATTTCCTGCCAGGACCTCCCACTGGCCCACTGCAGCTCACACTGGTGCTGGGGAAATGCGGGCTCCAGGGCCAGCCCCCCCCCCACAGCCCTGCCTTAGGGAGCAGAGCAGGTAAGTCAAGGGGCAGATCCCGCTGGCCCACTTGGCCCCTCTCTCAGCAAGATTGCTGGGGATGTATACAGTCTAGATGAAATCAGTGTTACTTTGAACAGTCCCTGAGTTCCCCTTAGGGCTGTGGTTCTCAATCAGTGTTAAGGGAACTCCTGGTGAGCTAATAAGAGGTCTGAGTAGGAGTCAAGGATTACAGAGCGAGAAAGTGCTCGCCCTCGATTCTTAGGTTGACTGTTGCAGAGATTGTGCATCTGAGACCTTCTGCTGCTTTAGGAGCAACTGTGGAGAACCTGGACTTATCTTTCTCCTTCCCCCCCGAGCTAGTGTCTCTAATGTGCTGCTTCTCAATGGGATTATTGCAGTGTTCAACTTCTAGTGGAATTCTTACTTTTAATTTTCTTTTTAAAGTAACAGGAACTGTATTGTCTTCCATTTTAACACCCTTAAATGGTAAAGGGCCTCATGAGCATTTCCTGCCTGTCTTTTCTCTAAATCTCACAATAACACTATGGCATAGATATGAATATCCCCAATTTACAGATGATGTTCTGAGCCTCAGAGGGGGGAAAATAATGAGTTCAAAGTCTTATGGATATTACTGTACATTTGTGTATTTGTACCCTGGCTTATTCTACACCACAGCCAGTAAGAGATGGAATTGAAATTAAAACATGGGTCTGGGGCTTCCCTGGTGGCTCAGTGGTTGGGAGTCCGCCTGCCGATGCAGGGGACACCGGATCGTGCTTCAGACAGCACACATTTATTATCCTTCAGTTCTAGAGGTCAGAAGTCTGATATAGGTCTCCCTGGGCTAATCAAAACATTGGCATGGCTGTGTTTCTTCCTGGAGGCTCTAGGAGAGAATCTAGTCCTTGCCTTTTACAGCTTTTAGAGGCTACCCTCATTCCTTGACTCATGACCATATCCCTTCCATCCTCAAAGCCATAAATATAGCACCTCTACAACTTTGCTTCTATTATCACATCGCCTCTGATTCTCTCCTTCTGCCTCCCTCTTCCACCTTTAAGAAGGACCTTACTGGGCCCACCCAGATAACCCAGGGTCATCTCCCTACTTTAAAGTCACTCTATTAGCAGCCTGAATTCCATCCTCAACCTTAATTCCACTCTGCCGTGTAACCTAACATTGTCATAGGTTCTGGGGCATTAGAAGGCTGTGGACATCCTTGGGTGGGGGGCATTATTCTGCAGAGCACAGAACTTTTGGCAGGTTCTTTTCCCCTTTGTTTTAGATGCCTATATCCATTCATTTCATCCATCCTTGAAGGCTCATCTTCAGTTAAAAGTAACCTGATCTTTCATTTTACCCCCACTACATATTTTTCCAAACTTCTCCTAAGACCAGTAATGCCTTTCATCTTGTATTATATATTTTTATGTACACGTCTTATTACACAAATCAGAGTGCTAGTTCATGGATGGCAATAATTGACCACAGTTCATCTCTGGAAGTAGAATGCTTCCACGTGTATGTGATGTTTAATAAGAATCTACTGTTGAAGAATGAATTAGAGGAAAAGTAAATAAGCAAAGAAAAAAGAACAGAGGAAATCAAGAAAGGAAAAGGAAATGAGAGGAGAGAAAGGAAGAAAGGAAAGGAAGAATGGAGAATTTGTGCAGATAATGTACTTTCTCTGCAGACAGGCAAAAGAGAGGATGGCTAAACCTTCGGGCTACATTGTATCTATTCTATAGTTATTGCTTGGGCAGACAAGTCTGCTTTGATTTAATCACTTAGGTGCCATTTTGTATGCATCTCAGATGCTGTTGAGGTGATCTGGGTGAAGGCCTGGAATAACTGAGGCATGGGTATGCCCACAAACTCCTGCCCCTTCTGCATTTACTATCTCATAAATTGTACCACCACCCAGAAATCCAGCAACTGGAGAACCTGAGTCCTCCGTACCCTAAAGATCCAAAGGCTTTACCCAGCAGCTCCCTAAAGTTTCTACGATCCAAATATATTAACTGTCCCTAAATTAAATTACGGGAAAACACAATTGGCATCAGTTTCAAACCCAAGTCATCGCATAGTAGCTGTGTGACTCTGGGCAAGTTATTTGCTATTTCAGAATCTCAGCTATCACTTTTCTAATAGGGAGCTGATATCATTGACCTCACAAGGTTGTTGTGAGGGTCAAAGGAAATTATACATATAAAGTGTCCGTAGTACCCGTACAGTAGGTGTTCAGAACAGGTTTCTTCTTTGAGCTGCCCACAAATAAGGAGATGTTACCATATATGGGACACCTATTCAGACCTGACAGTGGAGTAAAATTGCATTTCAGAATCACGTACATTCCTGAGTGGCATTGACTCCATGCAGTAATCGAAACCTCCAGATTAGGAAGGTATAAACACCCTCCAGTCACAAGGCATTACTGATGGATCAAAGGCAACACCTGATAGAGGAGGAACAGCTGTGGCTCAAAACCGCTGCTGCACCTGGCTAATGACAGTGGCCAAGGGCAAGACATGGAACTTTACCAGCTGAGTGAGTTACAAAGATCAGCACAGGGGCTTCCCTGGTGGCGCAGTGGTTGAGAGTCCGCCTGCCGATGCAGGGGACACGGGTTCGTGCCCCGGTCCGGGAAGATCCCACATGCCGCGGAGCGGCTGGGCCCGTGAGCCATGGCCGCTGAGCCTGCGCGTCCGGAGCCTGTGCTCCCAGGAGAGGCCACAACAGTGAGAGGACCACGTAGCGCAAAAAAAAAAAAAAAAAAAATCAGCACAATAACACAAGAGAAGTTCCTTTACCTGGACCCAGCTCCTGCATCTTCTCATAGATAAATCCCAGCCATCCAAAGGATGGCTGTCATTGTCATTTCTCTCTCAACTGTAAGTTAAGAAGAATCTAAACCCAAGCTAACAATGAATGTATTAACCAACAGATAACCACCCTCTGCTTTGAAGTGTCAGGCACCATAGAAACATAGAGTTTTATTTTAACTGGTCTTAAACCAGGTGTGCCCAGCCACCGAGAGTTATATTATCATGATGGAAGCCGGAGGGGGGGATGCAGTTAGGGAAAAGAGGACAGCCATCATTCCTTGAGGCCTTTTTAAAGGCTTGCCTCATTTACACTAACTGGAGCCGAGGCCAGGAATGGAGAAATTATTGAGCCCCTCACTTGAAAAAGTGAGGAACTGTGAGACATAGTGCCGGGCAACAGAGCATATTTGAAGAAAAGATTCTGTAAAGGTTTCTGCTGAATTGTAGCAACTCAAATCTTCCCTTAATAAGGAAAAGTATCGCTCAGGGCTGGATATGAGTTGTCTTGTGAGCAGTCACTCTCTCCTGGTTCTTTTACATCTGTGGGGCAGTAGCTTTTCAGTAGGAGACACATCCTCTCTGAGAGCATCACTTGTTTAGATTCTGGACGTGGTAGCATATGCGTATATTCTGGCCAACAGTCACGGGCTTGCAGATCTAGAACAGTGACATGGTTCATAGGCACAAAAAGCCAACTGATCTGTAAGAAGAAATAGCAGCTTTTGAGAACTAGGAATGAAAGGCTACTCCTTGCTTTGCTCTTTTGGGCATGCCTGAGTGCACCTGCTCTGCTAAATCCTGCGTGGCTAACCCCTTTGCACAGGGTTTTCACTTGCAAAGTTGCTAGCTGATGAGCATCTGCAATAAGGCAGAGCCACTAGCTGAACTTCTGGACATGCCCTTGCTGATTTAAGTATGATGACTTGTGAGGGTTTGAAAGGCTAAGTAGGAATTAGTTATGAGGGTGAAGGTATTCTGTGTAGATGTACTGTGTACCCTCCGTTCTCCACCCCTACATCTTTCAAAAAAAAAAAAAAAGAAAAACTTTCAGAGTAGCTGGAATTTAAGTTGCTTGGAAAGGGATTGGTGGAAGTTGAAGTAGGAAAGGCTAAAAGTGCCTTGGTACCAAGTTAGGGATGTACTCCTCTTTCAGAGGGGAGACATGGACGCTTTTTGGACAGGTGACTTTCATTATCATATGTCTGTTTCAAAGAGTAAAGCCTGGCCACAGGGTTTTGGCTGGTGGCTGTTGCCTAGTGGTGGGGCAGGCAGTCAGCATCAGGTTGCCAATGTTGCAATCCAGACTGGAGACCAGGGCCACGTCCAGTTGTAGTATTGTAGGCTGTTTACTAACCTGGGGACTCAAATACAGAGTTCAAAGCAGAAGCCCAAATATCTGCCCTCAGGCATGAGCAACAGCAGATTAGCAGCCAGGATATCTGTATCTCAGGCTTGGAGTTGGTTGATCCTGTGGTCTTTTTATCCTTCATGACTATGGTGAAATATACAAGTGAATGACTCAGATCTGAAAAATTATAGTCTGGCTATAATTATGTTATTAAGTTATGGTGACTGCTTAAAAAGAAGGTCAGACAAAAACTCCAAGACCTATGGAAGGGAGTGAGCACATTGTACTTGGGTATTTGGGAAAGATTCATGGAAAAGAGGACCCTTGTTTATTTGAATTTGAAAGGTTAATGGAGGAGGGGAAAGAACAGGGAGGCCAAAGCCCAAAACAGGATTGGGAGGCGAGTCCATGGCAAGGACCACATAGTCTAGTTAGGTCACTGTCAGAAGGAAAATTACAAAAGGAATGATCTTTTTGGTTTTTTTAAATTTATTTTTATACAATTTTTAAAGGTTAAAATAACTTTCCATTTACAGTTATTACAAAATATTGGCTATATTCCCCATGCTGTACAATACGTCCTTGAGCCTATCTTACACCCAGTAGACAAAAGGAATAATCTTAGAATTCTTAGTGATTGTGACTTCTCGATTCATTGAGTCTTTAAATAAGCTAGGAAGATCTTGTTTATTCAACATGTTTTAAGTATTGACTAAGATATAAACATTCTATTAGTTGCTGGGGATCTAGATATTAATAATAATAACAATAATAGAAAACATTTGTATAATGATTCCTATGTATTGGACATTGTTCTAAGATTTTTTACATAGTATTTCACATAATATCTGCAACAATTCTCTGAAACAGGTAGTTTATATTTTCCTCTTTTGGTATATGAGGAAACTGAGGTGCTGAAAGGCTAAGGCACCTGCCCAAGTAGTTGACTGTGGAGCTGAGATTCAGATTCAGGCATTTGGCTTTAGAGTTTGGGTTCTGGATCGCTGTGCTCTGCTGTCCCTTCAGAATGAGTCATGGGTCTTGCCCTCATGGAGCATCACCTAGAGACATTAACACATGAACCCAATTATACCACAATAAAGTTGATTTAAAAATAACCAGCCCGGGCTTCCCTGGTGGCGCTGTGGTTGAGAGTCCGCCTGCCGATGCAGGGGACACGGGTTCGTGCCCCGGTCCGGGAAGATCCCACATGCCGCGGAGCGGCTGGGCCCGTGAGCCATGGCCGCTGAGCCTGCACGTCTGGAGCCTGTGCTCCGCAACGGGAGAGGCCACAACAGTGAGAGGCCCGCGTACCACAAAAAAAAAAAAATTAAAAAAATAAAAATAAAAATAACCAGCCCCACCAAATGAAAGTGAAATAAAGGCATTTTCAGATAGACAAAAGCTGAGAGAATGTGTTGCCAACAGACTTGTTCAATAAGAAATGCTAAAAAGACTTCTTCAGACTGAGGATAAATGACAACTCATGAAAACTCAGATTTATAGGAAGAAATGAGGAACATTAAAAATGCTGAATTTGTGGGCAAATATGAAGAATTTTCCCCCCTTCTGGATGGTGTGATTGTATGGCTCTGCAATATTCCTAAATGATAAAAATGAAACAGTGTGTCATAAATCCAAGTTTCTCTAGGGAAAGACAACCTGAATATGTCATGTGTCCATGTTTCACATACAATTTGCCAGTGGAGACTTTCCCTGTGAAAAACTGGGAAAGATTTGGTCCAGTTAAGTTTGTAAAGGTACTTGGGATTTTCTCTGATAGCATCCCAAAGCTCCAGTTATGACAAGAAAGTCTAAATGGGCAGCGTGCCAGTCCCACCTGCTCTGAACTTCCTTGCAAGATGGCAGAGTTGAGTGGTGAAAGGATTAGTATGCAGTCTGGGAATTCATCACAGTTGGAAGAGGACTCAGGACCTGTGTAAGTTCTCTCCAATCATACAGATGTACTGGGACATGGTATGTAATTTAATGACAGTACCTGATCATATCATTATGTTAAGGGCCAGTCAAGGATGCTCATGATTTTGGAAAGTGCCTCAAGCTTACACGAACCACTTGAATATGGGGGAGATCCTACATGCATAGTCTTGGAAAATGACTGTAATAAGTTGCTTATGATCCAATGAATACTAGGTGCAATTATAGGATCAGAACATTTTGAATGACTCATAGATGCTGTATCTTCATTTGGGACTCATCTTAGATCAGGTTCCCTAAGAGACAGAACCTAAGACAGAAATTTGCATACCCAAGATTTGTCATGTTCAGTATTTGCATATACATATTTTTTCATGTTTTTACTTTAAACATATCTGTGTCTTAGCACTGATAGCTTGTTTCTTGTAAACAGGATATTCTTATATCTTACTTTTTTATCCAGTCTGACAAACTCTGCCTTTTAATTGAAATGTTTTATCCATTTATAGTTAATGAAATTACTGAAATGTTTATGTTTAGGCCTATCACTTGTGATTGTTTTTCTATTTGCTCACAGTTTTGTGGGTTTTCCTCTTGTTTTCCTGCCTTATTTTGGTTAATTGTATTTTTTCTAACATATCACTTTAATTCCTCTAATAAATTTTTAGCCATACTTCTTTGTATTATGTTTTTAGTGGTAACCCTAGGGTCTTCATTATGTATCCTTAACTTATCACAGTGTACTTTAAGTTAATATTGTGCCACCCACATAAAATATAAGAACCATTTAAAATAATTCTATTTATGACAACAAATTGTGCTGTTTTGTCATCTATTTCAGTTATGTATGTTATAAACCTGACAATACAATGTTACATTGTTACTTTAAATAATCAGTTGTCTTTTAAGGAAATTAAGAAAAAAGTATATTTTATATTTAGTCACATATTTAGCATTTCTAATGCTCTCCATTCCTTCTTCTACATCTAAGTTTCATCTGATATCTTTTACCTTCAGTCTTCCTTCAGGAAATTCTTTTATTAATTCTTTTAGTGCAGATTTCTTGGTGACATAATCTCTTCGTTTTTGCTTGTTTGAAACTACCTGTATTTCACCTGCATCTATTTAGTAGTGTTAGCTTTTTAAAAAAACAACTTACTGAAATACAATTTATTTACATTAAAATGCACACATTTTAGGGAATGACTAAGGACCACACCCTAACATCATCACATCAAACATATTTAATGTGAAACATAGATCAGGGACAAGGCAAAGATGTCTTCTGTCAATTCTATTCAACATTATACTGAAGGTCCTAGTCAATTCAGTAAGATCAGAGAGAGAAATAAAAGACATTCAGGCTTGAAAGGAAGACATAAAGCTGTCTTTATCTGCAAATGACATAATTGTGCACGTAGAAAATCATTAAAAAATCTCCAAAATCTAATAATGAATATGATCACAGAGAGCAGTAGTGAGGGACAGAGAGGATGAAACATGGAAGAAGGAAAACCCCATAGTAGGATGTGTTATTGTTTTGACCACCACTATAAGTAACTGATTTATTGATGCTGCAGATTCTTCTGATAAATCTTATTGAATCCCTCAAGAACCATGTATGCAGGGGAGGAAAGGGAGGAACACTTATCCATCATTCCCATCCCTATTGGTTGAGGATTGCCCATACTTCTGGTTTGTACATTCATGAGTGCCAAGTTGGTTCTCGTGAGTCTCAGAACACTGCAAGGCAGTAAGTAAGAGGGGCAAGGTGCTGTCAGGTTCCACCTGGGGGAAGCTGGTTGATAAAGTAGTTGCTGGAAATAGAGGTGAGGCACAGAGAATCTGAAGTGCTGCATCAGAGGGATCCAGTATAATACATTTGCTCACTGCATCTCCAAGCAGGTTTCTGAGGGCAGAAAGAGCAGCTGTTGACTAAGATTAAAGTTCCCCTAGTTAAAAAAAACATAAGTCAAACAGGCCATAAAAACTACAAGCAATGGGAACAGCACCTAGTTCAAAACTAGCTTCCCCCTCCCCTTCCTCACACAAGTACTGGATCAAGGACAACCAGTTCATCAACCCAGGACTACCTCCCTAAAATGAGAGCAGCAGAGTTAACATATAAGTACCTATACAAGTGATGGTAAATCAATACTTCCATCAGGTCAATGGAGAATTGCCAAAAGAGAAAATTAGACATTACAGATTGTGATCCTTTTTCTACTAGGCATTAAAAATACTTTGTTCTATTATAAAAATAACATATACTGTTACAGGCAATTTTAAATATGCAAAAAAGTGAAAAGGAAATATTGCAACCATAATTCATCAGCTGGAAACAATCATTTTAAAGATTTCGGTATTCAAAAAAGTTATATATATGTCAAAAATCATCTTCTTCAGTGGTTGCATACTATTCCATGCGGTTTATTTAAATAGTCTAACCAGGGCAGAGTCAAGATGCCATACTATTCGCATTTCCTCACAACTAGGGCACCTACCAGGCACTGGAGGGGGACCACAGACACATAAGGAGATGGGAGGAACCCCCATAGACCGGGTAGGAAGGGGGAGGAGAAGTGGAGGCGGGATGGGACTGGTGCTCCTAAGGGGTGGTTGGGGGAGGGAAGGAGTTCCTACACCCAGCAGGACCACCCACGGTTAGGGGTCCAGCGGGGACTGAGGAGACCCTGGGGAGATGGTGGGGGAGGGGCACTAAGGAACGGAAGGGAACGGGGCCAGTGCTTTCCCTGTCCATTTAGGCACTGGGGAGCCTGTTGGGCTCGCGGGCCTAAACCTCTGCCCTCGGAGCCTCCCTCCCGCTGTGCAGGGCCCAAGCCCCACCCTTACACCCCCACCCAGGGCCCCACCTCTACACTCAGAGACCACCTCTGAGACCCCCTCCAACTGGCTGGGCCTAAATCCCACCCACACACCCTCCCTCACTCAGGGCCCTACCTCCAGATTCTGGAACCCCACACACCAGAGGCCCCCCTTTCCATGTGTGGCATCTCTACTTCGGCACAGGTCCTAAGCAGAGGCCCCGCCCCACACTTGAACTCGCCTTGCCTGGGCCCCACCCCATGCTCAAACATCACCCCCCTACCCCGCTAGGTCCTGCCCCCCAAAAACCCAACCCTGCCTAAGTTCCAGCCCCACCTAAACTCTACCCCCATAGCCAAGGCTGGATTTTTTTTTTCTTTTTTCCTCTTTTATTTTTATGTTTTGTCTTTTTAATTACTTCTTTAACATCTTTATTGGAGTATAATTGCTTTACAATGGTGTGTTAGTTTCTGCTTCACAACAAAGTGAATCAGTTATACATATGTTCCCATATCTCTTCCCTCTTCTGTCACCCTCCCTCCCACCCCTCTAGGTGGTCACAAACCACCTAGCTGATCTCTCTGTGCCATGCGCTGCTTCCCACTAGCTATCTATTTTACATTTGGTAGTGTATATATGTCCATGCCACTCTCTCACTTCGTCACAGCTTACCCTTCCCCCTCCCCATATCCTCAAGTCCATTCTCTAGTAGGTCTGTGTCTTTATTCCCATCTTACCCCTAGGCACTTCGTGACATTTTTTTTTTCTTAGATTCCATATATATGTGTTAGCATACGGTATTTGTTTTTCTCCTGCTGACTTACTTCACTTTGTGTGATAGACTCCAGGTCCATCCATCTCACTACAAATAACTCAATTTCGTTTCTTTTTATGGCTGAGTAATATTCCATTGTGTATATAATGTGCCACATCTTCTTTATCCATTCATCCGATGATGGACACTTAGGTTGTTTCCATCTCCGGGCTATTGTAAATAGAGCTGCAATAAACATTTTGGTACATGACTCTTTTTGAATTATGGTTTTCTCAGGGTATATGCCCAGTAGTGGGATTGCTGGGTCGTACGGTAGTTCTATTTGTAGTTTTTTAAGGAACCTCCGTACTGTTCTCCATAGTGGCTGTATCAATTTACATTCCCACCAACAGTGCAAAAGTGTTCCCTTTTCTCCACACCCTCTCCAGCATTTATTCTGTCTAGATTTTTTGATGATGGCCATTCTGACCGGTGTGAGATGATATCTCATTGTAGTTTTGATTTGCATTTCTCTAATGATTAATGATGTTGAGCATTCTTTCATGTGTTTGTTGGCAATCTGTATATCTTCTTTGGAGAAATGTCTATTTAGGTCTTCTGCCCATTTTTGGATTGGGCTGTTTGTTTTTTTGTTATTGAGCTGCATGAGCTGCTTGTATATTTTGGAGATTAATCCTTTGTCAGTTGCTTCATTGGCAAATATTTTCTCCCATTCTGAGGGTTGTCTTTTGGTCTTGTTTATGGTTTCCTTTCCTGTGCAAAAGCTTTTAAGTTTCATTAGGTCCCATTTGTTTATTTTTGTTTTTATTTCCATTTCTCTAGGAGGTGGGTCAAAAAGGATCTTGCTGTGATTTATGTCATAGAGTATTCGGCCTGTGTTTTCCTTTAACAGTTTTATAGTGTCTGGCCTTACATTTAGGTCTTTAATCCATTTTGAGTTTATTTCTGTGTATGGTGTTAGGGAGTGTTCTAATTTCATACTTTTACATGTACCTGTCCAGTTTTCCCAGCACCACTTATTGAAGAGGCTGTCTTTTCTCCACTGTATATTCTTGCCTCCTTTATCAGAGATAAGGTGACCATATGTGTGTGGGTTTCTCTCTGGGCTTTCTATCCTGTTCCATTGATCTATCTTTCTGTTTTTGTGCCAGTACCATACTGTCTTGATTACTGTAGCTTTGTAGTATAGTGAAGTCAGGGAACCTGATTCCTCTAGCTCCATTTTTCATTCTCAAGATTGCTTTGGCTATTCGGGGTCTTTTGTGTTTCCATACAAATTGTGCAATTTTTTGTTCTAGTTCTGTGGAAAATGCCAGTGGTAGTTTGATAGGGATTGCATTGAATCTGTAGATTGCTTTGGGTAGTAGAGTCATTTTCACAATGTTGGTTCTTTCAATCCAAGAACATGATGGTATATCTCTCCATCTATTTGTATCATCTTTAATTTCTTTCATCAGTGTCTTATAATTTTCTGCCTAAAGGTCTTTTGTCTCCTTAGGTAGGTTTATTCCTAGATGTTTTATTCTTTTTGTTGCAATGGTAAATGGGAGTGTTTTCTTAATTTCTCCTTCAGATTTTTCATCATTAGTGTATAAGAATGCCAGAGATTTCTGTACATTAATTTTATATCCTGCTACTTTACCAAATTCATTGATTAGCTCTAGTAGTTTTCTGGTAGCATCTTTAGGATTCTCTATGTGTAGTATCATGTCATCTGCAAACAGTGACAGCTTTACTTCTTCTTTTCTGATTTGGATTCCTTTTATTACCTTTTCTTCGCTGATTGCTGTGGCTAGAACTTCCAAGACTATGTTGAATAAGAGTGGTGAGAGTGGGAAACCTTGTGTTGTTCCTGATCTTAGTGGAAATGCTTTCAGTTTTTCACCATTGAGGACGATGTTGGCTGTGGGTTTGCCATATATGGCCTTCATTATGTTGAGGAAATTTCTCTCTATGCCTACTTTCTGCAGGGTTTTTATCATAAATGGGTGTTGAATTTTGTCGAAAGCTTTCTCAGCATCTATTGAGATGATCATATGGTTTTTCTCCTTCAGTTTGTTAATATGGTGTATCACGTTGTTTGATTTGCATAAATTGAAGAATCCTTGCATTCCTGGAATAAACCCCACTTGATCATGGTGTATGATCCTTTTAATGTGCCGTTGGATTCTGTTTGCTAGTATTATGTTGAGGATTTTTGCATCTATGTTCATCAGTGATATTGGCCTGTAGTTTTCTTTCTTTGTGCCATCTTTGTCTGGTTTTGGTATCAGGGTGATGGTGGCCTCATAGTTTGGGAGTGTTCCTCCCTCTGCTATATTTTGGAAGAGTTTGAGAAGGATAGGTGTTAGCTCTTCTCTAAGTGTTTGATAGAACTTGCCTGTGAAGCCATCTGTTCCTGGGCTTTTGTTTGTTGTAAGATTTTTAATCACAGTCTCAATTTCAGTGCTTGTGACTGGGCTGTTCATATTTTCTATTTCTTCCTGATTCAGTCTCGGCAGGTTGTGCAATTCTAAGAATTTGACCATTTCCTCCAGGTTGTCCATTTTATTGGCATAGAGCTGCTTGTAGTAATCTCTCATGATCTTTTGTATTTCTGCAGTGTCAGTTGTTACTTTTTCATTTCTAATTCTATTGATTTGAGTCTTCTCCCTTTTTTTCTTGATGAGTCTGGCTAATGGTTTATCAATTTTGTTTGTCTTCTCAAAGAACAGCTTTTAGTTTTATTGATCTTTGTTGTCTTTTCCTTCGTTTCTTTTTCATTTATTTCTGCTCTGATCTTTATGATTTCTTTCCTACTGCTAAATTTGGGGGTTTTTTATTCTTCTTTCTCTAATTGCTTTACGTGCAAGGTTAGGTTGTTTATTTGAGATGTTTCCTGTTTCTTAAGGTAGGATTGTATTGCTATAAAGTTCCCTCTTAGAACTGCTTTTGCTGCATCCCATAGGTTTTCGGTCGTCGTGTCTCCATCGTCATTTGTTTCTAGGTATATTTTGATTTCTTCACTGATCACTTTGTATTAAGTAGTGTATTGTTTAGCCTCCATGTGTTTGTATTTTTTACAATCTTTTCCTGTAATTGATATCTAGTCTCATAGCGTTGTGGTCAGAAAAGATACTTGCTACGATTTCAATTTTCTTAAATTTATCAAGGCTAGATTTCTGACCCAAGATATGATCTATCCTGGAGAATGTTCCATAAGCACTTGAGAAAAATGTGTATTCTGGTTTTTTTGGATGGAATGTCCTATAAATATCAATTAAGTCCCTCTTGTTTAATGTATCATTTAAAGCTTGTGTTTCCTTTTTTATTTTCCTTTTGGATGATCTGTCCATTGGTGAAAGTGGGGTCCCCTGATATGATTGTGTTACTGTCGATTTCCACGTTTATGGCTGTTAGTATTTGCCATGTGTATTGAGATGCTCCTATGTTGGGTGCATAAATATTTACAATTGTTATATCTTCTTGGATTGATCCATTGATCATTTTGTAGTGTCCTTCTTTGTCTCTTGTCATAGGCTGTGTTTTAAAGTCTATTTTGTCTGATATGAGAATTGCTACTCCAGCTTTCTTCTGATTTCCATTTGCATGGAATGTCTTTTTCCATCCCCTCACTTTCAGTCTGTATGTGTCCCTAGGTCTGAAGTTGGTCTCTTGTAGACAGCATATATACGGGTCTTGTTTTTGTATCCATTCAGCCTGTCTGTGTCTTTTGGTGGGAGCATTTAATCATTTACATTTAACGTAATTATCGATATGTATGTTCCTAGTCCCATTTACTTAATTGTTTTGGGTTTGTTATTGTAGATCTTTTCCTCCTCTTGTGTTTCTTGCCTAGAGAAATTCCTTTAGCAATTGTTGTAAAGCTGGTTTTGTGATGCTGAACTCCCTCAGCTTTTGCTTGTCTGTAAAGGTTTTTATTTCTCCATCAAATCTGAATGAGATCCTTGCTGGGTAGAGTACTCTTGGTTGTAGGTTTTTCTCCTTCATCCCTTTAAATATGTCCTGCCACTCCCTTCTGGCTTGCAGAGTTTCTGCTGAAATATCAGCTGTTAATCTTATGTGGATTCCCTTGTGTGTTATTTGTTGTTTTTCCCTTGCTGCGTTTAATATGTATTCTTTGTATTTAATTTTTTTTTTTTTTTTCTGTGTTCGGTCTTCATTTCTGTGTGAGGGCTTTCTCTAGTTGTGGCATGCAGGGGCCACTCTTCATCGCGGTGCATGTGCCTCTCACTATTGTGGCCTCTCTTGTTGCGGAGCACAGGCTCCAGACATGCAGGCTCAGTAGTTGTGGCTCATGGGTTTAGTTGCTCCGTGGCATGTGGGATCCTCCCAGACCAGGGCTCGAACCCGTGTCCCCTGCATTAGCAGGCAGATTCTCAACCACTACGCCACCAGGGAAGCCCCTGTGTTTAATTTTTGATAGTTTGTTTAATATGTGTCTTGGCGTGTTTCTCCTTGTATTTATCCTGTATGGGACTCTCTGTGCTTCCTGGACTTGATTAACTATTTCCTTTCCCATATTAAGGAAGTTTTCAACTATAATCTTTTCAGATATTTTCTCAGTCCCATTCCTTTTTGTTTTCTTTTTGTTTGTTTGTTTTTTACGGTACGCGGGCCTCTCACTGTTGTGGCCTCTCCTGTTGCAGAGCACAGGCTCCGAACGCGCAGGCTCAGCGGCCATGGCTCACGGGCCCAGCCGCTCTGCAGCATGTTGGATCCTCCTGGACCGGGGAACGAGCCCGTATCCCCTGCACTGTCAGGTGGACCCTCAACCACCGCACCACCAGGGAAGCCCTCTCAGTCCCTTTCTTTTTCTCTTCTACTTCTGGGAACCCTATAATTCGAATGTTCGTGCGTTTAATATTGTCCCAGAGGTCTCTGAGACTGTCCTCAGTTCTTTTCATTCTTTTTTCTTTATTCTGCTCTGCAGTAGTTATTTCCAGTATTTTATCTTCCAGGTCACTTATCCATTCTTCTGGCTCAGTTATTCTGCTATTGATTACTTCTAGAGTATTTTTAATTTCATTTATTGTGTTGTGCATCATTGTTTGTTTCCTCTTTAGTTCTTCTATGTCCTTGTTAAATGCTTCTTGCATTTTTTCTATTCTATTTCCAAGATTTTGGATCATCTTTACTATCATTATTTTGAATTCTTTTTCAGGTAGACTGCCTATTTCCTCTTCATTTGTTAGGTCTGGTGGGTTTTTACCTTGCTCCTTCATCTGCTGTGTGTTTTTCTGTCTTTTCATTTTGCTTATCTTACTGTGTTTGGGGTCTGCTTTTCGCAGGCTGCAGGTTCATAGTTCTCATTCTTTTTAGTGTCTGTCCCCAGTGGCTAAAGTTGGTTCAGTGGGTTGTGTAGGTTTCCTGGTGGAGGGGACTAGTGCCTGTGTTGTGGTGGATGAGGCTGGATCTTGTCTTTCTGTTGGGCACATCCACGTCTGGTGGTGTGTTTTGGGGTGCCTGTGGCCTTATTAAGATTTTAGGCAGCCTCTCTGCTAATGGGTGGGGCTGTGTTCCTGTCTTGCTAGTTGTTTGGCATAGGGTGTCCAGCACTGTAGCTTGCTCGTCGTTGAGTGAAGCTGGGTGTGGTGTTGAGATGGAGATCTCTGGGAGATTTTCGCCATTTGATATGACGTGGAGCTGGGAAGTCTCTTGTGGACCAGTGTCCTGAAGTTGGCTCTCCCACCTCAGAGGCACAGCACTGACTCCTGGCTGGAGCACTAAGAGCCTTTCATCCACACGGCTCAGAATCAAAGGGAGAAAAAATAGAAAGAAAGAAAGAGGATAAAATAAAGTAGGATAAAATTAAAGTTATTAAAATAAAAAATAATTATTAAGAAAAAAAAAGTTTTAAGTAAAAATAAAAAGAAAAGAAAGAAAAACGGACGGTCAGAACCCTAGGACAAATGGTGAAAGCAAAGCTATACAGACAAAATCTCACACAGAAGCATACACATACACACTCAGAAAAACAGGAAAAGGGGAAAAAATTATATATCTTGCTCCCAAAGTCCACCTCCTCAATTTGGGATGATTTGTTTTCTATTCTGGTATTTTACAGAGGCAGGGTATATCACGTTGATTGTGGAGCTTTAATCCACTGCTCCTGAGGCTGCTTGGAGAAATTTCCCTTTCTCTTCTTTGTTCCCACAGCTCCCGGAGTTCAGCTTTGGATTTGGACCCGCCTCTGTGTGTAGGTCGCCTGAGGGCATCTGTTCTTCGCTCAGTTAGGACGGGGTTAAAGGAGCATCTGATTCGGGGGCTCTGGCTCTCAGGCCGGTGGGAGGGAGGGGTACAGATGTGGGGCGAGCCTGCGGTGGCAGAGGCTGGCGTGAAGTTGCACCAGTCAGAGGCGCGCCGTGTGTTCTCCCGGGGAAGTTGTCCCTGGATCCCGGGACTCTGGAAGTGGCAGGCTGCACAGACTCCTGGGAGGGGAGGTGTGGATAGTGACCTGTGCTTGCACACAGGCTTCTTGGTGGCTGCAGCAGCAGCCTTCGTGTCTCATGCCCGTCTCTGGGGTCCGCTCTGGTAGCCGTGGCTCACGCCCATTTCTGGAGCTCCTTTAAGCTGCGCTCTTAATCCCCTCTCCTCGCACACCAGGAAACAAAGAGGGAAGAAAAAGTCTCTTGCCTCTTTGGCAGCTCCAGACTTTTTCCCGGACTCCCTCCCGGCTAGCCGTGGTGCACTAACCCCCTGCAGGCTGTGATGAGGCAGCCAACCCCAGTCCTCTCCCTGTGCTCCGCACGAAGCGAGCCTCAGCTCCCAGCCCCGCCCACCCCGGTGGGTGAGCAGACAAGCCTCTCGGGCTGGTGAGTGCGGGTCGGCACTGATCCTCTCTGCGGGACTCTCTCCACTTTGCCCTCCGTACCCCTGTTGCTGCGCTCTCCTCCGCGGCTCAGAAGCTTTCCTCCTCCGCCACCCGCAGTCTCCACCCGCAAAGGGGCTTCCTAGTGTGTGGAAACCTTTCCTCCTTCACAGCTCCGTCCTACTGGTGCAGGTCCCGTCCCTATTCTTTGGTCTGTTTTTTCTGTTTTTCTTTTGCCCTACCCAGGTACGTGGGAAGTTCCTTGCCTTTTGGGAGGTCTGAGGTCTTCTGCCAGTGATCAGTGGGTGTTATATAGGAGCAGTTCCACGTGTAGATGTATTTCTGATGTATCTGTGTGGAGAAAGGTGAACTCCATGTCTTACTCTTCCGCCATTTTCTCCAGAATCCCTTTTCCTCTTTTAGATCGGGTTTCTGTTTTACCTTGTTGATTCTTTTATATTTTTATTTTTCCTAATAAATATTTCATTTTTCTAATTTTATTTTATTCCTTATAATTTCGTATTGTTCTCTCCTTTTGGCTTCTCCCCCACCCCCCTTTTTTTTCTTTTGTCTGTTCTGGTTTTATTTTACCTTGTTGCAGTTGTTTCAGTTATAGTTTTATTTTTGCTAATATAATTTTTATCTTTCTTATTCTATTTTGTTTTTTATTGTTTGCTATTGTACTGCTCCTTTTTTTCTCTTTCTTTTCTTTTTTTTTTTTTTTTTTTTTTTTGTGTGTGACAAAGCTTGTGGGATCTTGGTTCCCAGGCTGGAAGTTGGGCCCGAGCTCCTGTGGTGGGATCTCCAATTCCAAACTGCTGGACTATGGGAGAACCTCATACCCCAAGGAATATCAGTTGGAGTGAGGCCTCCTGTAGGCCCTCATCTCAGCACCAAGACCCAGCTCTATCCAACTGCTTGCAAACTCCAGTACTGGACTTCTCAGGCCAAACAACCAGTAAGACAGGAATACAGCACTACCCATCAAAAAAAAAAATTAAAAAACAAAAAATATGTTACAGACAAAGGAGCAAGGTGAAAGACTACAACACCAAATAAATGAAGATGAAATAGGCAACATACCTGAAAAAGAATTCCGAATAATGATACTAAATATGATCCAAAATCTTGGAAATATAATGGAGAAAATGCAAGAAATATTTAACAAGGATCTAGAAGAACTAAAGAGCAAACAAACAATGATGAACAACACAATAAATGAAATTTAAAATACTCTAGAAGGAATCAATAACAGAATAACTGAGGCAGAAGAACAGATAAGGGACCTGGAAGGTAAAATGGTGGGAAAAACTGCCAGGGAGAAGAATAAAGAAAAAAGAATGAAAAGAATTGAGGACAGTCTCAGAGACCTCTGGAACAACATTAAACACACCAACATTCGGATTATAGGGGTCCGAGAAAAGAAGAGAAAAAGAAAGGGTCTGAGAAAATATTTGAAGAGATTATAGTCAAAAACTTACCTAATATGGGAAAGGAAATAGTCAATCAATTCCAGGAACCACAGGGAGTACTAAACAGGATAAACCCAAAGAGAAACATGCCAAGACACATGTTAATCAAACTATCAAAATATAATACAGAGAAATAATATTAAAAGCAGAAAGAGAAAAGAAACAAATAACATACAATGTAATCCCCATAAGGTTAACAGCTGATTTTTCAGCAGAAGCTCTGGAAGCCAGAAGGGAGTGGCAGGACATATTTAAAGTAATGAAAGGGAAAAACTTACAACCAAGATTACTCTAGCCAGCAAGGATCACATTCTGATTCGATGGAGAAATTAAACACTTTACAGATAAGAAAAAGCTAAGAGAATTCAGCACCACCATACCAGCTTTACAACAAATGCTAAAGGAACTTCTCTAGCCAGGAAACACAAGAGAAGGAAAAGACCTACAATAACAAACCCAAGACAATTAAGAAAATGATAATAGGAACATACATATTGGTAATTACCTTAAATGTAAACGGATTAAATGCTCCAACCAAAAGACATAGATTGGCTTAATGGATACAAAAGCAAGACCTGTATATATACTGTCTACAAGGGACCCACTTCAGATCTAGGGACACATACAGACTGAAAGTGAGGGGATGGAAAAAGATATTCCATGTAAATGGAAATCAGAAGAAAGCTGGAGTAGCAATTCTCATACCACACAAAATAGACTTTAAAATACAGAGTATTGTAAGAGACAAAGAAGGGCACTACATAATGATCAAGGTATCAATCCAAGGAGAAGATATGACAATTGGAAGTATTTATGCACCCAGCATAGGAGCACCTCAATACATAAGGCAAATGCTAACAGCCAAAAAACGGGAAGTCAACAGTAACGTAGTAATAGTAGGGGACTTTAACACCCCACTTTCACCAACTGACAGATCATCCAAAATGAAAATAAATAAGGAAACACAAGCTTTAAATGACACATTAAACAAGATGGTCTTGATTGATATTTATAGGATCTTCTAGCCAAAAACAACAGAATACACTTTCTTCTCAAGTGCTCATGGAACATTCTCCAGGATAGATCATATCTTGGGTCACAAATCTAGCCTTGGTAAACTTAAGGTAATTGAAATCATATCAAGTATCTTTTCTGACATCAATGCTATGAGACTGATATCAGTTACAGGGAAAAAAAATTTAAAAAACACAGACACGTGGGGACTAAACAATACGCTACTAAATAACTAAGAGGACACTGAAGGAATCAAAGAGGAAATAAAAAAATACCTAGAAATAAATGACAATGAAAACTCGATGACCCAAAACCTATGGGATGCAGCAAAAGCATTTCTAAGAGGGAAGTTTATAGCAATACAATCCTACCTCAAGAAACAAGAAACATCTCAAATAAACAACCTAACCTTACACCTAAAGCAATTAGAGAAAGAAGAACAAAAAACCCCGAAGTTAGCTGAAGGAAATAAATCATAAAGATCAGATCAGAAATAAATGAAAACGTAATGAAGGAAACAGTAGCAAAGATCAATAAAACTAAAAGCTGTTTCTTTGAGAAGATAAACAAAATTGATAAACCATTAGCCACACTCATTCAAGAAACAAAGGGAGAAGACTCAAATCAACAGAATTACAAATGAAAAAGAGAAGAAACAATTGACACTGCAGAAATACAAAGGATCATGAGAGATTAGTACAAGCAACCATATGCCAATAAAATGGACAACCTGGAAGAAATGGACAAATACTTAGAAAAGTACAACCCTCCAAGACTGAACCAGGAAGAAATAGAAGATATGAACAGCCCAGTCACAAGCACTGAAATTGAAATTGTGATTAAAAATCTTCCAACAAACAAAAGCCCAGGACCAGATGGCTTCACAGGCGAATTCTATCAAACATTTAGAGAAGAGCTAACACCTATCCTTCTCAAACTCTTCCAAAATATAGCAGAGAGAGGAACACACCCAAACTCATTCTACAAGGCCCCCATTACCCTGATACCAAAACCAGACAAAATGTCACAAAAAGAAAACTACAGGCCAATATCACTGATGAACTTAGATGCAAAAATCCTCCACAAAATACTAGCAAACAGAATCCAACAACACATTAAAAGGATCATACACCATGATCAGGTGGCGTTTATCCCAGGAATGCAAGGATTCTTCAATATATGCAAATCAATCAGTGTGATATACCATATTAACAAATTGAAGGAGTAAAAGCATATGATCATCTCAATAGATGCAGAAAAAGCTTTTGACAAATTCACCAGCCATTTATGATAAAAACTCTACAGAAAATAGGCATAGAGGGAACTTACCTCCACATAATAAAGGCCATATATGACAAACCCACAGGCAACATCGTTCTCAATGGTGAGAGAGTGAAAGCATTTCCTCTAAGATCAGGAACAAGACAGGATTGCCCATTCTCACCACTCTTATTCAACATAGTTTTAAAAGTTTTAGCCACAGCAATCAGAGAAGAAAAAGAAATAAAAGGAAACCAAATCATAAAAGAAGAAATAAAACTGTCACTGTTTGCAGATGGCGTGACAATATACATAGATAATCCTAAAGATGCTACCAGAACAGTACTAGAGCTAATCAATGAATTTGGTTAAGTAGCAGGATACAAAATTAATGCACAGAAATCTCTGGCATCCCTATACACTAATGATGAAAAATCTTAAAGAGAAATTGTGGAAACACTCCCATTTACCACTGCAACATAAAGAAAAAAATTCCTAGGAATAAACCTACCTAAGGAGACAAAATACCTGTATGCAGAAAACTATAAGACAATGATGAAAGAAATTAAAGGTGATACAAACAGATGGAGAGATATATTATGTTCTTGGATTGGAAGAATCAACATTGTGAAAATGACTATACTACCCAAAGCAATCTACAGATTCAATGAAATCCCTACCAGACTGCCAATTGCATTTTTCACAGAACTAGAGCAAAAAATTTCACAATTTGTATGGAAACACAAAAGACCCCGAATAGCCAAAGCAACCTTGAGAACGAAAAATGGAGCTGGAGGAATCAGGCTCCCTGACTTCAGACTATACTACAAAGCTACAGTAATCAAGACAGTATGGTACTGGCACAAAAACAGAAAGATAGGTCAATTGAACAGTATAGAAAGCCCAGAGATAAACCCATACACGTATGGTCACCTTATCTTTGATAAAGGAGGCCAGAAAATACAATGGAGAAAAGATAGCCTCTTCAATAAGTGGTGCCGGGACAACTGGAGAGCTATATGTAAAAGAATGAAATTAGAACACTTCCTAGCCCCATACACAAAAATAAAATGGATTAAAGACCTAAATGTAAGGAAGATACTATAAAACTCTTAGAGGAAAACAGGAAAACACTCTGTGACATAAATCACAGCAAGATCCTTTTTGACCCACCTCCTAGTGAAATGGAAATAAAAACAAAAATAAAGAAATCGGACCTAATGAAACTTCAAAGCTTATGCACAGCAACGGAAACCGTAGAAAAGACGAAAAGACCACCCTCAGAGAAAATATTTGCAAACAAAGCAACTGACAAAGGATTAATCTCCAAAATATACAAGTAGCTCATGCAGCTCAATATCAGAAAAGCAAACAACCCAATCTATAATGGGCAGAAGACCTAAATAGACATTTCTCCAAAGAAGATACACAGATTGCCAACAAACACATGAAAAGATGCTAAACATCACTAATCATTAGAGAAATGCAAATGAAAACTACAATGAGTTTATCACCTCACACCGGTCAGAATGGCCATCATCAAAACAATCTACAAACAATAAATGCTGGAGAGTGTGTGGAGAAAAGGAAACCTTCTTGTACCGTTGGTTGGAATGTAAATTGATACAGCCACTATGCAGAACAGTATGGAGTTTCCTTATAAAATGAAAAATACAGTTACCATCTGATCCTGCACTCCCACTCCTGAGCATATATGCTGAGAAATCCATAATTCAAAAAGAGTCATATACCATAGTGTTCATTGCAGCACTGTTTACAATAGCCAGGACATGGAAGCAACCTAAGTGTCCATCTACAGATGAATGGATAAAGAAGATGTGGCACATATATACAATGGAATATTACTCAGCCACAAAAAGAAACGAAATTGAGTTATTTGTGGTGAGTTGGATGGACCTAGAGTCTGTCATACAGAGTGAAGTAAGTCAGAAGGAGAAAAAGAAATACTGTATGCTAACACATACATATGGAATCAAAAAAAAAAAAAGGTTCTGATGAACCTAAGGGCAGGACAGTAATAAAGACACAGATGTAGAGAATGGACTTAAGGACACGGGGAGGGGGAATGTAAGGTGGGACAAAGTGAGAGAGTGGCATGGACATATATTCACTACCAAATGTAAAATAGATAGCTAGTGGGAAGAAGCTGCATAGCACGGAGAGATCAGCTTGGTGCTTTGCAACCACCTAGAGGGGTGGGATAAGGAGGGTGGGAGGGAGACACAAGAGAGAGGGGATATGGTTATATACGTATGCATATAGCTGATTCACTTTGTTATACAGCAGAAACTAACACAACACTGTAAAGCAATTATACTCCAATAAAGATGTTTAAAACAAGTCTAACCAGTTGCTGGCACTTCTCTTTTGCTATTTTATTTATAAAATAATACTCTGCTGTATTATTTAGCCACATGTCTTTTTCTATATTTAGATGGTCAATTATGCAACTTTGAAAAGGGTTGAGTTTGTGAAAATACTTATATTTTAATACTTATATTTTAAGTTTCAAGCAAAGAAATGAAATGGCTTAGGGACAAACCATTAGTTAGAAGACCGTCATAAGTAAGTGGATTCCGATGAAAGCCAGGTGATGGAATTCCAGGGAGATATTGGGAGTGAATATATTTTAACACAGTTGAGAATAGTGGGGAAATATTCATACACAAGAGAACATTAAAGCTGAACATTGAAAGATATATTTATTTTACAAGGCAGAGAGGACAAGAAAGAACACTTAAAGAATAAAAAGACATGGAGTTGTAAACGAGTGTCACTCATTAAGAAAATGGGCTATTTAATGGAACATATGGTGCATGGAGGGGTGAAAAAGGCAGATGTTGAATTCGGATAAAGATAGCTGCGATCGGATAGGTTAAGGCTTTGATTTCCTGCTGTGTCATTTGAACTTTATTGCATAAATTATGGGGAGTCATGGAAGGTCTTTGAGCAGGGGCCATTGATGTATACCTGTCCTATCCTATCCTTTAAGATGGAAACATAGTTTTTATTCAGTCCCCGTGGGGGAATGAATCAAAGCCAGCCTCACCCAAGCACCCTTGTCTCAGATGCCTCTCCAGAACCACTTGACGGTGCATTTGTCTTACTCACTGCTTTCTGTCCTCAAATCCATGGTTTTCTGAACTCTCTGGAATGTGTTGTAGCCCTTTGATTCTTCAAACACATTTGGATACCCTTTCCTCACTCAGTGACTTCAGTTTCCTGCTTAGCTATCAGTTGCTAGATTTTAGTGTCATCTGCAGGTTGAAATAACAAATACTTCCTCTCCAAGCCTCATCACCATAGACTCCGCCCCATTTTGTTCATTCCTTTAGCAATCCCAGCCAGAAAGCAGCTGTCAAGAAGGGCCCTACATGGCAGAGTTGAATCATTGTGACAGACCACGTGACCCTCAAAGCCTAAAATATTTACTGTCTTGCCTCTTACAGAAAACATTTGCTGATGTCTGCCCTAGATCAAAGCAAATGAATGGTTATCAGGCAGTTAATGAAAAGCAACTAATCTGTAGGCACATTCTTGAAATGTTTTAAAATTTCAAGTAAAGAAAAAAATGCCGCAAATATTTATGCAAAATAAAAGGTCATCCAAAAAGGAATAAATTCCAGGTTGTCTTAACACTTTATATCTTATAACAGTAGAGGAACATCTATATAACTATGGAAGAAAAGTTTGTGGCCTAGCCAGTTTATGACACTGATGTGAAAGCTGTAGAAAGACATTATCAAATAGGCAAGGACATGAGATATATTCCTTCCATTTATCTTTCTTGAAAAATTACTTGGAGACCTATCCCTGATATCTCTGAGATGAATCAAAATAAAGAAGTTATTAAAAGAGAAGTCACAGAATGAATGAATGAACTGGTAGCTTAAATGAAAATAATTTAAACATAAAATTATATTAAATCACAGCTAGACATACGGTGGAAAGGAAAACTCTAAGGTAAATATCTTAAATGATTCTTGGAAAGGGTAAATACACAGAGTAAAAATAATAACATCATGATAGTAAGATAACAATAGTAGTCTAAGAGAAAACTTCTGTATACTACCTAAAAATAGGATTTGATAAGTAAGAAAATATCATGCTGATTTCTTCATCATTTACAGAGTACGTATGCCTGTGTATATGTGCGTAATATGTATTTTATTCCTTTTTTATTAAGGTATAGTTAATTTACAATGTTGTGTTACTTTCAAGTGTACAGCAAAGTGATCCAGTTATACATGAATATATATCTATTCTCTTTCAGATTCTTTTCCATTATAGGTTATTACAAGATATTGAGTATAGTTTGCTCTGCTATACAGTAGGTCCTTATTGTTTATCTATTTTATGTATAGTAGTGTATATATGTTAATCCCAAACTCCTAATTTATCTCCCCCACCCACCCGCCGCTGTCCCCTTTGGTTTCTATGTCTGTGAGTTTATTTCTGTTTTGTAAATAAGTTCATTTGTATCTTTTTTTATCTTTTATCTTTTTTTTCCCACAAACAAGTGATATCATATGATATTTGTCTTTCTCTGTCTGATTTACTTCACTTAATATGATAATCTCTGAGTCCATCCATGTTGCTACAGATGGCATTATCTCATTCTTTTTTATGGTTGAGTAATATTTCATTGTATATATATATATATATATACACACCACATCTTTATCCATTCATCTGTCAATGGAAATTTAGGTTCCTTCCATGTCTTGGCTATTGTAAATAGAGCTGCAGTGAACATTGGGGTGCATGTATCTTTTCAAATTAAAGTTTTCTCTGGGTATATACCCAGGAGTGGGATTGCAGGATCAGATGGTAACTCTATCTTTAGTTTTTTAAGGAACCTCCATACTGTTCCCCATAGTGGCTGCACCAATTTACCTTCCCACCAACAGTGTAGGAGGGTCCCCTTTTCTCACACTCTCTCCAGCATTTAGTATTTGTAGACTTTTTAATGATGGCCATTCTGACTGATATAATACCTCATTATAGTTTTGATTTGCATTTCTCTAATAATTAGTGATGTTGAGCATCTTTTCATGTGCCTGTTGGCCATCTGTATGTATTCTTTGGAGAAATGTCTATTTAAGTCTTCTACCCATCTTTTTATCAGGTTTTTTGTTTCCTTTTGTTTTGTTTTGTTTTGATATTGAACTGTATGAACTGTTTATGTATTTTGGAGTTTAATTCCTTGTCAGTAGCATTGTTTAAAAATATTTTCTCCCAGTCCATAGGTTGTCTTTTTTTATGGTTTCCTTTGCTGTGCAAAAGCTTTTAAGTTTAATTAGGTCCCATTTGTTTATTTTTGTTTTTATTTCCATTACTCAGGAGATGGATTCAAAAAAATATTGCTGCGATTTAGGTCAAAAAGTGTTCTGCCTATGTTTTCGGTCTTACAGTGTCCGGTCTTACATTTAGGTCTTTAATCCATTTTGAGTTTATTTTCATATCTGGTGTTAGAGAATATTCTAATTTCATTCTTTTACATGTAGCTGTCCAGTTTTCCCAGCACCATTATTGAAGAGACTGTCTTTTCTCCATTGTATCTTCTTGCCTCCTTTGTCATAGATTGACATAAGTGCATGGATTTATTTCTTGGCTTTCTGTCCTGTTCCATTGATCTATATGTCTGTTTTTGTGCCAGTACCATACTGTTTTTATTACTGTAGCTTTGTATTATAGTCTGAAGTCAAGGAGCGTGATTCCTCCAGCTTCGTTCTTCTTTCACAAGATTGCTTTGGCTATTCAGGGTCTTCTGTATTTTCCATACAATTTTTTTGTTCTAGTTCTGTGAAAAATGTCATTGGTATTTTTTTTTTTTTTTTTTTTTTTGCGGTACGTGGGCCTCTCACTGTTGTGGCCTCTCCCGTTGCGGAGTACAGGCTCTGGATGCGCAGGCTCAGCGGCCATGGCTCACGGGCCGAGCCACTCCACGGCATGTGGGATCTTCCCGGGCCGGGGCACGAACCTGTGTCCCCTGCATCGGCAGGTGGACTCTTAACCACTGCGCCACCAAGGAAGTCCTGTCATTGGTAATTTGATAGGGATTGCATTGAATCTGTAGATTGCCTTGAGTAGTATGGTAATTTTGATGATATTGAGTCTTCCAATCCAAGAATGCAGTATATCTTTCCATCTGTTTGTGTCATATTCAATTTCTTTCATCAGCGTCTTATAGTTTTTGGAGTACAGGTCTTTTGCCTCCTTAGGTAGGTTTATTCCTAGATATTTTATTCTTTTTGATGCAGTGCAAAATGTATTTTATTCTTAATACTTAAAATTAGAGCAATAGCAGTAAAACATATTTTTATGAAAGTTAAAAATAACCACTGGTATAGCTTAAAATTCAATGTTCATCTTCCAAATAATAGGAGAAAAAAAGAAAATAAAACAAAGTATATGGCAAAAATACTTGTGAGAAAGATTACTGTTTTTTTGTTGCTGTCTGGCTGCAGCATTATAAGGGAAACTTTGAGAAACTAGGTGGTATGCTTTCAAGGAAAAGCAACCTGGGTCAGTATTTTATGGAGAAATGGCAAAATGTGATTGTTAAGAGCCATTGAATATTGTATTTATTCATTCATTAACAAGTATTTATTGAATATCTTACTATGTGCCAGGCACTATTCTAGGAACAAGGGATAAAGTGCTAAACAAGACAAGTAATATTCCTGCTCTTATTTAACGTACATCCTAGTTGGGAAGAGGGAAAGGAAAGTTAAAAAAACAAAACAAAACTAAGTAAACGAATGAACAAGATCATTTGAAAGATTATTAACTTTTACATAGGCAATTGAGAGTGATTGTGAGCACTTTCTGTAGAGTGTGTTGTATAGAGTTTCAGTGACCTCCCTGAAGAGACACTTGAACTAAGACTTGAATGATCTGAATGATCCAGCAATGCAAATATCTGGGGACGGAGTATTTCAGGTAGAGAGAAGACCAACCAGTGCCAAGGCTGTGCTTGTTGTATTTGAGGAACAGAGAGAAGGTGTGTGTGCTATAGTGTAGTGAACCTGGGGGAGAGGAATTCCAGATGAGGTTGGAGAGAAAGACAGGAAGATATTCTGTAGTGCCTCACTGACCTGTGTAATACATTTGGATTTAAAGTTTAATGGAAAGTCCTTAAGGTCGTTAACCATGACAGTGATATGATCCAATCATTCATGGCAGGGAAAGGTCACCCACGCTATTGTGTAGAGAGAAGATGCAGGGGGCAAAATGAATGTATGGAGGTCCAGTTAGGAGGTTACTACAGTTGTATAAGAGACAGTGGAGGGGGCTTCCCTGGTGGTGCAGTGGTTAAGAATCTGCCTGCCAATGCAGGGGACACGGGTTCGAGCCCTGGTCTGGGAAGATCCCACATGCTGCGGAGCAACTGGGCCCGTGAGCCACACTACTGAGCCTGTACGTGTGGAGCCTGTGCTCTGCAACGAGAGGCCGCGATAGTGAGCGGCCCGCACACCGCGATGAAGAGTGGCCCCCGCTTGCCACAACTAGAGAAAGCCCTCGCACAGAAACGAAGACCCAACACAGCCATAAATAAATAAATAAATTTATAAAAAAAAAAAGAGAGAGAGAGACAGTGGAAACTTCAGTCCCGATTGTAGCAGATTGAAGCTTCAGATCAAAACAAAAAAAAAAGCAAACAGATTTTGGGTATATTTTTGAGGTAAAGGAGAAGAGATTTGCTTATAGACTGGATGTGGTGTGGGGAGGCAAGTAAAGGGATATCTCTAGGATTTAGTCTTGAGGAATTGGGTAGAGAGGCATGTTTTGTGGAGGGAATCAAGAATGTTGTATAAGCCATGTTAATTTAAATTGGAGAAGTACATTCTAGACCAAAATGGACTTGGCAAGCAGGCAATTGAACATAAGTGTCTGGGACTCAGTGGCAAGGTATTGCTAGACGCTTAGGCTTGAGTGCTAGCTGGATTACTTAATGGCTGTGTGACCTTCAGTAAGACTTACCTGTCTACACTTTGGCCTCCAAATCTGAAGAAAATGTGGACAATAATGGTACTACTTCATATGGATGTAAAATGCTGAAAATATATACTATAAATAACTTTATTATGGTGGCTGCCACATGGTAAATTTATGTGGTCTGCTACTTATGAGTTAGATTACTTTTGTCTGCAAGTTACTAAACCTCAACTGCTTAAAAAAATAAACTAATTGATATAATAGGAAACCATTAAGTAAGATGGTTCTAAAATTGGTCAATTCAGTGGCTCAAGAAGTCCAGGACTCATTTTTTCGTTTTGTTTTGTTCGTTTGTTTTTAGCTGTTCTCTTCTCAAATTTATCAGTATATCCTCCTGATTATGGCAACTAAGGGATAACATGTAGTGGAAGAAGTAGGACTGTTTGTTCTCATTCATCTCTCTTTTCTTTCATATAGTTTTTCTTTTGAAAATTTTCAAGCATATAGGAAAATTGAAAGAACAGTCCTTCTGGCCAAACCTTTTGAAATTAAGTTGCAGATATCATAACACTTCATTCTAAATTCTTCAGCGTGCATCTCCTAAGAATAAGGATAATATCCTGTTTAAGAATAGTATAATCGTCAGACTTAAGGTTTACAAAAATTCCATAATATTATTTCAAATCGAATGCATATTCAAATTCTCCATTGGCTCCCAAATATCCTTTATATCTGTTTCCACCCCCCTCCCCCAATCTAGGACCAATGATTATGTGCCCATTGCATTTGTTTATGAGTCTTTAGTCTTTCTTAATCTACGACAGTCCCCATACCTTTTAATTTTTTGTGACACTGATGGTTTGAAAAGTTCAGGTCTCTGTAATAAGTACCACATTCTAGATTTTTGTGATTGTTTCCTAATGGTATCATTTAAATTTTTCTCAGTTAACTGTACACACAGACATCAGGGCTAGAGCCTTGAGTAGATTTAGGTTACTTTAGGCAAAACAACTTCATGGGTGATGCCAGGTACAACACGTTGCAGCATATCAGGCACAATGTCAGGATGTCCTACTATTGGTGATATTAAGTTTGATTACCTGGTTAAAGTGGTGACAGTCATATCTCTCCATAACCAAGGTATATATTCCCTGCAGAGTTCAGTAGTTAATCTGGGGTCAGGGGTGATACTTTGCCATCTTGTCCTTTCTCAGCTAATGATTTCAGGATCCATTGAATTGCTTACTGCATCGCAGGTTATAAAATAGCAATATTCTATCATTCCTTTCACATTTATCAGTTTGTATTTTTTCTGTAGAGAAAAGCACCCCTTCTTTTACTTAAATTTGCTATGGAGTCATACATTTATTTTTAATGTTATAATCAATTACAGTGATTACTATCTCTGATGCTTAAATTGTCCCAAATTTTGCCAGTTGGAACCCCTTCAAGTTGGCTCCTCTGTGCTTTTGACATTATCCCTTTAGTCTTCAAATGTTCCTTTGCTTTCTGGCACAACAAGGTATCTAATATTAACCTTGTACTTTTCTGTCCCAGACATAGATGAGCCATTTCTATAAGCTGTTGTTACCTTAGGTGGGGACTGACATTTAGAAACCAAGATATGTTGTCGGGGTATTTACTGATGGTGGTTTATTATTCCTCTGTCTTCTTGTAGTGGAGAGAGCTAGGAGAAACACATATATATATATATATATATATAAAATTCACACACATACATATATAATCTATATAATCAAAAGTTTATATTGATATCTGCAATTCAAATTTAACATTACACTGTCTTATTTTACTTTATGTTTGCCTTTTTTCCCCTTAAAGTGCATATCTTTATTTCTAATAACATTATATATCTATATCTATCTGTATAATATAACAGTTTATATATAATATATAAACATAATAGATTATATATAATTATTATATATATTACAATACAAATAAAATAACAGAATTATAACACTGACATCACTATGATAAAAAAAAACCTACTGAGTAAATTTTAAGATTTCTTTGTAGTTCTTTTTGTTTTTAGAGCATATGCCACTAAGGATACATAGAGAATGATATAACCTTACATGATAACGTTACATATAACGTTACATGATATAACGATTGTGGCTATGCTATCGTTTTGTTTTAGAGTATCCAGTCGTGTTCAGTTGTTTCATCTGCCTTTTTTAGGAGCAAAGAAACCCTTCCTAGAAGCTCTGGGGGCCCCTTCCTGAGTCTCATTGGCAATGAAATGGGGTTTTCAAGATTGTCTTTGACTAATAAGTGTTTATTTCTGAGTGACATGGAGGAAAGATGGAAATGAGGACAAAATCTGGGCTTTTTACAAGGAAGAGAGGGAAGGGCTATTTGACTGGCACCGTCACTGTCTGTTACACTTATTATTATAACAATTGTTACACATTTCTAGTGTAACATTACACTAAATACATGCACATGTGCCACTCTCTACCTTTTACATTAATGTTTAAAAAATGCAAATCCCTGGTGTTGGCATGGCTGTGGTGATGCTGATATTTTCATATGTTACCAATGAACGTGTAAATGGGAACTATCATTGCGAAAATCAGTTTGACAAGATGTAAAGAACCATACTTACATGGTTTGGTTTAAAAATTTAACTCCTTTGAACTTGTCATGTGGAAATAACCCAAATAATTCAAACAACTTAAATGTCTGTGTAGTGAAATGGTTAATTAAGTCATAATGCAGTTGCTTAATGGAGGTGTGGCTTCATCATAAATGATAATTATGAAAACCATGTGGTAACTGTGTAGTAGGAAAAGTGTTTATAAAGCTGAATGGGGGAAAAACCCAGAATGCAAGAGTATGCCTATGCAGTAATTGTAATTTTAAAAATTATGTCTTTATATGAGCAAAGGCTAGAAAAGAACCTGGTAAAAGGAAGTCAGTTTGATAGGGATGAATGGATGGTGGACTGTACATAAATTCTTAATTTTATTTAGAATTTTGTTAGTGTTTTTCAACTAAAACAAAAACAAAGGCAACTGAGGGGAAAAATCCCTCCCATGTTCTGAAGTCAACCAGAGATTTAGCTGAGCTCTTAAGCAGATTTAAATCTTCTTTTAAAGAAAATTTTGATTGTATCTGCAAGCACTTTCATACCCTGCCTTGCCCCTTCAACTGGCAAAGTATGTCAGATTCCACAATTACCCTAACAGAATGTCAATTGTGCCAGTGGAATGTCTCATATCAAAAGCCGATGGAATTTGCTTCGTTCAGCCACACAGAGGAACTGCACCTTCAGTGCTGCCAGAAAGCTCAGTCTGGAATTGATTGCTTGAGTTCTCTCCCAGAGCACAGTTGAAGTGATTGCTTTTTGAGAAATTCTCGAAGGGATTTGCTGACCAGGTGCCTACTGGGCTGCCTGTGTCCCTGGCTAAAGCAGAACCTGAAGAAGGAAGATCCTGGGCTCATCAAGTGGAAGGGTCTTTGGGGAGGAGATCCATTCTGAGAAATGCAGTGCCAAGAGTTGAAATTGTGAGCTTGGAAAATATGATAAAGAGAAGTTGCTGGAAGGAACCATGTGGACATCCAAACTAGAAGGCCAGGTAATGGAAACATACAACCCAGCTGAAAATGAGATTCTCAACGCATGTATGTGAGGACATTTCTTTTATATAATCTCTGGCCAGAGCAGGGTCAGCCTCTCCAAAGTTCTAACTGTCTGGGCCAGTAAAGAAGCCCATTCCTCACTTTTTCTGGGCTCTGTTCTTATGTGAATGCTTGCAAATTACACTGGCTTTGCTGATTTTAGAATTGCCTTCACTGAGTAGCAATTTTAGTATTTTCCCCTTTGCTTTAATAAAGAATCTCTACAAGAAATAGCTGTGGGAAGACTGTTGTTTTATCTTCTGTAAAGCCACTTTGAAGGCATCATCTGTTGTTTTACTCAACATCTAAGTGATGATTTCTTCTTACAGCTATGTGATAAATGCTTTTGAGAATTCTTTTTAGAATGCAGTGCCAGGAAAACATTTCTCTCTTCTCAGGAACTGGTTAGTTTCCTTTTATCCTATGGCAAGAGCTTTGAAACTGTAGTTTTACTTCTCTTTTTGCCTTGAGTGCCAGGAAGCTCACAGCTAAATGAAATACTTGAACATAAGGTAAAACTTCTCTTGCAGTTGTTGTCAGGCATAATTATCTTCCTTCCTTGAAAATATTCTGGTTTTGACTCATAGATACAGAGAACAAGCCGGAGGTTGTCGGAGGGGAGGCAGGTGGGAAGTTGGTTGAAACAGGTGAAAGGGACCAAGAGGTACAAACTTCCAGTTATAAATAAATAAGTCATGAGGATGTAATATAAAGCATAGGGAATATAGTCAATAACAGTGCAGTAACTTCGTACGGTAACAGATGGTTATTAGACTGATTGCGCCGATCAGTTTGTGGTGTATATAAATGTCGAATCACTATGTTGTACACCTGAAACTAATACAATATTGTATGTCAACTATACTTCAATAAATTTTTTAAAAAATATGCTGTTCTTGTCATCCTTTTATTGAAATATATTTATTTTTCACTAACCAATTTACTTTAGTGTTCTTCTTTGCATCACTTAAAAATTTAGAAGGGGAAAGAGATTATCTGTAAATAAATGTCCAATGGGAAAGTGAAAGCAGCAATTTGTGATAGAAAGAATAGGAGTTTGGGTAACACACAGGACTGAGTTCAAATTCTTGCCTCTCTACTTGTGAGCCTTATGAGCTTGGGCTCATTGCTGACCTTGATTAACACTCAGTGTCTTTATTTACAAAATGGATATAATAGGCCAGATAAAAAATATACAGTATATTTACTGTGTGGATTCTAGCCTGGAAAAGAAAAGACCGAAGGGAGATACAAAGGTTGTCAGAAAATATAGGAAGAGCTTGCTACCTCAGGTAGTGAGCAGACTCTAGTTGAACAGATTTGAGGTTCCTGATGGAACCAACCCTGGATGGAACATTGTCCTAAGTTCTGCGCAGCTCTTATTGATCTTATTATACCACCCTTACCCTCCGTAAGCTTGTTCTTACTAACCAAACTGATCATATCACACCACAGTCTGACCAAGCATCCCCCCCCTCAACCCTTAGAAAGTAAGTTCATGACTACTTTTCATTTTTCAGTGTTGCCTTTATCTGATATCCTGCAGGCACTGTGGAACCCACGAAGACCCTAACCAGATACAGTCAGCTCTCCGTGTCAGAGGGTTCCACATCGTGGATTCAACCAACTGTGGATAGAAAAAAAATTCCAGCAAGTCCTAAAAAGCAAAACTTGAATTTGCTGCAAGCCAGCAACTACTTACATAGCATTTACATTGTATTAGGTGTTATAAGTAATCTAGAGATTAGTTAAAGTAGGCAGGAGTTTGTGCGTAGGTTATATGCAAATACTGTGCCATTTTATACAAGGGACTTGAGCTTCCTCTTTGGTATCTATGGGGGTCCTGCAGCCAATCCCCTGCAGAAACCAAGGAGTGATATATAGTCGACACTTGAACAACCGGGGTTCCACTTATATGCGTATTTTTTTCACTGAATATATATCACAGTAGCACACCGTCTGCGGTTGGTTGAATCTGTGGATGTGGAACCGCAGATACTGGGGACCGACTGTAAAGTTATTTATGGATTTTTGCGTGGAGAGTCTGTGTCCCTAATCCCTGCATGGTTCAAGGGTCAGCTATATGAGGAACCCAGAGTTAGAGATGAGAGTTTCTCACTAAACTAACTTAGTAGGTCTATAAATAAATTGCTTTCTGATTAAAAACATACCCAATTCACGCTTCTAGTATTCCTCCCAAACATTCTATTTCAAAATTTGAGGGTAAATTTTGACCCCTCCTTTACTGAGGTCTACCGTGTCAATTCAGTAACCAAAGACCTATCTAGTCCTCTTTGAAATGTTTTTACAGCCACCTCTTCTTTTCCATCTTAGTTCAGTGGGAAAAGGGAGACATTGGGACAACACACTTCTTGATTCAAACCTCAATTCTAATCCTTTCTAGCTAGATGACTGGGCAAGCTATTTAACCTCCATGAGCCTCTTCTGATTCATCTGTAAAATGGGCTTGCTAATAGGGTTGTTGTAAGGAATAAATAAAATAATGTATACAATTCGCATAGCATCGGGCTAGATGCATAATAGTTACTCAATAAATCTTGGTTCTCTTTCTTCTCCCTTACCTTCTCTAAGGGTTTCTCTGATGACATTAGTTAGAATGCTAATATCTGTCATCTGGCAATCAATTACAGATTGTCCTGAAGTATTCCATAGAAGCATTTTGTTATTTTTAGCTTCTGATAACTCTTCTCTCCAACTAAACTTTAAGCCCTATTCATTTAGTCATTTACCTAATACCCACTTACTTAAAAGTGACTGAGTACCAATCACTGACTGACACTTTAAATGGATATGGGAATTCTGTTCTTAAGGGGTGTACTTCCTGGTACCTGGCACATATGCTTATACATATTGAATGAATGACTGAATGAATACTTCAAGCATCACAATTTAATCCTGTGGCTCAAGGTAAAATGGATAGAAAGAGAGAAAGACTGGAAAGAAATGAGATCGATTAGGTGATTATCACAATAGGCCATGTGAGATAAAACCAGTATTTGGGTAGGGAAGTGACAATAGAAAGGAAAATCCTGGGAGACAATTTAGGTAGGGTGTAAAGATTTTGGATAGAAGAGTGATTCTGGAGGTAAACTCATCAGGAATGATTTAATGACTGGCTATCAAGGAGTTAGAAGGGAAACAAAATCAGTGTTTTGAGTGTTAGTGTCCTTATGGTCTGTAGGTACCATTAATTGGCATCAGGGATTACAAAGTGGAGGATGTCCAAAGGGAAAGATGAGTTAAGCCCTAGATGTGTTTGGTCTGAGGTGTTGGTGGGATTTTCAAGGAGAGATATAGAAGTATTAGTGAGAAATTTGGGACAATATCCCAAGAGATAGGAATGTAGGCAGAATTTTTCCTAGAAAGACAGTGTGGAGAAGAGAATTTTAGGTAGAGGTGGCAAATGTGCAGAAGCCTAGAGGTTAAAAGGGTCAGCACCCTTAAGCCTGTTACAAGTAGTGTGGTAAGAGGAATGGGGGGTGAAGGGGGGAAAAACAGGAGCCACGACTGGATCTGTAAGGCAGGGTCAGGTCATAAAGGACCATGTATGGAAGATAAAGGATTCTAGACTATGTCTTGTAGGTGATGGGAAGCCATTCAACATGTACGTGGCCGGATTATTAGATCAGGAAATACAGAATGGAAGAAACCTACAAGTTGTCCTTAAAGTAGATGACACAGGCCCCAAGACTGGAGTCAAAATGGTCCTTTTCCAGTGAGCCTAATCCTTGAAACTCTACCACCAAGACAAGTTCTTCCCTCTTATTAGGCTCAGTTAAGCTTTCTGCTCTGGATAAAAGGTAGCTTTTCTTCTTCTTCCTCTCCTCTTCTTCCTTCATCTGCTAACAGAGGAAGAGAAAGAAGATGAACTTCCTTGCTCTCCAACTTCAGCAAATTCCTACTGTGGATTCTGAAGGAGGCGAATCATTTTCAAAGTCATTTAGGGGAGAATCTATGGCTTGTGCTGCCAGCAGAGTCAAGCCACCCCCTACATTGTTTTTGAGCACCTCTGGGGGATGTCGTGGAGGGTTTCTGCAGGAAGAGGCAGTCATTGATTTCTCTCCAGGCAAGAATTCTCTGGCACAAATTCTGGAGTTCCCATTTCCTAGGGCCACCCCCTCTTTGACTGTGGTCACACCTGATCTAATGATTCTGTAATGAGAAGCAGCATGACATCACCATCTTACATCTCTGACCTGCCTGTGAATGTGCTACCAACAGAAAGGAAACTCGGGAAATCAAAACAGGAAGGATTCTATTATCAGGCCAACGTGCCCACTATTGCTGTGCTACGAACACCTTATTGGCATTCCTATTCATGTCCAACCCCAGCGTAATTAATCACTGGTGCATTTGCTATCCCAGGCTACACGGATATGTCTTGAAGCCTTTTCAAGTTTCTTCCAAGCTTCTTGCCTTGGCATTTTCCCAAGCTGCTTCTTGAAGAACAGCAAGCTGGTATTTGGAGCATATGGCCGTGGTCTGTGTGTGTGTTCATTAAATCAAGATACCAATGAAAAGAAAGCAGAAAGCTTTCTGTCCTTTAAATGAAATTGTCAACCCAGATATCTGCTGCCTTTCCCAGACCCTGGCCTGAAATGCCTGTCAAGCGGGGCTGTGTTATAATGACAGATTAATTCATAGCGGACTTTGATCGTGGCCTGAGAACTTTTTTGACATCAATGTTCAGGAGTTGCACTTAGAAAATCAGAATTCGCTTTAGCGTCTCCAGTTCTTAACAACAGCAGGGACATCTTGCCATATCTGGAGCGTCAACCTCGGAGATGAGGATGGGAGGGGAAACTTCAGGGCTGTCACAGCTGTGTGTAAAAGGAAGGCAAGGGTGGGATCTCTTCAGCTGCATGGTCAAAACCCACCGGAAGGGGGCTGTCTTGCCGACTCGAGGCCTGTGCACAAACAGTGCTGTAAGCTGCCTCTCTCCCTCATTTTCCGTTGCTCTCTCCTCCTGCCATGTGACGTGTCAAAAGCAAATGAAAATTGAGAGGATTCGGCTGAAAATAGAATTGAATTCTATTAGTCAGCCTAATAGTGAGGTTGCATTTGGAAATACAGCGCGGTATAGCTAATGTTTACCACTTGACTACTCATGCCCCAGGCTCAAAGTGCATAATGATGCAAATTAAAACCCAGCGAATGGAGGAGCTGGAATCTCAAAGATAACCATACCTAACGGGGGGGCATGACAGAACATCTGCTCTTTAATTAATCTTACGTAAAGACGGAAGCACCGCATTAAGATGCACAGTGTTTATGACAACTGTTTTTTTTGTGGTTAACATGCTCCTGGACTCCCTCATGTAATTGTTGCTGCTTTGTAACTCACACAAAGCCCAGCTGAACACCCCCCATCAGCCAGAAAGGAAAATATGGGCAGGAAGGGGACTGAGAAGAAAATATGATGATTTCAGAATATAAATCAGGCCAGGCACCAGTCACAACTTGCATTCGTTACTTATGGGGTTGGCCTGGGTGGTAGAAACTTAACTAGAATATTTCCTTTTTTAACACGAGAAATCAACTTTGTGTGTGTGTGTGTGTCTAGACACACACACACACACATATGTACATATTAATGTGCGTCATATTTTATAAAGAGCTTTTGCATATAGTACAATGGTTAAAATTAGAGGCTTCAGGGCCAGACTGTCTGTTTGAATTGTTTCACTCTTTCCTAATCTGTACTATTGGGTAAGTCCCTTAATATCTGTGTGCCTCAGTTTCCTCATCTGTGTAAAAGGCCTAATCTCAATTCCATTTTTAGAAGGTTCTGAGGATTACATTATTATCACGGTAATCACTATTTATAGTGCATTAACCATGTACCAGGCAGAAATGTATTACTTCATTTACATGAAATAGCTCATTTAATCTTCCCAAAAACCCTATCTCATAGTTAATAAGCTAGTATGTGTAAGACTCTTAAAACAGTGATACATTTTAAAGTATGCAATAAATGTTAGTTGTGATAATTACCATGACTTTTTATGTCATCTATAATATATGTTATTATTGAGTCCTCACCACTACCCTGTGAGAATGGGTCTGTTGCTTTCCCCACTTTATAGATGTCAGTTGAAGCTGAAGTGCATTCAGGTACCCAAAGCTAAACATTTGGAGAGTGACAGAACAAGGATTCTAGCCCCAAATCACCTGACTTAAAATTCTGTGCTTTAATACCCTTCTTATTCTAAAACTGGGGTGATGGGAGATTGTCAAAATTGAAGGGGTTATAAAAAGAGGTGAGCAGTTTGAAATGCATTGTAATAACGTGTTTGTTCAAACCCATGTTACCAAATCAGGCATGCTCAGCTCTCTGAAGGAAAATGGAGGTTATCTCAGATGTCAAAACACTTCCCCATGAATATTACTATTTTGGACACTGGCCATTTTATAAATTTCAATATTCATTTTTGCTCCACCACTGTTTGGTATTCCTGTGGTATTTATTCACCAAGCACAAGGGTAATATTATGGAAATGAGGAGGCAACAAGATCTTAATTTTGCTCTGACATGGAATCTATTCCTATTTCATATACAGGTTGGCTGTTATTTTCTAGCAGATGCTTTAAGGTTGATCCATATAAAATTCACACACTGTTGAGAATTAGGCGGGGGGGTGGGGAGCAGTGATGGTGGGTAAGGGGAAAAACAAGAGAAAAGGACGAAGGGGGAAGTGAGATGCTTATGTTTTGTTGACACTGAAATGGAATCTTTAAGTGTAAGTATTTCAGAGCCCTGACAACGAAGTCTCCTGATTGCTGGGTGAGCTTCATTTAATGGTGTTATTTCCCCATGGATATTAAGAGTCTTCCTGAGATAAGCTAATCACAAACAAAGACAGCAATGCTTTTTCCCGACCACCTTGTTCCCTCCACTGGAGGGGGCTCTCTCAAGCCCTTCTCTTAGGATGTGAAAACAGACCAGATGGGTGTGCTATCTCCATCTTTTGGCCTTTAGCAGAATCTTTGGAACAAAGCAGGGCAGCAGGGCTTCTTGAAGACTTGCTTGGAGGTAGAGAGAGAGAGAGAGGCTGGATGGAATCTCGAATAAAAATTATAGGTTCTGCTTTAAGCTGAATAAAAATAAGCTATCTGAAGAACATATAGAAGCGGCATGCATGCTGCCTCTGGATAGAATTCATTTTTATTTGTCTATCTACGGATAAAGGAGGAAGATAGATAAATGGAAAGGAAAGTGCTATTTCTGTAATGCTCACCCTGGCAGAGGGTGTGAAACAATATAAAACATAGCGGCTCTTCCAAAACGACGGCTTCAATTGAAGTTCATCCACGTCTCTCCCCATTCCTCGCCACCACCACAAAAAAAATATTCAGACCTAGCCTAGTCACTGTGGGGAAAAGGCAGCGATCTTTTGTACGTTGTTATAATTAACCAGGCCCGTTTCATCATCAGATTATAGAATGGGATGCAGTGTTAAAAAAAAGAACTAAAGGAAGAAACCAAGAGAAATGACCATTTTAATTGCATGTTTATTCTCTCTTCGCTTTCCCAAATTGGTTTCGTTTCCTCTGAGTGGGGTAAGTGCCAGGGTATTCATAGGAGCAGGGGGCCAGGGTGGATTCCACCATCTACCAGCATTTGAATTACCTCCGGACGGATTGGCGGCCTCTAAATTTATACCCTTGAAGGCACAGCAACAAGCCTTCATCTCCTATGGAAGAGACTTGAAAGCATGCCAGAACAGGACCTCCGTCCTGCCTTCTTAGAGTCCTGGCACGTAGAATCACACAAGAAAACAAAAGGCATTTGTGAGGAGCCGTCCAGGAAGAAAGATTAACAATATAAACTGAGGGGGGGGGGGAAGAGAAAGAAAAGAAAAAGCCCTTTAAGTTGGTTTTGTGCTTATTTTAATAGAACTTGCACAGTCCCTGAATATCCTCTAATCAAAACCAAATGCTTGTTGCCGTACAGCGCTCTTCCTTTGTTCGCTGGTAATGCCCACTCTGCTCTGATGGGGCTGGGGCCAGGGCTGCTGGCTTATCTCTCCCCCAGGAATAAACATCATCCTCAAGGTTAGAGCATGCGGCCTGACTTGAAAAACCCCAGGAAAAACTCCCGTTGGCAGCTGGACCTTGTGGTCCCGTCACCCCCAATGCCTGATGAAAAACTTGAAGATGTTTTCTTATGCCTTTTGATCCTGAAATATGTAAGGAACAGGAATAGCAAAAGGAACTCCCTGTTTTCCCCTCCATCTCTGTCTCTCGTTCACTCTGTCAGTCCATCTGTTCACCTCGATGGGGGGCTTTTCTCCTCCTTTCTTTCCTCTTCCCCCCTCATCCTTCCTCCATCCACCTCTGCTTCTCTGTCAGTCTCTGACTTACTTGCGAAAAGGAAAAATCGGTCAGCTTTCAGCTTGATTGGTTCATGTTGTCTGACCTTGACTTTATGTGGGCTGGAAGGATTGCAGTCTTGGTTTTATCAGAATTAGCTTTTATCTGCACAGAAGTACCAGAGGAAGTCACTCATCTCCTCGTCTTTCACCTTAGGCTGGCTGCTTTCTCCTCTAATTTCTATAACAACACGAAGAAAAGAAACAGGATGATTGTGATGGTTATGGAGATAGGACTTTTTCTACAGGGCAGAGGGGATGAAGCCGTAATCGAGTCCTGGGCTCAGGATCAAGGTCTTTGGGTGACGCTGGGTGAGGTTATTAAGGGAATCAGGCAGCCTGTTTTGTTTTACCGCCAGAGACTTCTTTTCAAAGGCTTGTGGGGTGTCCTGCAGGAGGGGAATGGGAAGGAAGAAGAGGACCCTGGAAACCCAGATGCACAGGATCTGCACCTTTTCATGTCGCCCCAGCTCCGTGCGGCGCAAATTGACTTTGTAATATTGGCTCTGAAAATGAATACGCAGGACATCGCTCTGTGTTACTTTCCTGTGAAATTACTTTTCTGAATGAAAATATTGAATTCCTTTGAAAGCAAGTAGTATAATATCTCTGGAAATGAAAATCCTGTGGAAATCACAAAGGAAAGAAGACTGAAGGATATGAAAGCTTTATATCTCTAAATGTTAGTCAGTCCTGGATTTTTTTTTCCTTGACAACAATCATAACTGCTCTTTCTGATGTTGATACACTGGGAGTTGGAATCGCCTAGATGCTTCTATTACAGATTTAGGTTTTTATCTACAATAAACAGCTAATATCATTATCTTAATTTACCAGAGCATTTGTATGCACTCGGCGCTTTTTGTAGTCTGCTTGCCTAGTGAGTCTGACCTGTGGAATTTTCCTTGTCTCAAGGGGAACGTATTGACTTACCGCCAGGCTTCTGGCTGTCACAGACAGAGCTTCTGCTGAACTGACAGATGAACAGGGCAGATCCCTCGGAGGAGGTAGAGGCGTGGACGACAGGCCTTCTCACAGGGCATCAGCTACCTGGTTGCTCACCATTATTCCTCAAATCATCTTGAGAGGGACGGCCTCCACCCTTCTTGTTACACTGACAGGCTCACCATCTGTAGAGGGAATTTCCCACAAATAAAAGCACTCCCTCTAGAAACATGTTCCCCTTTCCATCTTCTCACTCATATCAGTTCTTTTAGGCTCGATTAGTTGAAGCACCTTTGATTTTTAGGTACATTATGTTTGGTCACATGTATTCTTTTGTTTTTGTTTTTAAAGAGCAAGGTGTCAATTGTAAACCGAATAAGTTATAAGACGCCTCTCTTAACTTCTCCCCAGATCAGTAGTCAAAAAAGTCAGGAAAGAGAGGAACAAACATTAAGGGGAGGATCTGGAAGACCAATTAAGATAAAGTGATTCCAAAGGAGTATTACCTTTCTGCAAAGGAAATGGAGCCCTCTGCCCAGATGGAATTGCAGGCCTGCCTGATGCTGCGCTGGGCAGAGACGCAGATGAGATTGTTGAGATGCTGTCAGCCATGTTTGCAGTACGAGGGGAGCCAAGAGGTACTAGGTGACTGAGCCAATATCTTGATTTCCAAAAGCTTTAGAAAACTTGAAGATGCTTCTGATTTTTAAATAGATTAAGTGAAAAATTTTGAGCAATTACAAAAGGCATAGAGATCCCTGGGACTTAGCAGTAATCCCTAAGAATAAATTGTTCCCTCACATCTTCATTTCATTTTGTGGAGCAAATCTTGCCCATGTATAAAATCCTGTAGTCACAAGAGTAGGATGTTTGAGCTGGGTGCTTTATAAAACCTTAAAGTGAAGATGAAAACAGAGCTTGATGGTTTTCAATTTGGTGGATATGTAATTGGTAGAGTGTCGCAGTGGCTGTCAGAAGGGAGACCCCTGAAGAAACGGAGAAACTTCAGGTCATTGATCTGGCCCAGGCCAACATCTTTTTATTGAGATAGGTGAAGACTTATCTGTTGAAGTGGCAGATGAGATGGAGCCAGAAGGAATCATAAAGAACATGTCTTATATCAAAACTAGATGTCAAAAAACTCAACAAACTAGAGGGATGACACTTAACATAGAGAATGGAAAGTTTCCTACTTCAACATAAGTGTGGCTTCCTGTGAAAATTAAACCTTTGCAAAAAAGACAGATGACTTGGGTAAATACAGTCCATGTGAAAGGCTCCTGATTCTTCCGGCCCCACCCAAAATATTCCTGCAAGATGTTGTTCAGCAAGTCAATCTCTTCAAAGAGGTGGTCAAGCATTCCTTTGGCTCTCCCATACCTTCTAAGTTATGCTAAAAGAGCTCATAATTATACCCTATATTTATATATACTACTGTATGATTTTATATATGCACATGTTCTAGCATGTAATCGGTGCTCAACATATATTCATGGATTGAGGTTCTGAATCGTTTAAATTCTGTTGCTCCCTTGAGTACTCCATGCTACCTTCATCACCTGCACTTCTGCCCTGGGACATACCTTGTCTGTATCTCCTTTTGCAGAAACCTTTCAGTGTCTTAGTAAAATACTAGTGAGAATTAATATCTTAAGTCAAACTTCTGATATTATTTTTTTTTACCAGTATTCTTTAAGTCATTTGGCAAGGTGAGGCTCATCATCGATTAATGTTTCTCAAACATACAAATATAATTCCAATGTCCCAAGTATTGGAGATCAAAAACTCAGGTGTACAGACACCCCTTGACATGACCAGTGGCTAAATTCCTTACAAAGGATGCCAGGCAAAACTGATATGCCCAAAGCAATTTTCCAATAGAGTAACGGCACAGAAGAGATTTAGGATATTTCAGCCACTCTAGGGGGATACCACTATTTCTATTTAATCCATAGTTACTTAAGCTGGACTCATTTAATAAGTATACAGGGTGAGAGGTGGTGTAAACAGAGAAACAGTTGGAGGTGATAAATCAGCTTCCTTGTACTGCCACAGGTTTGATGGCGATGGGTCATATCATGTCTTAGGGTTTTTCCTTCTATGCTTAAATAAATTAAAAATTGTGAACAGTGAAGCATGTGCCACGTTGCTCTGTGTAGCTGTGGAATCACAAGCAGTTAATGTGAGAAAGAAACCCACAGTGCAGAAAAGCACAAACATGGCACAAATGCATCTCACTTGACAGGCAATGCAGAATTGAACCGGGTAAAGGATGGATACTAGAACGTTGGCATTCACCAGAAATTACGGTCTCAGGTACTGCGGTGCCCACCTACCATGGTATTTGCCGCACGTTACATTGCATCACTATTATTTCACTGAAAGGCCTAAATAAAATTATGTGTATATCAAATATGTAAAACACAAATGTATCTAGACCAAGACGTGCCTGTGTAAGCTTTTATAAAAATAGTCGTAGATCCGAGAAATGTTTATTTTCATTTGTCCAGGTTTGAGATGTAATGTGAGCAGAGTATATGAGCATCATAGGTTTTCAGTCTCAAATTAGAACATTCTTCTCTGGTGTCATCACAGACCAGCAGTGTGCATGGAATCCTAGTATTGACACCCAAGCTATTTCTCCTCAAGTTACTCTTAACTACGTAGCAGCCAAGACATTCTTTGCCAGATCGTGTGTCTTGAGTTAGTTTGGAAAACATGTACATTGAACATTTCCTTCCTCCCTCCCATCTTTGATAACTTCCTTCTTTCTTCCCCGCTGTGATAGGTGCTGTGAACCTGGCGGGAAGGAAGAGACATGTAGAGCAGTTATCACAACACAGTATGGTCTGTGCCATCGTCTTAAAGGTATGTATGGAATTTCAAGGGCACACAGATTTGGGGAGTGGGGTTTGTTCCCCGAGGGTTTCCTGAAACAGCTGGCCATTAGGTGGAGTCTTGAGGCTAGTTTGTTATTTCCAAGATTCAAGTGAAACATCAAGCTCTGGAAGGATTTTTTCAAATTTTCTAGTCTTTCTTTAAGATACAAGCAAAGAGCTAAAATTTACTTTTGTGGCTAAGTTGGCTCATTCTGTCTGGCTCATTCTCTCTTGCTCTCTGTCAACTCTGCTTTTCATTAGAAATAAATTTGAAAAATCCAAAAGCGTGTTAATCTGGTTGCTAAGCTCAATTATTGAAAAAGAACAAGTCAAGATCTTCTCGTAAGGAGTATTGAGCAAATAAATGGAAACAAAACTTCTTAATGGTGTGGTAGTGGTGGGTGGAGGGAATTCCTTTTTTTTTTTTTTTGTCCTGCAGAGAAGTAAGCAGGGGTGGAAGATGCCATAGTTGAGTATTTGGAAGGCCTTGCCTACAGCTGTGCAGCTAAGTCACGGTTGACTGTGTGAAGGAGTTGTAAGGAGGTAGACTGCACTCAGCTGGGGGAGGAATAGCAGATGAGTCATTAATATCATCTGTGTATTACAATAGGCCAGCTCAAGATCTGGATTTGAAGCACTAAATATGTCACCCTCACCTTCCTTTGGTACAGTAATGGAAAAGCCCGATAGAGCTGAGTAGAGAAATGTGGTAGGAAAATAATGGGACGTTAGTCCGATTCTTGATTCATCAGTTATTAATAACATGACCTTTCACTGCCTATTAAACCTTTAGGACTCATACTCCTTGTCAGTGCAATGTTGGCGGGTGAGGCAAGGGTTTATAATAAATTATCTCTAATAGCAAATCTAATTGAAAACTTTTCACCAAATTACCAAAGGAGAGTTCAGTTTAATTCCTGTACGTTCACTGCATGTACTGTTCTCCTATGAAATCTTCATATATAGATGTAAACATACATATCTGGAAATCATGTAGAAGGCATGTTATACCCCAGAGCTAATAAACGTTCACTAATTCTCTGTCTTGCCTCTGTGTACCTCACACATAAAATTTCAAACCTTTTGTCCAAACCCATTTCCAATTACTCACCTTCAGGCATTTCCCATCTCAGGCAGTTCTCACAATTGTCTGAAAATATCAGGCATATTTTCACCTCTGTCTCTTGACTTGTTTTCTTAGAAAGTTCTGTAGCTCAGTGATGCCCATATTCAAATCCAGCCCATCCTTCAAGGTCCTCCATCATATTGGAACTATTTCCACGAGCCAAACCTGACTACCTCCTCTCTGAAGCTGAGAGGGGTCTCAGCTCTCCTGCAGGCCACCCAGCTCTCTTAACCGCACTTGCCTATTTGCTGCCTTGCATTAGATTCATCTGTCTAAATATCTTTCCTTATTAAAGAGGGACTGGATCTCATTTATGTGTACATTCCCGGAGCTTATCAGAGTGCTTGGAACATGATGGACAAGCAGCGTGCTGGTGGAATAGAATCAGGGCAAGGTGGTCTTTTTTTTTTTTTTTTTTTTTTTTTAAGGTGGTCTTTTTAAGTAGACACTCATTTAGAGTGAAAGTGTGAGCCCCCTCACCAGCACGAGCCTGTCCATCATCTCTCCCGCCTTCTGCTCCAACCATACTGGCCACCTTGCTTTCTGCTGCTGAAGCTGGTCCAAGCCTTTTCCTGCCTTAGGGCATTTGCTTCAGTTGTTTCCCCTGCCTCCAGGCTCTTCCCCAGATAACAGCAAATCCCTCTTCTCTCTTCCATCAGGTCATTGCTCGGGGAGGCCTTCTCTGACCACCCTATATAAAATGACAATTTATAGAACTCTCCATTCCTTATCTCTTTCATTTGTCTCCATAGCACTCGCGACTATTTTTCATAATATGTATTTATTTGTTTGCTAGCCATTTGTTCCATCAGAATGGAAGGTCAGGTGGGCAGGATTTGTGTTCACTGCTTTCCCCCCCAGTGCCTAAAACTATGCCTGGTGCATATTAAACCCTGTGGGTCCTTCCTCCAGAATCTGCTTATTCTCATCAGCGTGTCTGAGGTTTCTCTAGACTCAAATGCCTGCTTGAAGTCAATGCTACTTTCTTGTTTCTGGGCCCTTACCTCTACTTCCACAGTCTCTCTTCTATACCGTAGACCTCAAGTTAAGAACCGCTGATCTGGTGGAACAGGAAGGTATGAACTACAGCGGTAGCCATAAGATTCATAGTATATATTAAAAGAATGGGGAGAGATAAATAACTGAAGGAAAAATAAGTAAAGGCATATGGTTTTTATAGAGAGCCCCATAATCAGAAATAGAGTGTAATGAAGCCTATTCGTTATTGATAATACATTTTAGTTTAAAAGAGGGCTAATAGCTGATGTTTAGTTTGGGCACAGTGACTCAAGTGAGATTCAAGGATACATGGAAGCTTTAGTAAGTAGTTTCCATGTTCAAAGCATGCTAGTGACTTCAGAGAGGCTTTATGGATTCTGCTCTTAAGAAGTTTATGTTAGGGCTTCCCTGGTGGCGCAGTGGTTGAGAGTCCGCCTGCCGATGCAGGGGACGCGGGTCCATGCCCCGGTCTGGGAAGATCCCACATGCCGCGGAGCGGCTGGGCACGTGAGCCATGGCCGCTGAGCCTGCGCGTCCGGAGCCCGTGCTCCGCAACGGGAGAGGCCACAGCAGTGAGAGGCCCGCGTACAGCAAAAAAAAAAACAACAAAAAAAAGAAGTTTATGTTAATGATATGGTACATACTTATTTTTTAGTAAGAAATCCTTTAGAATGATCCATTAAACTTTACCTTGATCTTATAAAGTAATTTCATATGTAAGATTAAAATTGTTCATAGATTCAGTGACAGTTACACCGGGTCCACTTCTTTTAGAATGACTCTAATCTGCACTCAGACCCATAATTACTTGGAACCACTGGCCTCTTAGTTTCTATTTCTGGCTGATTTTATATGTTTTTGTTTTTTTGTTTTTTCCATAAAAATCTGAAACAGGTTGCATCCTGAATCAGATGGGCCCTATTTGGTTGTTGGGTACTCATATTGTAAAACACAAGTGATAAAGGCTTTGAAGAGATAAGATGCAGCATGGGTGAAGGAGAGAGGAAAGGAGAAGATGACTTTTAAATCTATTTATTGAACAAGCTATTGAGCATCTTCTGTGTACCAGCACTGCGTGGGTACTAAGCATATAAAGATAATTAAGGCATATTTCCTGTCCCTGTCTAGATTTTGAGCCTATATGATGGGGAAACAAAGAAGAAAGCGAAGGACACCGAGCAGAGAAAAGATTACAGGTTAAGACCTGTGCTTGTTGAATTTGAGATGAAAGCAATACATCCAAATGGTCTTTACCGTGCTTTTGATATGAGTCGAAAAGTCTAAGTTCTGTGGGGAAAATGCAGTGAATTAAAAGATAGAGCAGCATGACATGGATGTGAAAAGTCTGTTTTCTATTGGGAAGTATACATTTGATACTTTATGGATGAGAGAAGGGCTTTTTTTCTTTTTTCCTTTTTCCTAATTTAAGTTAGGACTTCTTGCCAAGTTTCTGCTTAGGAATTCTGAACTGAACTTCAAATGTTTAGGGGCTTCTGTTTTAAACACATTTGGAGTTGTGGCTTCTTGTTCAAGGAAGAAACCCCTTCAAGTACATCAAAGAGCTGTGAAAAAAAGATACAGTGTGTTGACAATTTTTGCAAGGGCATCAAAACCAGAAAAATTTCTCTGCTGTACACACATATTTCAAAGTTAGGGGGGACGGTTTCTGGTGAGAGTCTTCTGTTGCTGTATTAAACCCCAAATACTTGGGAAATAACACATTCATTGTACCTAAAATATGACTTGGTTCACCTAGCAATTTCAAGCCAAGGTCTAGAAGATGTTTTCTCTGGTGGATAACCTTTAAATAAATTGTGAGGCTTCTCATTGCTTGGCCCAAGTCAGGAGAGTCAGGAAACAGAATCAGGGGGAGGAATCTTCCCAAAACATCACAAGCCATTCGACCCAGAGCCTTGGAGAAACTGCTTACAAATTCAAGTTAAGTCCTAGTGGGCAGGATCTTGTGAGGGGATGATGGAAGAAGATTGCCTGTGTTGATTCAAGACCCATTTTACTCCTTCATCCTTGATGACCTGGTCAAAGCAGGTACAGAATAAAATCCACACCTGCAAGGGATAAACCACTATTAAGTTCTTGGTAGAGGAGCCTGGGCATCATGTTCACAAAGATGGGGTCTGGAGCCCCAGCTCCATCACTTGGTACCTGGGAAGCCTCTGTTTTCTCATTTGGAAAATGGAAGCAATAATGCCAACATTTCCAGGTTGTTGCTTGAATGAATGAATGTTGGATGTAAAGTGCCTAGCAGATTACTCGATGCTTAGAAAGAGCTCAATAAATGCCGCCCCACTCCCACCTCCCTTTGTTCTTTCCCTGGAGGGGATAAAATTAGGCCTAGTTTAGGTTAAAATGAGGATGTCAAATTAAGAAATCAAGGAGGCAATGATTTTGTAATGCCTGTTCCAGCTCTGCGACCGCTAGCGATGTGACCCGAGGCGAGTCACTTAACCTCTCTCACCTCCGTTTTCTCCCCTACAAATGAAGTTAACAAATGCTTGTAAATTAGAATAAAAGATCAGGTTAAACTCCTAGGCAGGAAAGCAAATGGTCGAGAAAGTTGGCTCTAGAGTTAGGCTTCCTAAAGTCCAGCCTGGGCTCCAAAACTTACTTGCTCTATGACTTCGGCCTAGTTACCAAATATCATTGTGTCTCAGTTTCCTTAGCTGCTAAATAGGGATAATAACAATAGTTTATGCCCCATAGATATGAAGAGTAAATCAGAGAATGTATGTAAAACACTTAGCATATGCCTGGCACATAGTAAGTGCTCAATATATATTATCTCAAGAGAACTCTGGTGGAAAGCTTGTGGCTTGGGACCAAAGAATAAAGATAGAATTAGTAGGGAAAGCTTGAAGTGTGATTTCGAACGGCTCCGGCCTAGAAAGCCTGAATAGACCTTTCAGATTTCGGTTCTCTAGTGGAGTATAGCCTACTGGGTTGTGCAAGTGTTTGGAAACCATTTGGGGAACAGCAACGACTTACATTGTTAACAGAACAGCTCATTCCTCTCAGCCTCTCTCTAGGGAGCTGACCTTCTTGAAACAGATGGGCCTCCAATCAGGAGCCCTTGGAAGAGTGTCGGGATTGCTCCAGTTTGGAGTAGTTTATCTACAGCTTAAGAAACCTGCCCTACAATAATCACCAAGACTTTCAAGCCCTGACAGTATAGAGGATCTCAATTTAATACTGTTGTTGAGTAACCGAAGTATGAAATACTCTGGTTCGAGTTCTGTTGCCCAAATAAACTTACATGGAGTTCAAACCTGAACAGTTAAGCAATAAGAGTTGCTAGCCATGTCCCCTTGTGTAGCCTTACTAAGGGCGGTGGTGATGTCCTCGGCATTGCTGTGAATGATGAATCCAGTTCATTGCAGTTTCCTTCTTGTTGCTGTCTAGACTCTCTCTATAAAGGAGTTCCAAGGAAGGAAGTGGTTATGGCCACCTGCAGTGCGACCAGAGAAAAGAGGGCATAATCAGGGCCAGACCGAGTCCTTTAGAAGACTTCTGTGCTAAATATAGGTGTCCCACCTCCACCGCCACCACTATTCCCCACATTATATGCAATGGAAAACAAAGGTAAATTGTAAAATAAGTGTATCCAACTCCAACAAAGTTCTGATTTTTCCATGATGATTTTAAGATGTGTCTACACGTACTTTTTAAAAAATCCCTGCTTTTTCGGTGCTCAGAGCACACGTTAGTTTGCCATTCATCATCAAGCCCTAGCTGATTATCCTGGTGAGCCTGGTCTCGGGATCGCCATCCAGAGAGAGTGTGTGACGTATCTGGGAAGCGATTAGCCCTCTGATAAAAGACTATAATTAACTAAGTGGGTGGATCATTTGTTAAGTGTGTGCTTTTCCCAGAGGAAGGGCAGAGATGGTATGAAATAGGGGTGACATCTCCCTATGAGTACGAGTCCTTGGCAGAAACACAAGACTTTGGAGTGAGCACACGTTAGTTCAGGACTCTGGATTTTGGAATTAACCTCTTAACTGGTTTCCTTTACACTAGTCTTTCTTATTTCCAATAGACTACATTGTGGCCAGAGTGATCTCTTTAAAAAAATGTGACCACGATAGTCCTCTGTGTAGAACACTTTATGTGAAGTCTCACCATTGCCTACAGAATAAAGATAAACTCCTTTGTACCTCAAGGTTCTACAACACACTTCTTCCTACCTATGGAGTTCCATCTCTCCCTATGGCCCCAACTGACCCTGTGCTCTAGCCACGCACAGGCATCCTTCCTAATCTCTACATTGTTTCCACTCTTTGCTCCTCTGTTCCGCTTCATCCAACTGGTACACGACCAGTCACCTCTCAGAACCCAGCCCCTATGTCCCTTCCTGTGGCCTGGGTTCCCTGATTCTCCAGACAGACTCACTGTCTCACTTCTTTGTGCCCCCACACACTCGGTTCAATCTCTGTGGTCACACTTCTGCTATAACCTTTCAGACATGGTGATTTACGTGTCTGCATCCTCGTTTTGCAACTGTGAGCTCCTTGAGGGCTGGGACCAGGCTTCGTTCATTTGGGTATCTTCATGGACTTTACAATGCCCAGCACACGGTAGAGGCAAAATAATATTTGCTGAATAAATACAATAACTAGTCATAAACTGGCACTAATACGATAATACCATCCTCCATGAAGGCAGAAACCATGTAGCTGGCACTCGGTTGAATGAATGAGTGAGGGAATGAAAAGCTCATAGAGCTGTTGTGAAAATCAAAATGAACACTGTGGAAGCTTTGTGAACCATGTATGGCTGGGCCCGGGCAAGAGGCTGTTACTGTGATTGCAATGAGCACAGTCCCCTGGCTTTCATAGCTGTGTGACCAGGTACACAGGGCCGTAGGAGCCAGCACTTAGCTGCCTGACCATCACCCCAGGTAAGGATTGGGGTTTGGAGGGAGGGGCACAGGCACATAGTAAGTGGGACCCCTTAGGTGCTCCCACCCCATTTGGGGAAAGAAGGGGTACATTCATGAGGCAGGGAGAGGGCTGGGAATGGGTGGCTGGCTATTCTCCCCCATGGGATTCTCTTTTTAACTTGACCCAGATTGTCTAGGGCTCCCCTCACTGTCGACGGTCTGCCCCCCTCAGCCAGGCTGTGTGGCGCTTCCCACCCTCAGGCATAGGGTGCAGACTGGCCGGAGTGCGGTATCCTGCTGCCGTGGTCAAGGCCAAAAGGCAGCGTTCCACTGACTGGACGTGTAATGGGGTGAAAGTGAACCTGCTGCTATTTCTTTCACAGCTTGTGAAGGCTGTAATGAAAAGATCTGAGAAACTCTTTTGCCCTAGTCCTGGGAGAAGGGTGTCATAAATGTCCACTTGGCCGCTGATTGCCACATTGGCACAGGGACTCCACAGCAACAAGTCACTGGAACATAGCTAACCAGAAGCACACCTGTTGAAAAAGCAACTTAGCCTCTCTTACTTCTCTAATTGAGTAGCAAATTAGAATAACAAAACCCACCATTAATGGTACATCTTCTCTGTCCTACGTGGGGCAAGAATCTCATTTGATGGCCACCCAAACATAAAAGTGAGTGTATTGTCATCATTTTAGGGAAAATAGTGCTCAGTCAGGTTAAGAGCTTTTCCCAAAATCACTCTGTGTGTCAGTCAGCTTTCACTGTATTATACTGAGGTAACAAACAACCCCAATGTCTCAATGTCTTGGAACAACAAGCCTTTCATTCGCAATCATATTGCATTCCTAGCGCAGTGTCCAAGGGCAGCTCTGGCTCTGCCCTATGGGTCTTCTTTATTCCAGAACCCGGACTAAAAAACAATCCTGATTTGGGGTATATTATTACCATGACAGAGAGAAAAGAGCAATGGCTCCCCTCCCAAAGGCTCCTAAAGTTCCTTTGGATTGTGGCATACATTACTTCAACTCACATTCCATTGGCCAAAGCAAGTCATACGGCCAAGCTTGAAGTCCAGGTGATAGGAGTGAGGGCTTCTCCCATAGATAGACATCCCAAGTCCCATGGCAATGGACAGGAAGGAATAATTGGGAAGGAATCATTAGGGTCAATAAGAAAACCATCTAGTAAGTGACAGAGCTGGGTTTAAAACTAAAGTTCTCCCTTATCCACATTCCAAGTTCTTTCCACCATACCAAGTGATCTCTAATGGGAACCCCAGTGCAGAGTTATTGACCTTGATGACAGGAGCCCTGAGTAAAACTCCAAGGCTTGATTCCTGCAAGTGCAGGAGAAGGAAGAACTAAGGACCCCATCTTGTCACTTAACAGAACAGGATTGCAAGTGTGTGTCAGGGAAGTCTCGCACTGTTGTCTGTCAGTGTAATTGGGATGAAAAACCTACTCTCTCTCTGCAGCCCTTATTGCTCCAGTAAATCTCCCACTGTACCTCCCATTACCCCTCGCTTAAAGCACCGATTATTCCTTTATTAGAGCTCAGCCACAAGTAGGCCATGAATTTTTATGGCTTTTCCGGATCTCATAAGGCAATGAGACTCATCCATTTAAACACAGTCACTAAACTCTACCGCAGGTTTATGACCTGATGTAGCATTTCACCGCTGTTTAAAAAGCAGCCGCACCCACTCATCCCTTCTTGGAACTTTTCATTTCCTCCTTGAAAGAAAGAAAATTTCAGTTTCCCACTTTCAGCCCCCCTAATGGTTCCCTTGAGATGTGGCCAGGGTGAAATGCCACCATTGACTAAAATCTGAATGTACCCACTTTGGGCATCACTTCTACCTGGGGGCGGGGGGGAACCCGAACTTCTTCCAGCCTCCTCCAGTTCCATTGGAATGTTTATTCTGTTTGATGAACATGTACCTACCTTCGGCAGTTTATTCACGAAGCATTAACTGCATAACTACTGTATGTCAGGTAACGTGCCAGGCATGATCGTATCGCTGTGGGCTGCCCCTCTGTGAGGAAACGAGGAAAGAGAGAAAACACTGCTGTTTCTTGAGGGACTTCAAAGCAATTTCATGTACACTGTCTCATTTGACTATGTCTGTTCCCTTCACCATTGTCCAGGGTTATCTCACCTTGGACATGGCACAGCTGAAAAGTCCTTGAGTTTTGTTTGGAGCCTCAAGAATATGGTTGAGCACTGTTGGTTGTGTGGCTCTGAACCCAGAGCTGGGCTCATGGAGAAAGAAACACAATCCTCCAAGCAGTTCAATTTCTGAAAATAACCACTGTGTTTGCTATTAGCAGACTTCTTCTAAGAACCTCCTGCCATCAAGTAACTACTCTTAGCTTCCACATCATGAGATTGTCTTCCCGAGTTTTTCCCCCCATAAATTAGAGATGTTCATTTCCATAGTTACTGGACTTTCCCTTCTGGATTTTCACAGGTAGTTTTCAACTCAACATCTCTCAAAGCAAATTCACGATCTCCCACATCAGCTTACTCTTAAATTTGCTCATCTTCTTTTCTCTCTCTCGGTCAGTGTGCAAATCATTTACTCATTCACCTGCATTTGTAAGCTGGGAGACAGCCTTGATTTCTTATTCCCCTTTATCTGCCGCAACCAATCAATTACTGAGTCCTGCCTTTCTTGCCTTCTTAGCATCTTTCATATAAGTAATGTCCATTCCATCACTGCTGCGTCTGTCTCTCCTTACCAGGATTCCTGCAACACCCCCTCCAGCTGCAGCCTTCATGCCTCCTGTCTCACTCTGCTCCTGTCCATCTTAATCAGCATTTCCGGAGTGACCTTTCTACACCCAAATCTATTCATGTCACTCTCCTTTATAAAGCCTCCATTGGTCCTTCACTGTGTTCAACAGAAAGGCCTTCCCTTTCAGCACAAAGCAACAAAAGCCTAATTAGAGGCTCCCTACCTCCTACTTCTGTAATTCCTATCCCTCAAAATGCACCTTATGAACCAGTCATGTCAACTGACATGGCTATTTCCGGAAATGGGCATCCATTTTTCTCCCCTCACCTGTGCTCTACTGCCTCCCTTTGTCCTCCTAGAAGACTTCCACCCACCCCTAAAGATTCAGTTCGAATCTTCTTTGTGAAGAAAAGTGCCTTACCATCTCTAGGCCAGATAGATCCCTTCCACATTTGGGCTTTCGCAATAACTTGAATTTCACTTACTTTTCCAATTTATTATCATCTCCTCTCCTAAACTTCCAGCTCAGTAGAACACATACCATGTCTTATAATCCACCCCTTGTTTTTACTGCTTACTTAGACCTCTCATGTCCTTTGTCTGATTGATCCTCCAACCCTGTCAGATAGGCCCCTGTTATCCCATTTTACAGATGACGATCAGGTTCGGCTAACGTTTCAAGGTTGTGCAGTTGGTAAATGGAAGGCCCAGAGGTCCGAGCCAAGTGTCCTAACTGCCATACACTCTTTGCTAATTCACTTATTTACTGTTTACAACAGCAGCGGCAGCTTTTCCCATGTAGACGGAAGGGGTTTAGCAGAGGACACCTGGTTGGAAAAGAAGTCTAACCGACTTGCCTTCAAGCTGCACTTGCAAGGCAAGGACAGAGGTTGTGTTTGGACTGTGTTCTACATCACTGTAAATATTGTAATGTTTTCTGAAGCTATTTTTATCTCATACATCGTATATGATTGAGAAAATCCAAGTTGCCTATATTGAAAAATTCTATGATCATTGTACTCATCTTTTTTGTTGGAAGGAGGTTTCAGCCACCGGATGAGAATGTGGCGTTGGGGTGGGGGTGGGTTTGGCCTCTTTGTTGAGGCTGCTCTTAGCCTCAGTGGGTTGCCAGGCATAGATTAGAAGCCCAGCCTGAACCTCATCAGCATAGCCAGGGCTGAAACGCTTTTACCAGGGAAATGCCTAGGGTTCTGGCCTCAGGTTGATCGCAGGTGGGTGTAAGATGTGTCCACGTGAACATTTCTGCATCTGAGGAATAAAATTGCTGCTAGCTTTACTTGTTCCGCTGATCAGTAAGCCCTGGATAAAGACACACATGTGGCAAATTCCTTCTGGAGTTTAAAACTAAGAAATTGTTTCTTCTGAAGATATGCTAATCTTCCTTGTATCACAACAAGAGTTATGGAAACCAGTAGGGCCCAAACCTGGGCTATGAATCAGAATTACCTGGGAACATAATAAATACATTGATTCCTCTACCCCATCCCTGGAAATTCTGATTGAGAGACGTGGAGAGGGGCTGAGGAATCCATTTTCTGTAGATCAGCTGGTTTCCCAAGCCCTCTATGCTGATAAAGCCACTGTTCCCAGCAGTAACCTCTCACATTTTTTTTTAAACTTTGCATAGCATTTTATTTCATTTTTTTATCCTTTCTTTTTTTAAAGTTTTTATTTTATAGTGAAGTATAGTTGATTAACAATGTCGTGTCAGTTTCAGGTGTACAGCAAAGTGATTCAGTTATATATATGCATGTATCTATTCTTTTTCAAATTCTTTTCCCATTTAGGTTATTACAGAATATTGAGCAGAGGGAGGAATGTATTGGGAGTTTGGGGTTGACACGTACACACTGCTTGATTTAAAATAGATAACCAACAAGGACCTACTCTATAGCACAGGGAACTGTACTCTAGCCTCTCACACTTTAACCTGAAGTGTGGCTGCTTCCACGGGTGGGCTGTCAGTGCTGGGCCTAGGAGGCTCCCTCCTAACCCCTGACTGCAAAAGAGCTCAGCTTGGTGCAGAAGACAATATACACCTCTAAGCCTTGGCGTCTTTCTCCCTCTGGTCTGACGGTGCTCAGTCCTGGCGAAAGGTGAGTACCGAAGCTGAGGGAACTCAGGCACCCGAACGCTCCACCCAGTTGCTTCTGTGTCTGGGGGCTTGGAAAGGGGGGGACTCTAGACCCATAGAGAACAGCATCATCTCAGCTTCCAGGCAGGCATTTACGGGGCAGCAGAGCACTGACTGTGAATTTGAAGTTCTCAGATGTGGATTTGCTGAGAGTTAGTGGCAGAGCCCAGATAGGAATCCTGCGGCTGCCTTGGGCACTGGAAGGGTGTCCCTGCCCCAGCCTGCAGGAAGGGACACAAAACATGGGATTAGAGTGACTGCTGCATATTCAAAAATCAGCCCTTTGTCTGTCTTTGAACAGATCCAATCCTCATGCTCCCGTTATTAGGACAGGAACTTCCCAGGAGACAGGCAAGAGGAGAATGAGGATTCAAGGAAGCTGTACATGGGGGACAATTTTTGTTTTCTTTTTAAATTTCAAGTTAATATGAAACTACTTATTTCTCCTCTGCATCCTTAGTGACTACCAAACACAACTGATTTATGTCATTTTCTCGAACTGGCATTTTAATGGGTCCACAAGAGGAAAATAAAGTATTTAATAAAATAAAACGTGACAAATGAACTCCTTGAGTGAAACAAGCCATATTAGTGAGAGCTGCAGATACAGCAGAAGGAGGAAGGAGGTTCCGGGAGCTGGAAAGAGGCCCAAGTGAAAATTGTGATGGGTTTTGGAATTTTTAAAAAAATTTTAAATTGGAAGGATTTGACCATATTATACATAATCTGATGTATACATGTATACATTTCATCTTCACTCGCCATTCTTTTGTCGCTTCTCATTTGCTGCAGTCGGAGCAGGGTTCCCTATTATGTAAATAAGGGAATGAGACAGATGGTGCCACAAAGCAATGAATTCATCTGGGGGGAGGGCTTTAATTATGGATGGGTGGGCCCGGCTGTGTTTTGGGTTCAGCAAACGTCCCAAACGTTATGGGATTGGCAAAACCCCAGATGCAGTTTTCCAGGCACATTTTAAAATCCTGTCATATTTGCAGGGGAATTGAAGTTGGGATTTGTTTCTTGTTCTTTATTAAATTCCTCAAGTTGCTGGCCCTGATTTTTAGCCTCTGAAACTGTGGAGGAATTTGAGCAGTGTTTTAAAGAGCTGGTCTACAATTCTTCTAAGACTAAGGTACTTCATAGGTACTACTGAGCTGTTGAATAGTCTTTTTTAGGGACTGTAAAAAAATTGAAGATCTGAGGTACTATAAATGGAAAATTTAAATTATTCACATACCCAGATATGATTACTATTTGTTGGTATATGGAAATTTAGTATTTTTAGGATACTTTTTTTACACCATTGAAATTTCACTATACTTGTCATTTTGTATCTTGTTTTGTCACTGAATACTACATCACAATCATTTCCCTATATCACTATTTATTCATAACTTCCATGAATATATAATAGTTCATTGAATTTGTGACTCACTTGAAGAAATTCAAAATGTTTATTTTAGTGAGCATTTGTTTCACCCAGAGTAATATAACCTAGATCCTTAGACAATCTAGGTTTTTCTTTATATCCTCTGTCAGATAAAATCTGTTTGGTAGAAACAGATGAACAGAATAATCAGAAATGGCTATGGGGACTTTTGGGGTGCTAAGTAAGGTCAGTGTCAATGATGAATTGACTAAAGTCGTGTGGCAAGTTCACAGTCAAAGGCAGAAACTCAAAGAGAGACCCAGAGCCGACTGAGTATACACAAAGGACTTAGGACTTTGGATATTATTACATAAAAAGCAAAACACAAGTTAGGTGAAAACTTATGGGAACAGAGGAGACCATTAGCATTTGTGAATTTGGTATCCATGAATTCAGCTATTCACAAGGGACCTCGCAGGGCCAGGATATGGTGCGATTTATCATTTTGCTGCAAGAGCACGTTAAATCACATGGGTTTTCAAAGCTCGCGTTTCGACCACGCCACTCTGTCTCCGAACCTAGCCAACCGTCCAGCTTTTGTGTCTTAATCGGTTTTGTGGTTTCACACTCCTTGACGAGAATTTAGCAATTCTCATAATGTGATAAATTGTATTTCTTTGTGAAAAAACTAAAGAAGAGAAGAACATCAATTGCAAGAGCTGGTGCTGAAAGGGAATAGAAAATAAGAAGCCTAAGAAAGTGATAGTCCCTTGCCAGAAAGCTGAACCCTTGGATTCATTAAGGAATGGAATGTCACATTTGGCAGTGCTCGGGTTCCATGACATAAACGAGTCCCCCATACGCTCTGTACAGCATCGAGAAAAAGATATTTCTGATTCCACTTCAGGCAATACTCTACCCCGGGCAAATACTGCTCATTAAGTAAATCATCAAGGCACAACTTAACTGTTTCAGTATTTCATTATTTCTTTTTCTGGGAGAAATTATATTAGAGCGATATTCGTGAATGTGCTGATTCGTTAAGATCTTGAACGCATCGAGGATTTATTTGAACGAAATCTCTTCGAGTGAGAAGTTGCAGTGAGTCAATTTCAACTCTGACAAATTCTGAGTTTCCTATAAATTCCAGAGAAGTGGGGTAGGTTGAGAATAACCTGTTGAGGATAGAGCAATGAATTTACTAAGCAAAATGTAACTGGTGTGGACAAGTGATTCACATCTCAGAGGAGCCAAAGGAAAGCTGACTACCTTTGAGTGCTGAATGTACCTGTGACTGGTGGGGTGACAGAAGGAGATCATTTTAAGACAACCATGTAAACCTGCTTTGATCCCAGATTAGAGATTCCACAAAGAGGCTGGGCCTAAAGGAAATCACGTTGAGGTCAATTTTAAAAAACAATAAAAATGGAAACTATTGCCCACAGAACGAGTATACGTAGCCCTGACTGGTCACAGGTAAATCATGGAGGAGACAAAGTTGGCTTCTAAAAGTCTCACCACAGGATGGGGTCCAACAGACAAAAGTTGAAATCCTGTCTGTTGATTACAGCGTAAACTACCTTGTTGACTTCTCCTCTCTGTGCCTCAGTTTCCTCATCTGCAAATTAGGGCCAGTACAGTTGACTTTGCAAGATACGTGATAAGCCAATGCTTCACATTTTCCATCCATGTACCCTCTGGTATCAGGGGAGAAGGTCCTCTGGAAGGACCAGAAAATTAACTGCAAAGCAGCGTGAAGCAAGTATTCACCTTTGTTGTTTTGTACACCTAACATACTCACAAGATTGGCCCTGTCTGGCCCCAGCAGTATCTCCAGCCTGGTCCACCACCCTCCCCCTTATCCTACGAGCTTCAGTCTCCTGGCCTTCTTTTCCATTTCTTCAGTGTGTCCTAATCCCCATACATTTCAAGGCCATCTGTACCCACCTCCCTGCTACCGTCACTCGCTGCCTTTCACCATCTTTGCTGCTCTCATCCTTCAGATTATCCTTCACTTGCCTCTGTTCTTGGCTTTTTAAGAATTGTGATGTCTTCCTGTCTGCTCTGCTTAGAATCCCTTGTTTCCTAAAAGAGTCTTCAGAGGTAATGATCCAGGCAAACTTGAGATTCAAGTCCAAGTCTGACCATTCTAGGACAGATAATAAAAGTAGAATTTGTGGTGCAAGAGTTGGAAACTCCTAGGAACAGAAAAGGTGAAACCCCTTTCTTACTTACTTATCTAACTTTATTCAGTCATTGATACCTTGTTCAGTCCCTTCCGAAGAGCTACTGCTGAGAAAAGAAGGTGATAATCTTGCTTTTATATAATGCTGCAGGAAATATCTGAGGATTGACATTTTTCTTCTTTATACAAATATTTTTTCCTAATTTATTAAAGGAAAATATTAACCTTGTTTTAAGGTTTTGAAAAGTTTGATATCATCTTGGCTGGATAATATGCATGTGCTAAAATGATCATTATGAAGACATAGCAAAATGAAATTTATATCTTAATGATTCATTCAAAAACCACTTGTGGAGCTCCCATTCTATGTCAGGTCCTGGGCTAGATCCTGTGGCTATAGACATGAAATGCAGCCCCTGGTAAAAGCAGTTTACATAGAATGGGGGAGACAGGCAATCAGACAGTCAAATAATGTAACTTAATAAATGCTATCATAGAAATGAGTATGGGGGTGGGAAGACTCAGAGAATATGTTCCTGACGACAGTGAGGGTTGAGATCTTTTTGTGGGCAAAGTACGGTTTGCCAAGCCAACGTATAGAAGAAGTCAGTTTGCAAGAAGGCATGAAACATGGATAACAGCATTGTGTTTGAGAAAATATAAATCGTTGGGCAACAGGGAGAAAGATGAGGATGGAGAGTTGGGCAGACAAAGTCATAAAGGGAAGGATGCCGTGCTAAGGAATTAGAGTTTTCTAGTGAGGGTCATAAGAAGCTGCTGAAGGGTTTTCATTAAGGAAACAATAAGGACTGACTTAGAGTTTTGAAGTCAAGGAGGGAGGGAGAAGAGGAAAGGCCTGAGAGTGGAGTTATGGAATCCATAAGGTAATTGATGCAATCCTGGCAAGAAGGAGCGAAGGCCTCAGCTATCGTACATAATACAGTGTTTTCTTCTCTTCCCTAATGCAAAAGAAGTAGCCCATTTTTGATAGATTTATTCTTCAGCTACATTCTTGCCCTTCTATCCACTCTGCAAAGGAAAGAGGGGAGGAAATTATTTAAAGAGTATTTCTTAGAAATTAAGCACCTTGTCAATTGCTTTCACATATTGAGAGGTTATGCTTTCACATAACATTAAGAGGTAGGCATTGTTTCTAACCATTTCCAGCTGAAGAATCTCTGAATTACACTTGTTGTGAACATACTACTTCCTCCTCTGTAAAGATTTTCTGAAAGTGGAAACTGCATTGACTTCAGAACTTCAAACTGATTAGAACAGTGATAATTCTGCCCAATACTATTCTTATTTCCTGCCCTCCATCCCTCATACTATACCTTTGTGCTATTCATCATACATACGAGTTCTCCCCTGTTTGGGGCAAACGGTAGAATTGCACTTCCTGGCTCCTTTGGCTTGGGTGGGACTGTGTGATTAGATTCAGAATTGCACTTCCTGGCTCCTTTGGCTTGGGTGGGACTGTGTGATTAGATTCAGAATTGCACTTCCTGGCTCCTTTGGCTTGGGTGGGACCGTGTGATTGGTTCTGGCCAATGAGTTTGAGCGGTAGTGATGCATGGCCTTTCAGAGCTGGATGATCTAATTGCCACTGTGAGAAACACCAAAGCTCTCTCTTCTCTCAGCCACGTTATTCTGTTAGCCTGAATCCTGGACTGAGGATGACGATGATCCCAGAGCAGAGTTCTAAGTTCCTCCATGGTGGACATGTTGTAGGAGTGAGCAATGATCCTTTGTTATTTTAATCTGGAGTTTCTCTGACTCAGTGCTAGTGACATTGTGGCTGAGTAATTCTTTCTTGGGGGTGGAGAGGAGAGCTCTCAGGTGCACTAAAGGGTATTGAGCGGTATCTCTGATCTCTACTTACCAGCTATCAGTTTCACCCCTCCCCAAGTTGTGACACCCAAACTGTGGCCAGACATCATTAGATGTCCCCTATGGAGAAAATTACTGCTGGTTGAGAACTGTTGTCTTAAACCACTGAGATTTGTATTCTTTACTGCTTTATAAGCTAGCTAGGACTTGTATACCCCAGCCCCTTGTTTTCCTCTGTTACTCCTTCCCTTGTAAGGTTAATTCTCCAGGTATACTTTTGATCTGTGAAACATTGTGTTTCATATCCTAACAATTTTCAAACTTTTTAATGTATTTACAGCTATCATCCAGTTCATGTGCTATTAAACCTTGTCCTTTTGTGGTCCCCTTTCAACCTAGTCAAAATGATTTCTAATAATATCTGTGTCCCTTGGCAACAGCTGTCATTAAAACAGGTAGGAAAGTTTTTATTGTATTCCAGTTTAGTTTATAATTCCCAGGTTGCTACCATAAACTGGTTCATTTTGGTTTAACTGAGGACATATATAATGTAAGCAAAACACTGAGAAGGAAGGCTCTTGTTCTCAAAGAGTTTGCATACCAGCTGGGCAAGTAATACGTATTCATAAGAAAATATAAATCATATTACACTGTGCATTTTTTAACCATATGTGTAAAGTGCTTATAAGTGTCTGGCACATAGTAAGTACTCAATAAATGTTAGCCGTTATTGTTATAAGCATCATTATTTTTGTACCATTTAAAAGAGTTCCCTGTGCCCTGTACTGCACAGTGAACTCTTCAAAAGCAAGGACCATCTCTTACTCAACTTTGAATTCCCAATGCTTGGCACTTTGGTACAAGAAAGACGCTCAAAAGCACAGTGGATGAATGAACTTGAGTTAAAGTCAAAGAGGGTGTACAATACATTGGTTTTAGAAGAAGAGACAGAACTTCAGACTAAAGTATTCTAGGGAGATTTCATGGTGTTACTTTTTTTAAGCCAAGGGTGAAGAATTTGGGAGAAACTTTTTGTACGTAATAATATTTTCCATGGTGTGTTTTTTTGTTGTTGTTGTTCTTTTTGGGAAGGGGTAGCACAAGTAATACAGTGTGAGGTAAATAAAGTGAGACTGTGGGTCTGAAGACCCGCATTGGGGTCTTAACCCCACCACATTACAATCTATCCAGGCAAACAATCTTCCAGAACTTTGGTTCCTACATCTTCAGAATGATAATTATTAATAATATCTCTCTTCTGCATACATCATGGAAGTGTCATAAGGATCTTCATGACGTATATAAAATATTTAATAACAGCTCATTCACATGATGCGTGTTATTGCTACCAGTTTACAAATACTAATGAGAAATCCTAGCAGACTAGGCCAGTGTCTTGCTGAATATCTGAAACCAGGTCCGCAGAGACTTATGGAAATGACTGATATTTTATTCATTGAATGAGTGACTAAGCAACTAACAGTGAGATGAAGAAATAAGAATAGATGCACTGGCTTAAATGTAACAGGAAACCATAGTCTACTTATAAGTAGCAGCTAGTTAGAAGTACCTGGAGTTAGACAACAGAATTGTGGTTCACTGCAGAATCTAACCATAGCCTTCCCATCATCGAGAGGCACGGAAGTTGAGAGGCTCTACTGTCCCCTTATAATTTTCTTCCTGCCTGAGGCCATCCTGACTATGTGTATATTCCATGCCATTTTGTCACCCTGTTTGAGGAAAAGGTAAAATGGTTTGGGAACCTCTCAAATGGCTTATTAGAAAGGAAGGAAGAAATTATACAGTGAGAAAATGAGGAAGGAGAAGGGATTGGAGATGAATACCAAAAGGTTGACAAAAAGACACTTGAGCCTGAGAGGGGAAAAAATGAGATGGAATCATAATCCCTGTAGCTATGCAATATGTAAGAGGTTTTTTCCCACATAAAGCATGTCTTTTACCAAAGTGCTACTTAATATGCTATAGAAAATGAGAGGAGTCCAAAAGTATGACTAAGATCAAGAGAATTTCAAGAGAAGGGGCAGATTTGGGTGGTTTAGTGACATCCTGTGGCTTCTTTGGATCTGATGTGGCCAATCAAGATATAGACTGTGGTTAAAGAGGGTTTGCCCAACCCTGTCTGAGATGCTTCTCAAACCCACTGACCACCCTTCCCTCAAGCTCCCTTGTGTGCTGACGAATAACATGCTCCAAAGATGAAAAGCTTGACCTCTTTCTCTAAATATTTGACAGCCTCACATTGAAGATGCAAGAGGCTGGTTTTGATGGCTCCAGAGGAGAGGATGTGGCCCAAGGAGAGGTAGCATTTAATGCAATCTAAAGAGCTTTCTAAAAACGAAGGTGCCCTGAAACTCAAATGGCTAGAAATGCTTGAGCAGAAGCAGATAAATATCCACTTGCTGTGGTAAGAACTGGAATATAAACCCTTTCCAATTCAACATTCCTATCACTTTAGTCCTGTCTTCCACCCAACACAGGCATTTCCTCTATAGCATCCTTGGAAAGTGGAGTCCTCTAGCCAATTTTTTTTCAAGCACTGATTTGTTAACTGTGCAAGCTACTAGCTGCAGTTTGATCTTATAGAGGCGGCAATTCATTGACTGATAGAGCAAATTTCCTGGAAAGGGTAGAGGGAATGATTTCAAGAATGCAGGTGGAGAGACCACATTTAACCAACACATTAATAGGAAGAATATCCTTCAGTTTGAGAACTTAGTGGGAAAACTTCAAGCTCTAGCACTTCATGTTTGTTTTGTCTTTAATCGAAGATACCTAAATTAGCTCTTCTCTATTGAAGATGTTAATCAACATTCATTTAGCACTTTTTAATTTGAAAAGTCTTTTCACATCTAAAAATTTCATTTAGACTTCAGGAAAACTGCATTATTATCCCATTTCACAGGGGAGGACGCTTAGAAGATAATAAATACCGGAACTTGAATTTGTGTCTTTGTGCTGGGACTGTGCTGAAGCCTTTACATGAATTACTGCTAAATCACGTAATACCTGTACAAAGTGGTTATCATTCCCATTTTATTTCCAGGGACCAGAGGCTGAGGGTAGTAACATAGCCCGAAAGATGAAGGAAGAAGTCTTAATAAATTGGGCTACCACTAGCAGAACAAACGTCAAATATTCAGATCAAGGAGTATAAGAAACGAGAGTTCAGGGTTTGTTCAACACTCAACAAACGTTGAGTCTGACACTCTTCCCCGTCTCAAGGAGCCCACAGTCTAGGAGGATCTGGGCCACATGTCTGTTTTCTGTGCTGCGGGCCTCAGCAACAGGCCTGGAATTTCACCTAATGTTATCTAATGTAATTGCCACAGTAACCTCAGCAGAAAGGTATGGCGATATTAAAGACTTGCCAAAACCACACATTTGCTATGTAGCAAATCTTGAGTTTGCAGCAATTCTACTGGAATTCAAAGCTTCATATTCTTCCAAAGTCTCCAAACTTAGTCAAAACTGCAGCTCAATAAATTTTATTAATCTCATACTCCCTGCTACAAAGACTTTTTCCACCTTTTCCGATGCCACTCAAAACCCACATTTTCAACAGAAAAACTAACCACCACTTAAGAAATCTTTCTGGCCATTGTCCACCTTCCAGATCAGAATTTCTGGACTCCTGTCTCTTTCCCCTCCTTGCAGAGGAAGAAGCCATATGCGTCTTCATCCGAAGGAACTTTCCCACTGGGTTCACTGCAGACTAGTCTGATGGAGAGAACTCTATAACTAGGACAACTAACTTGTCCAGGCTTAACTATTGACTTATGGGTGGTACTGGATCACTTTCCCATGCAGGGCACGTTTCATTTTGTTTTCTTTTTTAAGAGAATTCGCTGCATTGAATGTAACCATAATAAGAACCCTTGGGGTCAATACTATTATTACCTTCATCAAACAAACGATGAAACTAAAACTTGGTGAGCAACTAAGAAATATAGCCAGTGGCACACAGAAGATAAGTGATGGAGTCAGGATTTAGGCCCAAATCTGTCAGAACCTAGAGACCACGCTCTGAAGTATGGTGCTCATTGCTTCCTTGGTTGTAATCTCTTTTCTGTAAAATGGAGTTGAATCAATCAGCTCTGCTTCATTTCTAGCAGTATTTCTTTTCAACAAAATGACATGAAGAACCCAAATGTATAATAAGAGAAAAAGCAATATTTAGTATAATTTTCTTAGTTTCAGTATGTATTCACTTATATATATTTATATATACACATATTTATTTAATGCATGCTTATTATTTATTGTAAAGGCAACTGAAATATTTCAGAATTATGTGTCATTAAACATAATTTTGAAATCAGGAGTTATGGATAATAACTAGTGCCAGAATCCAATTATTCCAGTGATTTGTTTTGGTTTTATGGGACAAAAATGCTGATTCACTTAGAGAAGATTTTTACAAAAGATAACAGGTTTTCAATGGTTCAGCTTATTCTTCCATTAACCATCAGAGAAGACTGAAAGAGAAGCGATAGGATATTTTTATTTCAAGGCTGAATCACTAACATTATCTCATAGCCGCTCGCTTAGGTTACTTGGTAAGTGTTTCATTTGGGGAGGGTAGGTAAACTCACTCCTATCTAGCTGGTTGAAATGTCTCTGGCAGGAAATATTTTTCAAATATATCTGATAACAATATAAGATTTCTCAGTGATTTCATTTTTAAAAAACCTCACGTGTCTTAGCACACCTCTGTCATTTTTCAAGGCTATAAAAATCTACTTTTCCGTTCAGTAGAAATTTGAAGTTTCATTTCCCTTTCTGACACCTCATTTGCAATTATAAGCATGAAAATACTGGATTTCTGAAAACCTGTTGTATTTTTGTTAGCTACTTAATAAATGGAATTCCTTCACTGACAAGCACAATTTTTTTCCTCCCTTAGAATCTTTGAAATATTTGTACTAGCTCCTTGCCTTCAGTTCATCACGTAAGTCTCCTGTAAAGAAAAGGCTATTCTGTAATATACTGCCAATATAATTACCAATAACTCTGAAAAATTGCAGTTTTAAGGCTGTATCTTAATGTAATTCATTATTTATATGGTTTGATCCAACAATATTTAGAAAGATGCTTGCATGTTTGTAAGAAGTTAACACCTAATGTTTGACTCTACAGTTCTGTTAAAGAGTCTTTATTTTATTTTTTTTTAATTATTTTATTTTATTTTATTTTAATTTTGGCTGTGTTGGGTCTTCGTTTCTGTGCGAGGGCTTTCTCTAGTTGCGGCGAGCGGGGGCCACTCTTGATCGCGGTGCGCGGGCCTCTCACTATTGCGGGCTCTCTTGTCGGAGCACAGGCTCCAGACACGCAGGCTCAGTAGTTGTGGCTCACGGGCTTAGTTGCTCCGTGGCATGTGGGATCTTCCCATACCAGGGCTCAAACCCGTGTCCCCTGCATTGGCAGGCGGATTCTCAACCACTGCGCCACCAGGGAAGCCCTAAAGAGTCTTTAGATTGCTTGAACACATTGTGCTGAACTTTAAGAGAATCATTACGTCTGAGTTCTTCTCAGATATTACTTTCACATCTTCTGTATAGATGTGAACTACACATTGGCCAATGTAAGGTACATTTTTTTTGTTTTCATCTGCATGAACCCAACATAGAAAAATAAGAAATATGCTGAAATCCACAGTATTATTAGTAAAATTCATGATATAGTTCATAAAACTGACAACCTGCACTAATCCATCATGTATTTGGGGTGTTAAAAATTTCACTCCTTTATCCATAAAGATGTGGTACATATGTACAATGGGATATTACTCAGCCATAAAAAAGAAAAAATAATGCCATCCGCAGCAACATGATGGACCTAGAGATTGTCATACTGAGCGAAGTAAGTCAGACAGAGAAAGACAAATAGCATATGGTATCACTTATATGTGAAATCTAAAAAAAATGGTACGAATGAACCTATTTACAAAACAGAAATAGAGTCACAGATGTAGAAAATAAACTTATGATTACCAAGGGGGGAAAGGGAGGGGAAGGGATAAATTGGGAGATTGGGATTGACATATACATGCTACTATATATAAAATAGATAACTAATAAGGACCTACTGTATAGCACAGGGAACTCTACTCGGTACTCTGTAATGATGTATATGGGAATAGAATGTAAAAAATGAGTGGATATATGTATAACTGATTCACTTTGCTGTTCAGCAGAAACTAATACAACATTGTAAATCAACTATACTCCAATAAAAATCAATTAAAAAAAATTTCCCTCCTGGGCTTCCCTGGTGGCGCAGTGGTTGAGAGTCCGCCTGCCGATGCAGGGGACGCGGGTTTGTGCCCCAGTCTGGGAAGATCCCACATGCTGCAGAGCGGCTGGGCCCGTGAGCCATGGCCGCTGAGCCTGTGCGTCCGGAGCCTGTGCTCCGCAACGGGAGAGGCCACAACAGTGAGAGGCCCACCTACCACCAAAAAAAAAAAAAAATTTCACTCCTCTCTAGACATATCATCAGAAAATGGAAACAGTTGTATATATATTTATAATAGTTTCATTCTCTTACATTTGAGTAGGATTGTTTAAAAGTACTGGGTTTTAAAACTTTCCCTTCATAGAATCTGATTCTCTGCCATGGGAGAAAGTGCATGTTCACTAACAAGCAATTTGCATCAAATTTGATAGCATTCAAACTGTTCAATTAACATTGAAAAAAGCAAGTAGAAAGACTTAACTTTATTGCTCATTGTCTTATGTTTAGATAGGACTAACCTGTCAGGGACCATAACACTATTTTGAAGTAGTTGGTTGCCTAAAACCTGCTGCAGATGGGGACAATGTTATGATCATAAGCATCGCTTCCTCCAGTTTTTCCTTCCATCGTGTAGTTTCTTGATCTTGTGTGAATTTTAAGTGCGTTTGTGTGAGAGTTGTCAGCACTTGCCTTCATTCCCTACATGATTCTCAATGGGTTAACATTAGTGGATACACCAATGCATGCTAATATGACATATCTGACTTCCCCTTTTAATATTCTCTTTCTCACCAGATAACTCTTTCTTGCTTCAAGAGTATTTTTTACATCTCCTGAAAAAAAGAGAACGTTTATAAATACAAAAATGAAATAATAACTCAATATCTGCAGAAAGTTTATCAATAAGAAGTCAAACCAGAAGCCTCTAAGATTTAAAATGAGCTTTAAAGCTATCTATATAACATATTATTTTGACCGTATATATTGACATTTCCTTCGTATTGCACTATTGACTATTCATTGAAGATGGGCGCATGTGTCAAGCAGATGTAGCAGAGACCTGCCTTGCATGGGTATTGTGTGCATGAGCTAAGGTAGCATGCTTGCTTTTGGTCACAGTTATGAGTGTTGACATATTGTCTTGAATTGTTTAAAAAAACTTCCACATAGAGCTATAACCTTCCTACCCAATGACATACTTTCCATAAGTTTGTCCTGTCTCTCTCTCTCTCTCTATCTCTAACACACACACACACACATACACACACACACACACACACACACACACACCAGAAAACTTTTCAGGTCTGCCCCAAAACAAGTTAAAATGGTAAAACAAGTTAAAATTCCAATGGCCTATGATGTGCTGAAATTTGAGTCTATGTTTTTATTTACAACCTTAAATTACATTGAAACAGATCTTAAAATGTATAGATCTGTGCATCTGTACAGAATTCCTGGACTTCACAAAATAGAATTTGAAAACTACGGGATCAGATCATCTCCAAGTTTCCTTTCAGTACTTGCTGTCTATGTTTATGGCTATTTTTCTGTAATCATATTACTTTCTCCATCTTGCCTTTAGTTTCTAATTATCGCTTTATTCTCTTTTATCTTCAGTCTCTGCTGTTTCCTTTCTATCAGAGAACATACACATTTGAAATGTGGCTAGTGCAACTGAGGAATTAAATATTTAACTTTAATTTTAATTAATTTACATTCAAATAGCCACGTGGCTAGTCTCTACCATATTGGACACTGCAGAGGTAGACTATGTGCCTATAAATTAATAATATAAACCAATAGAAGAAATTCTAAAGGTCAGTAAACATATGAAAAGATGCTGAAGCAACCAGAAGTCAGGTACCAGTTTTCATTCTTCAGATTGACAAGAAACATAAATATTGGCAGTGTATGTTTTAGTGTGGGTGGAAGAAAATGAGTTCTCTCTTATACTTTTGGTGGGAGAATAATGATAGGGTCTTTCTGAAATCACTCTGGCAGTGTCTATCACCATTTAAACCATCCATACTGTTTTCTTTACAATTCCAATTTTGGGTATCTGGCTTGTGGGGATACTGGCACAGACCTGGAGAAGAAAGTCTATTCCAACACCATTTGTATTATTGGAAAAAGTGGAAATCCTTAAATGCGGGACCACTTGGGCAAGGCACTGCACATGTCCAGTAGATGCCTTTCACTTTGTATTTTCTATGAATGGTGTTCTCTGGGTGATGCTCTTTGGAAACCCTAATACAATGTCAGAGCAGTTAAATTAGTTATGGTACATCTCATCCACACTACGAAATATCATATCAGTAAAAAGAATGAAGTAGAGATATATGTCCTAGTGAGGACATATGCCAGGTAGACTGTTAATGAAAAATATCATTTGTTATTGCTACAGATATTGCTACATGTGCAATAAAATCCACCTTATGCTTAACAAAAACAACAACCTTAAAAACAATCAAGAAAATTAAAATTATATGTGAGGAAATTTAGTATAAATTTGAAGAGTATAGGCGTTGAAGCCAGACGGCCTAAGATTGAGTCGTGTCTCCGACACTTGCTAGCTCTCTGTCCTTGGAAAATTTACTAAGCCCATCTGTGCCTCAGTTTCCTCATCTGTAAAATGGGGATAACAGTAGTGTTTATCTCATAGGGTTGTTATGAGGATTAAATCAATTAATATACGAAAAGCCATTAGAACAGTACACAACATAGTAAGCAATATTGCTTACAATATTATTATTAGCATAATATTACTACATACTTATAGGTACCCACCTGAATATCCATATAAATATAGAGAGAAATATCCAGAAGAATACATACCAAATTGTTAACATTTCCCTCACCACAGAAAATTCTACTAGGCAGCACTGTTCTAGATCTTAATCTTTGGTTTTATACTCTGCATATACTTTTCCAAGACTGTTACTTGCCTTTTACGACTATTTTGTGATATAAATATTTAAAATTTTATGTAGTCTAACATGTTAATTTTTTCCTTATTTGTGCTTTGCTAAGAAAAGCTGTCTTACACCATGATCATAAAAATATTATTTTAAGTTTAGTTTATCTCTTTAAACCATCTGAAATTTAGCTTTGTGAAAAGTATAAAGTAGGGATCCAACAATATAATTTTTTTGTAAATATATAGATCTACATTTTTTTATAAAAGAGAATTTTTCTTTAAAAAAATGAGATGATGAGGTTACGCTGGGAGTTTAATTCTGCACGTTAGCCTTTGGCTGTAGCTCAAAGGCAAATGCCCCATTTAATGGGGGCCCATGGCCACTGGTTCTCATGGTCCCTTTTGCTCCCTGTCACCTCAGCGTGCCAGAGGGTGATTTAACTATGAGTGCCCATTTGTTTCTCTTATAGGAGAGAACTGCTTCTTAGTCTCATATTTCTATTAAAACTGAGAATACCAAAATAGACCAAAAAATATGCATGCCTGGTCCTTCTTAAACCAAGCCTACTTTTCTCATTTAGATTGCTGCATGGCTCTTGAAAGCATCTAAATTTGTGACCCACTGATTTGTGTATCTGTGATCTGTGTTCATGTGCCTAGATTACATCCTTAAATTAACACGATGTTATAGGATATTTTCTATACTCTGGAATAATTGATGTAATTTCTCTGTAAATATAATCTATTAAAATTTTTTTCAACCCACTTAAAAATCACATGCTTAAAGTCCCATTTAAAGAATAATATCAGTGTTCATTGATAGCTTACTACCTACCCGATCCTCACGATAATCTAGTGAGGAGCTGTAGATTAAGAAGCTGAATCTCAGAGAGGTGGAATAATTTGGCACAGCTAGTAGGGTGGAGTCAGGATTTGAATCCTGGTACTGATAGCCCAGAGCACAGCCCAAACTCCAGAGTGATTATTTCATTTTTAAGGAAGGCAAATAAAGAAAACAAAAAATTTTGAGTAAGGATAAATAATTTTCCTAGGTCTAATAATGACTGTTTTCCTAGATTTTCATCAGTTTTCTATATTTTCCAATTTTTTTTTTTTTTTTTTTTTTTTTTTTTTGCGGTACGCGGGCCTCTCACTGTTGTGGCCTCTCCCGTTGCGGAGCACAGGCTCCGGACGCGCAGGCTCAGCGGCCATGGCTCACAGGCCCAGCCGCTCTGCGGCATGTGGGATCTTCCCGGACCAGGGCACGAACCCGCCTCCCCTGCACCGGCAGGAGGACTCTCAACCACTGTGCCACCAGGGAAGTGCATATATTTTCCAATTTTTTGGTTGAAATTGTTATGTATGTTCTCTTAAGATGTTTGCTCCTCAGCATCTATATTTATGTCTCCTATATTGTTTATAACATTGTTCATAGTAATCCATTCTTTATTCCCTATAATCCTACTGGCCCAAAATCTTTCTCCTTTATCAATCTTTACAAAGAACACATTTAAAATGTTTACTAATATGATGTACTTTTAAAATATTTTTTATTTCATCATTTAAAAAATCTTCGATAATTCCTAATCACATTTCTTTTGTGTTACTGTGCTGTTTCTTTAAGATTTCTTTTAACTGAGATATAATTGACATATTATTGAATAGTTTCAGGTGTACCACATAATGATTCAATATTTGTTTATATTGTGAAATGATCACCACAGTAGTCTACTTCATAGGTAACATTGGTCCTCATAGATAGTCATAAGTGTTTTTTTCTTTTGATGAGGACTTTAAAGATCTCTTCCCTTAGCAGCTTTCAACTATGCAATACAGTATTATTAACCATAGTCACCACGCTGTACATTACGTCCTCATGACTCGTTTATTTTGTAACTGGAAGTTTGTACTTTTTGACCCCCTTCACCCACTTTGCCTACCCCCACCCCCTACCTCTGGCAACCCCCAATCTGTTCTCTGTATCTATGAGCTTGGTTTTGTTTGTCTTTTTGTTTTAGATTTCACATATAAATGAGATCATATGATATTTGTCTTTCTCTGTCTGACTTATTTCACTTAATATGCCCTCATGGTCCATCCATGTAGTCGTAAATGGCAAGATTTCATTTTTTATGACTGAATAGCATTCTACTGTGTGTAGGTATGTGTGTGTGTGTGTATATATATACCACATCACTTCTTCATTCATTCATTCATTCATCAGTGGGCACTTAGGTTGTTTCCATATCTTGGCTGTTGTAAATAATGCTGCAATGAATACAGGGATGCATATATATTTTCAAATTAGTGTTTTTGTTTTCTTCACGTAAATACCCAGATGTGAAATCACTGGATCATATAGTAGTTCTATTTTTAATTTCTTGAGGAACCTCCATACTGCTTTCCATAGTGGCTGCGCCAATTTACATTCCCACCAATGGTGCACAAGGGTTCCCTTTTTCCACAGCCTCGCCAACACTTGTTATTTCTTGTCTTTAAGACTCTTGAGTGAAAGTATGGGTCATTTATTTTCAGTCTACCTTTCCTCTTATAAGGAGTTTCATGGCTTTGCATTTCCTTATGAATACCACTTCAGCTTATATGTTTTATCTTGAAAGTTTCTGACTCATTTGTACATTTAATTTTGTGTACTTCTTTAAAATAGCATTATATCAAGAGGTATTCTAAGTTTCCAAATGGATAGATTATTTTTTATTCTTCTTTGTTTTTGGCCTCTGTGATAGAAAAAATGCCACAGATTCACCCAACCCTATTTCATCTCTCCTCTTTCCTGAGTGAATGGGAGCCTGTGCTCCCTGGGACCACATGACTAATTCTGGCCAAAGAAATGTGAGCAGAAGCAACATGTGACACATCCGGGCTGACGCAATGAAAAGCCCTATTTCACTGCATAGTTCTTGGTCTTCTTGTCCTCTTGGGTGGTAAAGGTGGAGACCTTTGTTGAGATGGCAGAATCACAGGATGAAAGAATCTTTATCAGTGAGAAGGAGAAACGGCCTAGAATGAATTTTGTGTAAGAAATAAACTTTTGTTGTTTAGGGCCACTGAGATTTTGGGATTTCTACCTCACCATAGACCTGGCCTAACCTGATGAGTACAAACTATTATTATTGTTTCTGTCAACAGCCTTGTAATCGTTAGTATTTCCTCCTACTCGTTAACTTGCATGTGGTAGCGACACAGTCAAACAAAATATTCAGTATTGGGGAAACCCAACAGGAACTTCTCAGTACCATCAATTTACTGAAGTGGCTGTATTTGTGTCTTAGCCCTCTATGTGCAAATATGGTGTCCCCCATTCATTCATTCATTCACATTTCCCAAGCCCCCTATTAGTATAACATTTTGTGCTGAGGTCTCTCGATAGCTTCCATGAATAAGAATGTACAATGGAAGGAAATGACAAGTGTTCCTGAAAGTTTTAAATAAGAACAACTAGGGATGGCTCCAGGCAGATGCTCTTTCCAATATCTAGGGCCTTTGGTTCCCAAAATTGCTTCATCACTCATCTCCCTCCCTTCCCCTATGATCATGGCTCATTATTGAATTTTCCTTATTTTGATCATTTCCATAATTAGCTCGTGTTTTGTGGGTTTCATTTTTAGATAGCAGCCCGACTGCCGCTTCTGATTTGTGCAGTTTTCACACATGCTATTGTTTGCAGATACATTTTGGCCAGGACCTCATCTGATGAGCCATTTGTTAGTTCTGATTGAGTAGGTCACTTGTGGGCTCAATTAACCACTTGCCCTTCATCTGATGGTGCAAGTGGCCAATTGCACCTACAATTAGCTAATTAAGGGCTCGGTCATTTCCATAGGCAATTTTGCCTTTATCTAATCGTGGGGCTGCACCAGATTCCTTTCATCATTTGAGCATAGACCAGCCAGTGTAGGCAGAAGACGATGACTCTTGATGAAGGTAAAGTAGCAACAAAGGAAATTAAAATTTTTTTTGTTTTGTTTTTAATTTTGTCCTATGGTTTTTAAAAAATTTTTATCATGGTAAAATACACATAACATAAAATTTATCACCTGAACTATTTTGAAGTGTACAATTCAGTTGTAATAAGTATATTCGTAGTGTTGTGCAAACATCACCACCATCTAGCTCCATAAAACTTCGTCTTGTAAAACTGAAACTTTCCCCCATTAAACAATAGCTCACTAGTTTCCATTCCCCTTTCCGCCAGCCCCTGGCAACCACCATTCTACTTTCTGTCCCTATGATTCTGACCCTTCTAAGTATCTCATATAAGTGGAATCATACAGTATTTATCTTTTTGTGACTGGCTTAGGCAATTTTGAAATTTTATTCTTTAATGTGGTTGTCCAAGGTAGGCAAAAGGCACAGATTAGAAGCCTAGAATTTTTTCTGTTCAGACTAGAAAGATCTTTATGTGAATGTTTTTAAAATATTTTGCTTAGTGGGTATTTATTAGTCTGGATCAACGTGTTTAACAACACAAGCTTCGCCAACTCCTGGGTTGTGTGTGTGTGCACATTCACGTGGTAAGGGTTTATGTACATGAACTCATTCCAAGAATTTGGAGTCCTGACCTGAAAGAGCTGAAGGTACCGCAGAACCTCGATCAGGCTCTCTACAGAGAAATTGTAGGGAAAAACAGAGCTCTGAACTCAAGAAGAGAAGGGGGAATTTATCACTTCTATCTTTTTGATAAATGCTTTACAAATGACTTTTAGCGGGTTGCATTGTTCATACAAGAACCAGGAAGCAGAACTGGGAGGTACTTTTTTTTTCTTCTTCTTTTTTATTTAATGCCAGGACAAAAGAACTGCAAGCATCTCAGAACCCCTCCTCTCTCTGTAATACAAATTGAAAACAGTTGAGTTCTTCCCTTCTAGAAAATGACCAGGACATAGGCAACAATCACAGAAAGCACTTATTGCCCAGATTTCTCATCGTATATAATCTGTTAGAATCATAGCCACCCAGTCAATTTCTATGGCCCATCTGTCAGGACATTGAAATTGCTTTATTATACAGAACCCGCTCACAGATTCTGTGGATTCAGTGAGAAATATTTACCGAGTGTCATCTGAGCTCTCAGAGGTTCCATAAAACACTTAATTAACATACAAAATCCACTTCAGCTAAGCCTGTACCTACTTCCTGAATATCAGTTACTGATTTGATTACTCCTGAGGCTCAGGTTGGTAAGGGGAGAAATCGTGGAAGCTGCTAGAGAGCAAGCGAGAGGCAAAGCAAGGTGGGCAGCCTCTGACAGCTGCTGTTTTCTCCCTGGGGTGTTAGAGCTGGTGACATGTTCCACCAAAGAATCACAGAAAAAAGGTCTGTGACAATTCTTTTGTTTGTTTCTTCATCTTTTTGCTTTGTTAGTAATAAGCAGGAACTCTGCCTTGCCTTGATGATCAGTTCTTTGTGTCATCATATCTCACTTGCCTTATCTCTACCACTTAAAAGCTGTGTTACCTTCAGCAAGTTACTTAACCTCTCTGGGCCCTCCTTTTAAATTTTTAAAAATTTTAAAAATTTTAAAAATTTTTATTTATTTATTTTTTTGGCTATGTTAGGTCTTTGTTGCTGCACGCAGGCCTTCTCTAGTTGCAGCGAGCGGGGGCTGCTCTTCGTTGCGGTGCGCAGGATTCTCATTGCAGTGGCTTCTCTTGTTGCAGAGCATGGGCTCTAGATGCATGGGCTTCAGTAGTTGTGGCACTCGGGCTCAGTAGTTGTGGCTCACGGGCTCTAGAGCTCAGGTTCAGTAGTTGTGGCACACGGGCTTAGTTGCTCCATGGCATGTGGAATCTTCCTGAATCAGGACTCAAACCCATGTCCCCTGCATTGGCAGGCAGATTCTTAACCACTGCTCCACCAGGGAAACCAGGCCCTTGTTGATAAAGATGATAAAATCTCCCTCATGGAGTCACTGTGATGATTAAATGAGATAATGTGTGATGAGATGGAGTTTCTTCCAGCATTGTCAGGCCACGGAGGGCTAGAGACTAGCCCCTTAAGATCAAGGATTATTGCTCAGCATGTAACAAAGTAATCTGCATAGAGTAGGTGCGGGAAACATAATTGTTGATTGATATTAATGGGGTTATATCAGCAATAGTAATTATGGTTCTATAGCTTTGGGCCTCTTCTGTGCACATGACGTCATCTCTGTGTAATTACTTTTCAAGGATTTCTGGCAATTTCCACGTGTATCTCCTCCCTGGTGTCATATTTGCTGCCCTGTCTCCAGCAGGGCATTTGCTCAGTGCCACTAGCAATAAGCCAAGAACTCCTAACACTGAATAGGTCCTGGAGCCTGTGAGATATTTTAGGACAAGGTAGAGAAGAAGGCCCCTGTCCCTGCTCTGTGTCACATTCCATTCCGGAGGTCCCCGTGCAGGGCTGCGTGAGACGTGATGTTTCACAGACTTTTATGAAGGCAATTCATTAGGTGTTTCCTTCAGTCTCTTTGTGCCATGGGACTCAGATATGATGAACCCTGTGCTTGGAAATGACTCCAGAAGCCGTCACACCAGTCTCAGAATGATGGTACCCATCGGGCAGCTCCTCCTTTCTTGAGTTTCTCTTGCTCAGACCCTGGTGCAAAAGGCATGTAGCTGGCCGGCCTCATACTCGTCAGACACATCCGGACATGTCTGAATCCACATTTAGGCTCAGGCTGAGACCCTGTTATCTATCATCTATCTGTCTGTCTGTCTGTCTGTCTGTCTATCTATCTATCTATCTATCTAAAGCTCCCACAGTGTTTGGTGCACAGTGGAAACGTTAAAATGTAGATCTTTCCTTGTCCTGGAAACCACATCATACACTGAGATCATGGATTGTTTTTCAGATTTTCAAATCATTTCTTTCTCTCAGATATAGGGGAATCCTCAAACTAAAGTATTTTGGATCGTGATGAAGGAGTCAGTTTTTCATGCTCCATTACTCTAATTCCTAGTTCTGTGAAGGCCTAGGACAAGCTCGGACTTAAGAGTGTATTGTTTAAAAACATTTCTTCCTGAAGACACGATCGGTCCTCAGTAGTTTCCCTGTTGTCATTTGATGTCTCAAAAAGGATGACCATAGTCACAGTTTCACGCAGTTTAGGCTAAGTTTGGCTGAAGTAATGCTTGACGCCTTGGCGGTTGACAACAGAAAAGGCTGTTTCTTGTAGGCTTGTCCGTCGTGGGTTGGCTTTGACTTCACGTCCTCCTCATGCCCAGACGCAGGATGATGGAGTAGGGCCCACCAAGTGTAGAGATCCGTCCTGTCATTGATCAAAAGCCATCCAGTTTTTTTTAACCAGGAGAATAACACTGTGAAGCCTGAGCTTGAAGTGATCACTCTGATGTCAGGATGGAAAGAATATGAATGGAAGAGGAAGAAACTGGTTGCAGTGGAACCAATCACAAGGCATGTGCCAAAGGTGACGGACAGGATACGTAAGAAAAGTACCTACTGAAAGTTGTTTCCAGCGTGATGGAGCCACTGGGCTCAGAGAGGAGAGAACTTGCACCCTTACTTCCAGACAGTCTATTAAAAAGAGAGAAAAGGCCGGCCAGATCAGTGACCAGTTGCCGTAGTGACGGGCTGGCTCCTGGAATGCACAGTGAATGCAGGGCACAACACAGAAACCCAACAAAGCCTTCTGGCTTGTGGAAAATGACCCGCCACCCCAGAAATACCTTCGGGTTCTTGGAGAGAGCGCATTGTTGCCAGCCTGGGGCCTGTAGCAGGGCTTTAGAATCTTAGCAAATTAATGTTTGTCTCCTTGCACCTGTCAGTGGCCCAATAATGTCCTGCTAATCTCCCAGTCTCATTTGTCCCAGGGCTTGCTCTCCATCGGATGAACAACTGGCAGCTTAGGCAATTATGGTGGAGAGGCACCCTCTTCGAAATATGTACAAGGGCCTTATTTTCAGGAAGCTGCCGGGGTCATCGCCTGAGGGGATATTTTTGGCCAGCCATCTCCCTGAGGTCACTGTTTGTAGATACATCCATTGAAATTGTAAGAGCAAGGCCATGACTTAGGAGGGGGGAGCTGAGGGGACTTTGGTATTTAAATGGGCTCTTTGTAATCTCTCTCTCTCTCTCTCTCTCTCTCTCTCTCTCTCTCTGTGTGGTTCACTGAGCAAACTAGGCTTGTCACACTGCCTTGAACATTCTCCTCACAGCCCCGTGGAGAAGAATGAGCGAGCTGTGAGAGATTTATCTCCAGGCTGGACTCTCCTCCAGCTGTGAGTGACACAGTCAAAGAAAGGCTGTCAGTGCAGCCCCTGAGGTGGGGCAAGGGAGATGTACCCTCTATCAGGCAGTGCTAGAGGGGAGAGATCCCTCTTGGTTGCCAAAACCTCTCCCCACAAAGAAAAAGAAGGTGGCCTGGAATAGAAGGGGACCTTGAGAGGGGCAGAGCAGAGAGAAAGCATCATCTAAATAATTTACTGTGGGTCTTCCCATTCCGGGAGGCAGGCTGCAGCCACATCTGTGAGCTTTCAGCTCAGCTCAACATGTCTCTGGTGAGAAGACTTCTCAGATTTCAGGAGCCCTGCAAGGCTTTGGAATGCTTGCCCGTGAGGAATTTGAACATCAAAAGGTTCAAAGGTGGTTGGAAAATCCAATCCTCAAATTGTCGGAAGCAAAACATGTCTTCTCTGTCCTATTTTTATGACTTTAATAGTGACGACCTGTGGTTCTAAGAATCCGGGGGAGTCTCAGCATTTACCTAGCAAGTCTTTTCTTCTAAGGATGTCAGTCCTCTGCAGCATTATATTAATTTTTACGAGCTGGGGAAGAAGGGCAAGTGGTTATTTTATTTGGAGACACAGAGCAGTTTTAAGTGATATTCATAATGGAACATTGTAAATCTGGGGAGTCAAGGTTCAAATATGGGTCTCTTTGCATTTGACATATTTTTATTTTGGGTCCAGATGAAGTATATTTTTAATAGGCAGGACAACACTTCCTGCCTTCAATCAGAGATAATACCAGAGACAGCAAGTTACATTTCAACTTCAGATAAATATGCCCTCAGTAAAATTTCACCCATTCTGGTTTTAAATCATGTTATGTCCAAGGTCAATTAATTTTCCTTGCAACTTAAAGCCAATCAGGAGGATAAGCTAACATCAAGGATTTTTCCAAAATGAAAATTTATCCTTAATCAGTGTTTTTTTCTATGCTGTTTCTCAAAACATAGTACATGCATTATTCAAAAATTAGAAAGAAAAGAAAGGATGGATTAGCAGTGGGACATGCCAACGCACGAAGACATTTAAAATAAGTTATTCCTAAACGGATATGTACCAACCGAAGATGCTTTCCACAGCATCTGTGACCTTGAAATTGAATCTGAGATTCTGCTTCTGAGGAAAATGTCTGAATGAGCAGGTCTTAAACGAATGTATTTCACTCAATAGTTATTTTCTGAGGACACTTTGGGAAGGCATATAAGAAAAATAAGATACAGATCCTGGCCTCAAGAAGATTATAGCCCAGGGGGGCTTTGAGCCTAAAGTGGATGACTGTGTATAGTTTTCTAAGCTCTGTCAGAGACTCAGTTTGATTATTTATAAAATTAAAATGAAAACGTCTTTCTTGTCTTCCTCACTGACTACTTTGAGAACTGAGAGAGAGAGGAAGGGGGGCGTTGGTTAGGAAGAATTTTGAATAATGGTGAATCATCAAAAGTCTCTCTACAGTCACTCATAGTTGTATCCTACTTTTAAAACCTGACGAGTCTTCCTGTGAAGTAGCCAGTGTAGCACCCTTATGAGAAATGCCTTTATATTATTCTTTTTCTGTGGTTGCTTAGAAACGATAATAATCTTATTTTCCTTGCCCTCACTCTTTTCTCTTCTCCTCTGTCGAGGGTCTGATTCAGAACTGCCGTATCTCATGATGTGTCTGTGGTCCGCTCATGTGGCACATTGGGTGTGACACATTCCCTGTGCAGACTTTGAGCTAGATATTATCATATTCATCATCTCATTTAGTTCTCACAGATACCCTATGAGGTTCACTGCTATTCTTTCATGTACAAGGAAACTGAGTCTCAGAGAAGTTAAGGCATGGTCCCGAGATTACAAGGCTAGTAAAAAGCAGAACTGGGTCTCAGATGATCCACTTTGGCTTTGATTTTCTTGGGGGTAAGTAGACATAAAAGCATGTTCCAGTCGTGGGTTCTCCCTGTGACTCTCTGAGCTTCTCACCTGTTTTTATCCCTTGACTATTTTAGCAATCCATGTCTGATGCCCAGACTCTGACCAAGCTCTGTTCACAAATCTGGGATACCTTGGGATGGTGCAAAGTCAGGTGACCTGAGTTTGAGTCACGACTCCATTGCTTACTAAGCTGGGCTCTAATTTCCTTATTTGCAAAATGGTGATAATAACACAGATCTCTTGTGAGAATTCAATAAGACTGTGTATGTTAGAATGCAGTCAGGGCACCTGGCCTATGGTAGTAGGTGCCCAGAAATCTGAATCTGAATTCTGATTCTAGTGTCTTTTGTCACCTGCCCAGAACCACTGTGTCCTGTGAACTGAAGGTACTCTAGGGGTGTTTTATGATATATTTGGCAGCACATAATCCCAGTTTAATCCCAGTTTCCCCAGGACTTCTTATGTAGACAAGCTCCCAGAAGATAACATAGGTTCAAACCAAAGACTTCACTGGAAAATACCTTAGAGTCCATCTAGTTCAGTGGGTTCAGTGGGTTTCTAAATTGTTTTTATTAGCGGATGCCAGTTTTTAAAACACATTTGAGGAAGAACCATGTTATGCAAAGCTGACATAAAAAAGCTTTTCTGCATGAAGAGATACTGGGGGGCCCAAAGCAGGACAGCTCAGACTTGCATCACAAACCTTCCCCTCCAAAACCCTGAGGTTTTTCAGAGCAGGGTTTGAAAACCACTGATACTTCTAACAATCTTATTTTGTAAATGAAGAAACGGAGGTCCAGGAAGAGTTACTAGAAAGAATCCATCCATTTTAACATATGAAAGCATCATCTGCAACAACTTGCCTTGGTCTTTCTTGTATTCAACTGTATAGCAAGAAAAAAATGGGTGTGTTCTATTCCTCTTTTAAGAGGGATTTAAAAATTTTTTTCTCTCTTCCTCTATCTTTCTTGGAGATTATATAACAGTGACTCTGTTCACCTTGGCTACAGAGGAGGAAAGAGTGGAATATCTGGAAAAACTTCCGTAATTCTTTTTCAAGACAAAAACTTACTCAATATGCATCACGAACCTGAAACTTTTTCATGCCCTTTGACTTAGTAACTTCTCCTCTGGAAGTGTATGTAAACTAATTTTAAATACAAAAAATGCGTGCACAAATCACCAATCACCATATTAATTGTAATACAATAAACACTGTAAACAACCTATTCAGTAAAAAAATAGGTAGAATGGCTGAGCTCAGTGGACTATCATATAGCAATTAAAATGGATTTTATACATGAAATACTGACAAAATATGTCCAAGATCTACATACTGAGACCTACAAAACATTTCTGAGATAAGACAAATAAAGGAGTGTTACACTATAGTATATATACACTTCTCAGTATCAGAAGATTAAATATTATTATTATGTAAATTCCTCCAAGTCGATCGGTAGATTCAATGAAATCCCAATCAAAATCCTAGGAGACTTTTTTAAAAAGTAGATTAGTAAGATGATTTTAAATTTACATAGACATGCATAAAACAGAACAGCCAAAGCAATTCTGAACCTTGATTCCTACATTATATCACATACAAAATTAACTGCAAGTGGATCTAAAATCTGTACCTTAAAATGAAAACTGTATAACTTCCAGAAGAAAACATAGGAGAAACATCTGTACAGTTTTGAAGCAAAGATGACATAGGATGCAAAATGTACTAACTATAAAAGACAAAAATGATAAATAGGACTTTATCAAGATGGAAAAGTTCTGCTTTTTGAAACTCATTATTAAGATTATGAAAAGGCAAGACACAGATTCAACGAAAACATTCACAATGCATATATGTGACAAAGAACTTATGATATATGAAAAGCTCTTACAAATCATAGGAAGATAAACAACCCAATTTTTTTCGTGTGTGTGTGTGTGTGGTACGCGGGCCTCTCACTGTTGTGGCCTCTCCCGTTGCGGAGCACAGGCTCCGGACGCGCAGGCTCAGCAGCCATGACTCACGGGCCCAGCCGCTCCGCGGCATGTGGGATCTTCCCGGACTGGGGCATGAACCCGTGTCCCCTGCATCGGCAGGCGGACTCTCAACAACTGCACCACCAGGGAAGCCCCCAATTTTTTATTTAAAAAAAAGTAAAATATTTGATCACACACAAGATATGTAAATGTCCACAAAGCATGCAAAAATATGCTTAACATCACGAGTCATCAAGGAATGTAAATAAAACCACAATAGCATATCACTACACGTCCCCCAGAAAGACTAAAATTAAAGGACTGACAATACCAAATGTTGGCTAGAATATGAAGCAGTTAAACTGTCATATGTTGCTGAAGGGAATGCAAAATAGTACTGTCACTTTATAAAACAATTTGAGAGTTTCGAAAAAGTTAAATATTCACTTATCTTACCACCCAGCAATTCCACTCCTAGTTATTTACCCAAGAAAAATGAAAACGTATGTCCACAAAATAATGTGTACAAGAAGGTTCATAACAGCTTTATTAATGATAGCTACAGACTGGATACAACCCAAATTATCAATAGGTGAATGAATAAATAAATGGTTGAATAATTATACAATGGAATACTACCTACCAATAAAAAGTAGCAAACCTGTGATACACACAATGATAAGGATAAATCTTAAAACCCATATGCTGAGTGAAAGAGGCCAAACACCAAAGTCAGCCATGTGCATACTGTATGATTCCATTCATGTGAAACTCTAGAAAAGGCAAAAATATATACTTATAAAGAAAGCATAGTAGTGGCTATTTGAGGCTGGGAACAGAAAAGATTGCCTATAAAGAAACAAAGGATAATTTTGAGGGTCAATGAAATGTTGACTATCTTGACTTGAATGATGGTTGTGTGAGTGTATAAATAGTGATGAGTCATTGAGTATAAGTTATACTTAGTATAAAGACTTAGTAAAATATTTTCTTATGATTTTAATGTGAAAGATTTTAATCACTTTAAGCAATAGAATCAAGATACAAAAGTTGTGGGCACAGTCTGATTACAGTTTTTAAAATATGCATAGAATAATGAAAATACAACAAAAATCTATTGAGTGTGGTGATTATATGGCTTTTTTTATACCCAAATATTTTTCACTGAGCTTTCATTTGAAATTTTCACCATTTCACTGATGTCACACAAGGAAAAAAAGTATCTGCTGAATACACATCAAAGACATGAATCTGCAAATATTCAGAACCATTTTTGGTGAAAATAATACCACAATAGCAGCTGCAAAATGAAAGGAAAGAGGAAGTAGATTTTTATTCAGCAAAATTGGATTCTGAAAGGCAGTTTTTCAAAAAGTATTACTGAGGAAAAGGTGTTGGAGTCCTGTATATAAACCAGACGCTAATGAATTGTCATTATAAATGTGTGCTCTCCACTCAGTTTGGGAGCTTATGTATTCCAGTCTTGTCTTTGGAAACCCAGATAGCCTAGGGACATCCAAAAGTTAAGAAAAAGAGCTACCAGTTATAAAATAAGTCACAGGGATGTCATGTACAGCACAGGAAATATAGTCAATAATACTGTAATAACTTTGTATGGTGCATAATCTATGAAAATATCAAATCACTATGTTGTACACCCCAAACTATTATAATAGTGTAAGTCAATATACTTAAATTTTTAAAAAATGAAAAAGAAAAAACAATATCCCTCTGTATTGCACAGGCAGGATTAAATGAGGAAATTTGTTTTCCCATGAACTTTATATTTCATATTATATCTCATCTCAGGGCAATTTATTCAAATCCTCCCAATCCAAGGACTGTTACTTAATGTCTCCTAGGAACAAGCACTTCAAAGCTTTACAGAAGAGCAATATGAAAACGTTATTATAAAGGGATATGTGTGTGTGTATATATATATATATATATTTCCAGTAAAGAATGTAATTTTAAGTAGCCCATTTTAAGTTTTAAAGTCTTTGGTATGTAAAAATCTCAGCTGCATAGCAAAGTGTAATCTTTGGGCTATGTGACTTCCTTCAATTCACTCTATTTATATAACTGCCTAGGGTTAACATCAAGCATATTTTTTGAAAACGTCTTCTAATTCCAGGTTTGCAATTCAACTGAAAAAAAAAATCAAAGACAACTAAGACCATTTCATGACTTAGAAAGTTTTCTTTTCTTGAACTAAAAACTACTGCTGAAGATCTCTCCTCCCCTATCTTATCAGCTCAGCTAACTAGTGTGATTTGAATCACCCAAACCTCAGTTTTTAAAAAAACTGGGGGCTAGAGAGAGAGAGAAGAAAAACCTTTGGTAAAGGGGGTTCCTTTGATCCTTTTCTGCTACTTATGAAAACTCACACTATATGTTTTAACACATTCCCAACAAAGCAGGATAATGAAGCTCATGGGACATCAAGACTTAATTCCATGTCTGTTTCTTTCTTTAAAAAAAAACACGTGTGCTATGGGCCGAGGGAAGGATAGAGTAAACCAGCTAGGAGTGAGCAGTAAGAAGCAGCTGTGATTGCCGAGTTGGGAGATATCATTAAAAAGCAAACTGGGGAGCACCCGTTTAGGATCTGAGGAGATTATTGATTCAGATCCGTTAAGGCATTCTTCAAAGGACTTCCTAAAAAGTTGTATTGTCTGAGGAGTTTGGGGCGAGTGTGTGTGTGTGTGTATGTGTGTGTGTTGCACAAGGTTGGGAGGACTGTGTCTATGTGAGGTACAGGGTGATGAGTTGTGTGCATGGATTGTGGTTGCTCTGAGAGTCGGCCTGAGTAAATATAGGTAATGGCATCACAGGTTTTCTGGCTACTGACTGAGGTTTCTGGCTCCCTGGTAATTCAGCCTCATGGCTATAACCAAGGTCCTCCATGAGTTGGCCTTTCCTCTCCTTCTTTACCAACTCCTTCCACTCCCGGGCCTGCAGTGATGAGCATTTGCTGTCAAATCAGACTGCCTGGGCTCAAATACATGCTCACTTACCAGCCAAGTGACACTGGGTACCTTAGTTAACCTCATCAAGCCTCAGTTTCCTCATCAATAAAACAGGAATAATAATATCTACATCAGAGAGTTGTGGATTAAATTAGATCAGTGCTCAGTATAGGTCAGCTGCGTTAACTCTCAGACATTTTAATTCAGTAAATATTTTTTGAAAGCTTTCTGCACACTAGGTATATACTGTTCTCCTTCCAAACTGAACAGGAGGCATATGTATTAGTTTAGTAGGGCTGCTGTAACAAAATACCATAGACTGGGTAGTTTAAACAACAGAAATTTATTTTCTCACAGTTCTAGAGGCTGGAAGTCCAAGATCAAGGTGCCAGCAGGTTGGCTGGTTGCTTTCTCCTGAGGCCTCTCTCCTTGACTTTCAGACGGCCGCCTTGTCACCATGTCTTCACATGGCCTTTTCCCTGTGCCAAGTTTCCCTGGCATCTCTTTCTCTTCTATAAGGACACAAGTCACATATAACTAGGCCCCTACCTATGGTCTAATTTTAACTTAATTACTTCTTTAAAGATCTTATTTCCAGATACAGTTACATTCTGAGGTACTGGGAGGTTAGGACTTTCACACAGGAATTTGAGGAGACAAAATTCAGCTTAGGTACTAAGTCAAACTCTGCTTTTTCAAACAAAGAGTAGTAGAACCTGGGATACCTTCTTCTTCTAGTTTTCCACTTGGTGATCTCTCTCATATTCAGCCCAGTTTAAATATCTTTTCCTCTGCAGAACTGTTGAATGCATCTACACAGCTAGTCACAATTCCTTAGATATAATCTGTTATAACAAGTAGTATACTATATCCACCCCCTCTAATACATACACATATATACAAACACATACAATATGTGTATATATATATATATGTGTGTGTGTCCATATATACATGTATATTTGGATACATGTATACATATATACATGAGAAAGCAAGAGAGCGAGAAATGGGTTTTTAATGGTCCATGTCCCATGTCACAGTGGAAGCTCCATGGGGAAAAGGGCTATTTTGATCACCACTGCATCCCCAGAGCCTAGAATGGTGCCTTGACGTGATAAGTGCTGACTATCTTATTCTTATCAGATCAAAGGTCTGAAAATTCCCTCCTAATACCAGCTCCTAAGAGCAGGGAGTATGTCTGCTTTCTCTTCCTACTCTCCATAACTTTCTCAGTAAATTTGTTGAACAAAATAATGAAGGATTTCACAGGCTGACATTCAGTTTTTTGAAATTATTTTGTGGACTCTAATGGGAGAAGTAAACATGCTTGTTTTGATCCAGAGGAGGGACATACATATATCCTTTTGATTATAAAGACATAATTAAAGGGAAGAAAGGCTTCTAAGTAAAAACAGTGAACAGAGTTTGGGACCAATTGCTAACAGTGTATTCTCTCTTTGAGATTTTCTTTCTGCACACAACTTGGTTTGATGGTTTTGACTGACTTGACCATGCCTTGAGGCAAAGAAATATGATAACTATGTACCTAGGGGTGGATTAAGACAAAATAAAGGGCCATCACAGGGCTCTATCCAATTCTGGCTCTCCAAACTCCCTCTGGGTAAATCCTATAGCTTACACCTGTCCGAGGCAGCAGAAACCTAGACTGTCACATCTGTCAATGGCTGCCCTAATAATTAAAGCCATCTGTGCCCAGCGTCCCAACACTTCTCTGATTCAATACACAGCTCCACAATTTTGCCAATGAGAAATAACTCCATAATCATTACACTTAAATAATTTTTTTCAATGAAAGAAAGAGAAACTAAAAATGTAAATTCTCTTTGATCCCACTTGACCCCATCAACAAAAGGTCCCATTAAATACAGTAGCTGAGATGTTAGGGAAGTCTTCAAGATGGAGATGATAAATCTTCAAATCAAGTGAGAGGTCAGTGCCTGTATTGGCCTGAATTGTTGTGTTCAGCACAGGGAATCCAACCTACCTGCTCTCTTTGTGCATCTAGTGATGAATGTGTTGACTGACTGGAATGCAGCCAAATGCTATTTCATGTTGAGTCTTCTCCTCGGGGTATTATGAGGCCTCGAAGGGCAGCGCGAGACAGAACAATGCACGGTTAAGAGCTCAGGCTCCCAAGTCAAACACAACCAAGTGGGAGTCCAAGTCTTGTCACTCGCTTGACCTTGGGCAAATTACTTGGCCTCGCTACATCTGTTTCTTCATCTGAAAGGAAGAAATGATAACAATAGTATCGACTTTGTTAGTTATGGGAAAGATTGCCTGAGAAAATGTATGTTAAGCACGTAGCAGACTACTTGGTACGTGGTCGGCCTGCAATAAATGTTAGTTACTGCAGTTTTTGTTATTGTGGTTGTTCTGACTCCTGGGTCACACAGTCCCCTGGCTTTCCGTAGACTTACAAAGGACAACTTGAAATGGGCTTGCAATCCTATTTCATATTTGATAGGAATGCTATATTCTTCAGTTGGACTTGCTGACTGATAAAGTCTCTGGGATGAGGTGCTTGATACAAGTAGTTCAGAACTACCTCTGCCTTTGATTAATCAATTACGAAACCAACTTTGTAAGATACTTTGTATCTGCCAGATGCTGTGGTAGGCATTTTCTCTCTAGCTATTGTTTACGCTTCAAGAGAACCCTATGAGGTCTCCCCTCTTCCATAGGTTAGCCCACTGGCTTTCCAGTGGTCACATAAACGTAATACCGTCAAAGCTGCGACTGAATTGTGGTCATATGTTCTTTGTCTGACCAGAATCCCTTTGGTTAACCTTTCTTGACCTATCTTGTAATAATCCAGTTCAATCCCTTTGGTGTGAGTGGGGTTGAATCCATTTTTCTGGGCCTAAAGAGATGGTAATAAAGACCCAGGGTTGACCAATCCCACTAGCTGCAGAGATTATTATGGTATGAAAGATTTATTCCTTGGGGACCCACACTGAGGGAAAGAGAATCTCTTTTCTTCTTGAGGTTGCAAGAAAGTATATCCATGGAAACTTGGAGAACTTGAAAGTTATATATATGACCACTTGCCTAGAGTATACTGAAAAATAAAGACAACACAGGGAAGAGGAGAGAGAGGGAGAGAGCAAGAGAGGAGGATGAGCAAGAGGTGGGGGAAGGGAGAGAGAGAGAGATCGAGATCTAATAACATCTTTTGAACCCCTGGATGCAAATATGCCTGCAGCTAGTTCTGTAAGGCAGTAAATTCTCATCGTCTTAGGCTTGTTTGAGTTGGGATCCTGTTAATACGGTTCTAGCTAACAATTGATTCTGTGGAACTCCATGCTGCTGTATCGCACTGAGTAAGAATATTACATCTGAACAAAGGATTTTTCCTTTCTGTGCAAATGGCTTTTCTACACACCAGCCTTATTTGGGACCAGTAATATTGTTCTCTTAAATAGGTTGTTTTAACTCCTATATTTAAATGCATATATGTCCATAAAATGTCTGTATATTTTTAAAGCTTTTTTAATTTATCACTTTCTTAGATTTCAAATTTATTTAGCAGTGAAGCAGCTTTATCATGTGTTAAAAAAAAAATGGTAGCTTTATAGTTTGTTTTAAAAAAAAAAGTAGCATATAACATTGGCATTGAGATAGCTCTCATATGGTGGGAAAAGTATTAACTTTGGTATCCAAAGACATGTATTGAGCTATCAGCTCTGTGACTCTGTAGTTGTGTGAACTTGGACAAATTGCCTAGTTTCTTGGAAACTCCATTTCCTTATCTATCAACAGAGATAATAATATCTATTTCATAGGGTTAATTTAAGAATTAAATGAGATAATGCTTGCGAAACTGGGCAAGAACATTTTTTCTGAACATGTTTAGCTTGGTATCTTGTGCCATAACCTGAGGTTTTATGAGTATCACTGAATAACGATGATCACTTTTCTCTTTGGAAAACTTTTTTTTTTTAATTATAGGGATGTATAAAGGAGAAAAAATAATCAACCATACTCCTTCCTCATTCCCCCCAAAATAAATCACTGTCAACATTTTCAGAATATTTGCACCATATCTTTCTTCAATATTTGTATTTTGTATACAAACATTGTATACAATATTTGTATCTTTCTTCATATTTATTTTTAAATTTACACAAGCAATAAATATACCAATTATAACTTAAATTACAGATTAAACCGTAGTCTCTTGATAACTCACATCTCCATACTGATGTCCTTCCATCAATACTAAGAGCATAGTGTATGATGAATTTGTCTGATGAAATAATTTCTCTTTGTATTTCTCATACATATCTATATATTGGGAGAAATATGAAATATTGGGTTCTGGGTTGTGTTTGTGAGTGTTCCTTGTTGATATGTGTAATCTACTTTATTCTTTGAACATTTTATAGGAATTCTTTTTGTTTATGGAATTGTATTCATCCTTTCCTCTGTGGTTAAATATTTAAACATTTTTTTCATATTATGTACAATACTGCATCAGATATTTTATGTATGTATGTATGTCTTTATCCAGGACAGATATGTAGAAAGAAATTGCTGGGGCCTAGGGTGAGTAATTTAATATATACATCATTTTGCCCTTCAGATTGATTGTACTAATTTCAAGGTCCTGAGCAGCTGTGTTTAATTTAACTCTCCATTCCCCCACATCCATCCCTTGCTTGTCTATACCTGATACTATCAAACTTTTAAATCTTTGTCAAACTGGTAGCAGAATAGTAGTTCATTGTTACTTTAATTTACATTTTCTGATTAATAATGAGCCAGAGCCATTTTTCATAGGGCAGTTCTGATTTCGTCTTCTGTGATTGCCTGTTCACATCCTTTAAGTCATATTTTCATTGACTTCTGACTTTTTTAATAGATATCTAAGAATTATTTGAAAGCTTCAGGTACTTATCTCTGGTCTGTTCTGTATCTCAGTATTTTACAACTGTGACTGTTTTCTCTCAGATTATCTCTTCTCTTTTTCCTTAGTTAGTGTTCAGATTTCTATATTTTCCCCCCTTTCTATTTTTGCTACATAACTAATTTTAAGAAAGTCTTCCCGACTCTAGGGTCTTATTATTGTCCTTTATTAACTTGGCACAAAATTAGTTTTATTTTCCCAGATCTGGGTCTTTAACTCAACTTGAATTTATTTCTGCCTATGAATAAGACAATTTTGGGGAATTCTCAATCTGTACCATTGATCTATATGCCTATTCTTGAAAAAATACCACACTGTTTTAAGTACTGTGGCTCTGTTGTATGCCTCGATTTCTAGAATGACAGAATGATAAAAATGCCTCATATCATATTTGTAATTTTTTTATGAGGCATAAAGAAAAGAGACTTCTAATTAATGAGCTCAGCTCTGTGCTAAGCAGGGGGGCTTTTCATATTTGATCTCATTTTATCCTCATGTCAGCCATGTGAAGGAAGTGGTACTGGCTGACTCTTACTGATGGGAAAACAAGCTCAGTGGAGATACCTCACTCTCGGGGTCACATAGCTTGTAAGCAGTGGAGCGAATATTTGAGTTCATGTCTGTTTGACTCTAAAGTTCAGTTCTTTCCCTGACATCTCCCACATTCCCAGGTCCAGACCATCCTTGAAGAAAACAGTAATATCTGCTGATTCCTTTCATTTTTTAAAGTTGTATTATTCTGCAGATAAGATCCTTAATATTGCAGGAAGCTGAAAGCTGAGGCTGTACTTTAATCAGCTATGTTTAAGTTATGTGGAGGACAAGACAGATAAGGAGAAGCAGAGCCCTTGGTGAAGTTGATCAGCTATTTCTTATTTTAAGGAATAATGCAACCCCAATCCCACTCCCACCTCTTAGCCTCAAGTTTCCTTATTCCTGCTAATTAGTTCCAAATGTTCTTCAGTTTTCTTCTATCTTCTCCTCCTCTACACAGAAACCTAATGCCAGCAATGGGCACCAAGCCTTCCCTTTGGCCTTTGCTCTTTATGGCGAGGTCACTGCCTTCAGCAATTTGTAAATCATGGACAATTTCAGCTGTCACACACTCTTGGATTTGACTGTGACCCCTCTCCGGAATCTGAAGTCTCTTGCACCAATCTGCCATTTTCCCACGTGGGCCCCCTTCCTGGTGTTGCAGTGGAGAGGAATTCAAAAAAGACTCTGGACTGGTGCTACAGAGGCTCCTGGCTACAGATTGCCCACTTGGGCTTTGAAATAGTTCATTTTTACCTGAGAAGCAGGTAGTTAAATGTATCTGGTTGTTCACTTTGCCATGGAATAGGAGAAGTCTAGACTTCCCCCCGTCTCTTTGAAAGAAGAATGAAGACCTGTCTCTGTTGATTTATGATCTTGGAAAGAGGAGAAGGGCACAAGATAAAAAGAGAGATGAGGAATGCTATGATAAAGTGGGTAACACCTGAGGAATCTCTCCCACCCTGGGGACAAGAGAGATCTTACAGACTACTGAAGACAGGCAGGGTTTGTGTGTGTGTGTGTGTGTGTGTGTGTGTGTGTGTGTGTGTGTGTGTGTGTGTGTGTGTGTGTGTGTGTTTTCCCCAACTCTTCTAATGTGAAGCTACATCTACTCTTACTTTTCCACGCTGAGGACTTCGATGTCCCACCAGATTTGCCTGAGCTGGTACCTAGGTCTTAAGGAGGGATTTCTGAACATGGAGAAGCTTTTTCTTCAAACTGAATGGCTCGTTTCCGTGTTCCTGTAGCATAAGTGAGGAAGGCTGATGAGTAAGAACATGTTCTTGTGTTGTTAGGTAACGAGTGAATAATTGAAATTATTACATATGAAGAACCAAACACTTCACAGGAAAAGAAGTTTATCATTCAGACTTGACCTAACTTTGGCCTGGCCAGTTCTTTTTGCTATTTGACTTATATCTTGAGTCGTCCTTTTGCAACTGAATTCTATGGAACATGCATGGAGGGAGAGCACGGGGCCACAGAGCTGATAACGGGAAGGAGGGAGGTGGGGAAGTGAGAAGAGCAGAATTACAAGAGAGACGACATGCCCTTACTTGTCTACCTGATTTTCGAGAACAACCAACCATTAAATGCAGTGGTCACACTGTCATATTGCTGAATTCAAGAGATTGTAATCACATCACTGAGCAGACTATTTTCTTCCTCTCAGAACACTTTTGAGTCTAACCTTAAGAAAGGTGAGGGACACGCCATATAGCAGTGTCTCTGAAACACTGATTGTGTAGCTGAGAGTTGCAAGAATGAGAGTTGGCTCAACTGCATTCTAATTGCAGCTCTGCCCCTTCCTATGTGATCTTGGGTGGGTCTTTCCTATTTTGGACAGTGCGTTTCTGATAATTAAAATGACGGGTTAAAATAGGTAAATTCTAACGTCCTTTTAAGATGAAAAGGAACATAGGGATCTTAACAAATACCTTGTAGCTGCAAAGTGTCGTATTTCCTTGTGCCAGGGAGTCATAGATGAGCGATTGTTGCTAAGCATGAGGTAATGCAAACACAAAAGCCATCCAGGGCTCATATTAGATTAGTCCTCCTAGTCATTGATCCTTGTTCAAATTCAAGAAGAGAGTGTGGGACCAGCATCAAATTCACTGTGGTCAGAGCCTCTGTTTATGGTCTCCATTAGCCAGTTGAAGAAAATCCCTTCCTTACCCCTGCCTTAATTGGTTTCTGGGCACTATAGTCCCCCAGTGCCATTGTTATCTTGTTCAGTATGAGCTCAGGTGCAGTTTTCTGTGTATGCTTGGAGCTAACTAGACAGCTCTAGTTACCAGGAGCAACTTTTGTAGGAAACATTCCCCAAATATGTTCAAAGAAAAGGACTGGAATTCTGAGAAACTTATCTTCCTTGAGGTGTGCTTGGGAATTACATCTTTAAAAAAAAAAAAAAAAAAACTTTGTGGAAGTGAAAATTAATTATCTATAATCCCAGGGGTTTTCTTCCCAGTAGTAATCAAATAAGCTCACATCAAACTAACTCTTCTGCAGATAACAACTGTAAACTTCAAAATAAAATATAAAAAATAAAAATATAAAGGCTGAAGAGTGAGCAGGCACAGGCACATTTTGAAGGAAAGTCCGTATTTGGAAAAAGGGAATAGCACTTGGTGATTTTTCTCCCATGTGTTTGTGTGTGTGTGTGTGTCTATTTGTATGTGTGATTTTTTAGAATACATTTTTATTTTTATTTTTTGCATTTTATTTAATTTATTTTTTTAAACAGCACGTTCTTATTAGTTATCCATTTTATACATATTAGTGTATATATGTGAATCCCAATCTCCCAATTCATCACACCACCACCTGTGTGTGTGATTTTTAGCCAGAAGGCAGGCCCTAGTTTGTACCATTCAGGTTTGCTAAAACACAGATACAAAATCTGGAATTGATCTTTCCTAGAGAAGCAGTAAACAGGGTTCAGGGCAACCATGGGTGCTAGAAAGTGAGGGATAGGGTGGGTATTGGAAAGGAGAGAACCAGAGAGGGAAGCCCTATATTATGTGCATAACTCTATCCAGATATCTGGTTGACCCTCGAACCATGCATACACAAAACAGATTAGAAGCAGAATAGTTAAAGCTTAATAACTGAATTGAGATTTGAGTTACTATCCAAGAGACAGAGTTTGCATTTTGAGGCCGGGTTAATTGCCTACTTAAGGAAGTCAATAGTCTTTAAAGGAATATAAAAGAATCCAAAGTCTTTACAATATAACATCAGATTATCCATGATATAATGCAAAATTCCTTAGCATGAGAAGAAACAGTAGAGAAAATAGAGATGACAGCAAAAATATAAAAAGTTCATCTCCACTGGCATTAAAAATAAGACTAAGTGAATAATTAATTAATTTTTAACTCATCAAATTAGCAAACGTTTTAAAAATATTCTATGTTAGCAAGGGATAGAATATTTGGACCCTCATCTGAGGCTGTTTGAAGTATTAATAAATTTCTTAAAAATCAATCAGGCTTCATATATATGCCTAAAACAGTTTATATACCCTTTGACCCAATAATGTCACTTGAAAAAATGTATTCCAAAGAATTACCAGCTGTGCAAAGAATTTTATACAAGGATATTCCTAAAATATTTATAATAGAATGAAAAAAATAATCTAAATATCTAAGAATAAAGGGATGGTTATAACAAATATAATGGAATAATTTACAAGTATTAAATCATGGGTGTTTTCTTTGGTTTTTTTTTTTTGTTTTTTTTTTACATCTTTATTGGAGTATAATTGCTTTACAATGGTGTGTTAGTTTCTGCTTTATAACAAAGTGAGTCAGTTATACATATACATATGTTCCCATATCTTTTCCCCCTTGTGTCTCCCTCCCTCCCACCCTCCCTATCCCACTCATCTAGGTGGTCGCAAAGCACCGAGCTGATCTCCCTGTGCTATGCGGCTGCTTCCAACTAACTATCTATTTTACGTTTGGTAGTGTATATATGTCCATGCCACTCTCTCACTTTGTCACAGCTTACCCTTCCCCCTCCCCATATCCTCAAGTCTGTTCTCTAGTAGGTCTGTGTCTTTATTCCTGTCTTATCCCTAGGTTCTTCATGACATTTTTTTTCTTAAATTCCATATATATTGTTAGCATATGGTATTTGTCTTTCTCTTTCTGACTTACTTCACTCTATATGACAGATCTAGGTCCATCCACCTCACTACAAATAACTCAATTTCGTTTCTTTTTATGGCTAAGTAATATTCCATTGTATAAATGTGCCACATCTTCTTTATCCATTCATCCGATGATGGACATTTATGTTGTTTCCATCTCCTGGCTATTGTAAATAGAGCTGCAGTGAACATTTTGGTGCATGATTCTTTTTGAATTATGGTTTTCTCAGGGTATATGCCCAGTAGTAGAATTGCTGGGTCATATGGTAGTTCTATTTGTAGTTTTTAAAGGAACCTCCATACTGTTCTCCATAGTGGCTGTACCAATTCACATTCCCACCAGCAGTGCAAGAGTGTTCCCTTTTCTCCACACCCTCTCCAGCATTTAATGTTTCTAGATTTTTTGATGATGGCCATTCTGACTGGTGTGAGATGATATCTCATTGTAGTTTTGATTAGCATTTCTCTAATGATTAATGATGTTGAGCATTCTTTCATGTGTTTGTTGGCAATCTGTATATCTTCTTTGCAGAAATGTCTGTTTAGGTCTTCTGCCCATTTTTGGATTGGGTTGTTTTTTTTTGTTGTTGTTATTGAGCTGCATGAGCTGCTTATAAATTTTGGAGATTAATCCTTTGTCAGTTGGTTCATTTGCAAATATTTTCTCCCATTCTGAGAGTTGTCTTTTGGTCTTGTTTATGGTTTCCTTTGCTGTGCAAAAGCTTTGAAGTTTCATTAGGTCCCATTTGTTTATTTTCGTTTTTATTTCCATTTCTCTAGGAGGTGGGTCAAAAAGGATCTTGCTGTGATTTATGTCATAGAGTGTTCTGCCTATGTTTTCCTCTAAGAGTTTGATAGTGTCCAGTCTTACATTTAGGTCTTTAATCCATTTTGAGCTTATTTTTGTGTATGGTGTTAGGGAGTGTTCTAATCTCATACTTTTACATGTACCTGCCCAGTTTTCCCAGCACCACTTATTGAAGAGGCTGTCCTTTCTCCACTGTACATTCCTGCCTCCTTTATCAAACACAAGGTGACCATATGTGCGTGGGTTTATCTCTGGGCTTTCTATCCTGTTCCATTGATCTATATTTCTGTTTTTGTGCCAGCACCATACTGTCTTGATTACTGTAGTTTGTAGTATAGTCTGAAGTCAGAGAGCCTGACTCCTCCATCTCCGTTTTTCGTTCTCAAGATTGCTTTGGCTATTCGGGGTCTTTTGTGTTTCCATACAAATTGTGAAATTTTTTGTTCTAGTTCTGTGAAAAATTCCAGTGGTAGTTTGATAGGGATTGCATTGAATCTGTAGATTGCTTTGGGTTCTAGAGTCATTATCACAATGTTGATTCTTCCAATCCAAAAACATAGTATATCTCTCCATCTATTTGTATCATCTTTAATTTCTTTCATCAGTGTCTTATAGTTTTCTGCATACAGGTGTTTTGTCTCCTTAGGTAGGTTGATTCCTAGATATTTTATTCTTTTTGTTGCAATGGTAAATAGGAGTGTTTTCTTGATTTCACTTTCAGATTTTTCATCATTAGTCTATGGGAATGCAAGAGATTTCTGTGCATTAATTTTGTATCCTGCTACTTTACCAAATTCATTGATTAGCTCTAGTAGTTTTCTGGTACCATCTTTAGGATTCTCTATGTATAGTATCATGTCATCTGCAAACAGTGACAGCTTTACTTCTTCTTTTCCGATTTGGATTCCATTTATTTCCTTTTCTTCTCTGATTGCTGTGGCTAAAACTTCCAAAACTATGTTGAATAAGACTGCTGAGAGTGGGCATCTTGTGTTTTTCCTGATTTTAGTGGAAAAGCTTTCAGTTTTTCACCACTGAGGATGATGTAGGCTGTAGGTTTGTCATATATGGCCTTTATTCTGTTGAAGAAAGTTCCCTCTGTGCCTACTTTCTGCAGGGTTTTTATCATAAATTGGTGTTGAATTTTGGCGAAAGCTTTCTCTCCATCTATTGAGATGACCATATGGTTTTTCTCCTTCCATTTGTTAATATGGTGTATCACATTGATTGATTTGCATATATTGAAGAATCCTTGCATTCCTGGAATAAACCCCACTTGATCATGGTGTATGATCCTTTTAATGTGCTGTTGGATTCTGTTTGCTAGTATTTGGTTGAAGATTTTTACATCTATGGTCATCAGTGATATTGGCCTTTAGTTTTCTTTCTTTGTGACATCCTTGTCTGGTTTTGGTATCAGGGTAATGGGGGCCTTGTAGAATGAGTTTGGGTGTGTTCTTCCCTCTGCTATATTTTGGAAGAATTTGAGAAGGATACGTGTTAGCTCTTCTCTAAATGTTTGATAGAATTCACCTTCTGGTGAATTCTGCACCAGAAGGCTTCTGGTGCAGCCTTCTGGTCCTGGGCTTTTGTTTGTTGGAAGATTTTTAATCACAGTTTCAATTTCAGTGCTTGTGATTGGTCTGTTCATATTTTCTATTTCTTCCTGATTCAGTCTTGGCAGGTTGTGCATTTCTAACAATTTGTCCATTTCTTCCAGGTTGTCCATTTCATTGGCATAGAGTTGCTTGTAGTAATCTCTCATTATCTTTTGTATTTCTGCAGTGTCAGTTATTAATTCTCCTTTTTCATTTCTAATTTTATTGATTTGAGTCTTCTCCCTTTTTTTCTTGATGAGTCAGGCTAATGGTTTATCAATTTTGTTTATCTTCTCAAAGAGAATCAGCTTTTAGTTTTATTGTTCTTTGCTATTGTTTCCTTCATTTCTTTTTCATTTATTTCTGATCTGATCTTTATGATTTCTTTCCTTCTGCTAACTATGGGGTTTTTTTGTTCTTCTTTCTCTAATTGCTTTAGGTGCAAGATTAGGTTGTTTATTCGAGATGTTTCCTGTTTGTTAAAGTAGGATTGTATTGCTATAAACTTCTCTCTTAGAACTGCTTTTGCTGCATCCCATAGGTTTTGGGTCATCGTGTCTCCATTGTCATTTGTTTCTAGGTATGTTTTGATTTCGTCTTTCATTATGTCACTGATCACTTCGTTATTAAGTAGTGTATTCTTTAGCCTCCATGTGTTTGTATTTTTTACAGATCTTTTCCTGTAATTGATATCGAGTCTCATAGCGTTGTGGTTGGAAAAGATACTTGATACAATTTCAATTTTCTGAAATATACCAAGGCTTGATTTGTGACCCAAGATATGATCTATCCTGGAGAATGTTCCATGAGCACTTGAGAAAAATGTGTATTCTGTGGTTTTTGGATGGAATGTCCTATAAATATCAATTAAGTCCATCTTGTTTAATGTATCATTTAAAGCTTGTGTTTCCTTTCTTATTTTCATTTATGATGATCTGTCTATTGGTGAAAGTGGGGTGTTAAAGTCCCCTACTATGAATGTGTGACTGTTGATTTCCCCTTTTATGGCTGTTAGTATTTGCCTTATGTATTGAGGTGCTCCTATGTTGGGTGCATAAATATTTACAATTGTTATATCATCTTCTTGAATCCATCCCTTGATCATTATGTAGTGTCCTTCTTTGTCTCTTCTAATAGTCCTTATTTTAAAGTCTATTTTGTCTGATATGAGAATTGCTACTCCAGCTTTCTTTTGGTTTCCATTTGCATGGAATATCTTTTTCCATCCCCTTACTTTCAGTCTGTATGTGTCTCTAGGTCTGAAGTGGGTCTATTGTAGACAGCATATATATGGGTCTTGTTTTTGTATCCATTCAGCCAGTCGGTGTCTTTTGGTGGGTGCATTTAATCCATTTACATTTAAGGTAATTATCAATATGTATGTTCCTATTCCCATTTTCTTAATTGTTTTGGGTTTGTTATTGTAGGTCTTTTCCTTCTCTTGTGTTTCTTGCCTAGAGAAGATCCTTTAGCATTCGCTGTAAAGCTGGTTTGGTGGTGCTGAACTCTCTCAGCTTTCGCTTGTTTGCAAAGGTTTTAATTTCTCCATCAAATCTGAATGAGATCCTTGCTGGGTAGGGTAATCTTGATTGTAGGTTTTTTTCCTTCATCGCTTTAAATATGTCCTGCCAGTCCCTTCTGGCTTGCAGAGTTTCTGCTGAAAGATCAGCTGTTAACCTTATAGGGATTCCCTTGTGTGTTATTTGTTGTTTTTCCCTTGCTGCTTTTAATATGTTTTCTTTGTATTTAATTTTTGACAGTTTGATTAATATGTGTCTTGGCATATTTCTCCTTGGATTTATCCTGTATGGGACTCTCTGTGCTTCCTGCACTTGATTAACTATTTCCTTTCCCATAAAAGGGAAGTTTTCGACTATAAGCTCTTCAAATATTTTCTCAGTCCCTTTCATTTTCTCTTCTTCTTCTGGGACCCCTATACTTTGAATGTTGGTGCGTTTAATGTTGTCCCAGAAATCTCTGACACTGTCCTCAGTTCTTTTCATTCTTTTTTCTGCTCTGCCTTAGTTATTTCCACTATTTTATCTTCCAGGTCACTTATCCGTTTTTCTGCCTCAGTTATTCTGCTATTGATCCCTTCTAGAGTATTTTTAATTTCATTTATTGTGTTGTTCATCGTTGCTTGTTTCATCTTTAGTTCTTCTAGGTCCTTGTTAAATGTTTCTTGCATTTATTCTATTTCCAAGATTTTGGATCATCTTTACTATCATTATTCTGAATTCTTTTTGAGGTAGACTGCCTATTTCCTCTTCATTTGTTAGGTCTGGTGGGTTTTTATCTTGCTCCTTCCTCTGCTGTGTGTTTTTCCGTCTTCTCATTTTGCTTATCTTACTGTGTTTGGGGTTCTCCTTTTGCAGGCTGCAGGTTCGTAGTTCCCGTTGTTTTTTGGTGTCTGTCCCCAGTGGCTAAAGTTGGTTCAGTAGGTTTTGTAGGCTTCCTGGTGGAGGGGACTAGTGCCTGTGTTCTGCTGGATGAGGCTGTATCTTGTCTTTCTGGTGGGCAGGTCCACACCTGGTGGTGTGTTTTGGGGTGTCTGTGGACTTATTATGATTTTAGGCAGCCTCTCTGCTAATGGGTGTGGTTGTGTTCCTGTCTTGCTAGTTGTTTGGCATAGGGTGTCCAGCACTGTAGCTTGTTGGTCGTTGAGTGTAGCTGGGTGTTGGTGTTGAGATGGAGATATCTGGGAGGTTTTCGCCGTTTGATATTACATGGAGCTGGGAGTTCTCTTGTGGACCAGTGTCCTGAAGTTGGCTCTCCCACCTCAGAGGCTCAGCAGTGACTTCTGGCTGCAGCACCAAGAGCCTTTCATCCACACAGCTCAGAATAAAAGGGAGAAAAAGTTGAAAGAAAGAAAGAAGGAATGATGGAACGATGGAAGGAAGGGAGGGAGGAAGGGAGGGAGGAAAGAAAGAAAGAAAGAAAGAAAGAGAAAGAAAGGAGGGAAGAAAGAAAATAAAATAAGATAAAATAAAATAAAGTTATTAAAATAAAAAATAATTATTAAGAAAAAATTTTTTTAAAAAAGAAGAAGAGACAAACAAAAAAAACAGAAGGATAGAACCTTAGGACACATGGTGAAAGCAAAGCTATACAGACAAAATCTCACACAGAAGCATACACATACACACTCACAAGAAGAGGAAAAGAGGAAAAAATAATAAATCTTGCTCTCAAAGTCCACCTCCTCAATTTGGGATGATTCGTTGTCTATTTAGGTATTCTACAGATGCAGGTACAACAAGTTGATTGTGGAAATTTAATACGCTGCTCCTGAGGCTGCTGGGAGGGCTTTGTTCGCACAGCTCCTGGGATTCAGCTTTGGATATGGCCCCGCCTCTGCGTGTAGGTCGCCGGAGGACGTCTGTTCTTCGCTCAGACAGGAGGGGGTTATAGGAACCACTGATTCAGGGGCTCTGACTCACTCAGGCCGGGGGGAGGGAGGGGCATGATGCGGGGCAATCCTGCGATGGCAGATGCCGGCGGGATGTTGCACCAGCCTGAGGTGCGCCATGCGTTCTCCCGGTGAAGTTGTCCATGGATCCCGGGACCCTGGCCGTGGCAGGCTGCACAGGCTACCCGGAAGGGAGGTGTGGAGAGTGACCTGTGCTTGTACACAGGCTTCTTGGTGGCGGCAGCAGCAGCAGCAGCCTTAGCACCCATGCCCATCTCTGGTGTCCGCTCTGTTAGCCGCGGCTCGCAGCCGTCTCTGGAGCTTCTTTAAGCAGGGCTCTTAATCCCCTCTCCTCGCGCACCAGGAAAGAAAGAGGGAAGAAAAAGTCTCCTGTCTCTTCGGCAGCTCCAGACATTTTCCCGGACTCCCTCCCGGCTAGCTGTGGTGCACTAGCCCCCTTCAGGCTGTGTTCACGCCGCTAACCCCAGTCCTCTCCCTGCGATCCGACCGAAGCCCGAGCCTCAGCTCCCAGCCCCGCCCGCCTCGGCGGGTGAGCAGACAAGCCTCTCGGGCTGGTGAGTGCTGGTCAGCCCCAATCCTCTGTGCGGGAATCTCCCCGCTTTGCCCTCCGCACCCCTGTTGCTGTGCTCTCCTCCGAAGCTTCCCCTCTCCGCCACCCGCAGTCTCTGCCCGCGAAGGGGCTTTCTAGTGTGTGGAAACCTTTCCTCCTTCACAGCTCCCTCCCACTGGTGCAGGTCCCGTCCCTATTCTTTTGTCTCTGTTTATTCTTTTTTCTTTTGCCCCACCCAGGTACGTGGGGAGTTTCTTGCCTTTTGGGAAGTCTGAGGTCTTCTGCCAGCATTCAGTAGGTGTTCTGTAGGAGTTGTTCCACGTGTAGATGTATTTCTGATGTATCTGTGGGGAGGAAGGTGATCTCCACATCTTACTCTTCCACCATCTTCCCCGTCTCCTCCTAAATCATGTTTTAAGTGACTATTAAAGACATAGGGAAATTATCAGGGTATAATATTGAGAGAAAATGGGAGAGTATAAAGGGGACATACAGATAATTTTAATTTTCTTTTTTATATTTTCTTATATTTCCCAAATTATCTACACAGAATATGAATGCCTTTTATATCATTAAAGAAATAAGATTTTTTAAAAAACCATGTATATCTGCTATAGGTATAACAAAGCGAATTTTCAAAGTTGCTCATCTGGCTGACCTGTTGGTACTTTGCTTTAGCTTCCTCTCCTGCTCCTCTCCCAACCCCACACTCTTTAATTTATGTTCACTTACTGTCACCCTTTTCCCTCACAGAGGATATCTATTCCTGTTCAAGACCAGCCATTCTTTCTGGGCTTCAGCTCCTTCCTGGCTTGCATTCATGGGGACTTCAGTTCCTTAGTTATCTGTTTTGTTTGTTTGTTTTATGGCCATGCCACTCGGCATGCGGGATCTTAGTTCCCCAACCAAGGATCTAACCCTAACCCTAACCCTAACCCTAACCCTAACCCACAACCCCTGCAGTAGAAGAAATGGAGTCTTAACCACTGAACCAGCAGGGAAGTCCCAATTCCTTGGTTATCTGGATCTCTTCTGCTATCTTCAGCCTCTCCCTCTGTTCATTGCAAAATTGTCAATGGAATCAAGATGGTCTGAGTCACTGGTCTTGCGAAAACAGTTTTAAAAATACCCATTGTGTTTTTTTTATTTTGTAAAGTGGAAATAATTTTTTGAGAGGATTCCAAACATGATATTTTTTTCACTGTAAAAAGAAAAATTAAGACAATGCAGAAGTTAGAAAACAGAAAGCAAATATCTCTACTCAGACATCATCCCACACTCTTTATCTACTTTTAGAATGGGGATAGGTTGGTACAACCTATCTATATTAGCATGGATGGATGGATGGATTGCTGGATAAATGGACAGCTAGTTTGGGGTTGGATGGGCTCGCACATTACAGCTTGGGACCATGACAAAAATAATTCTAACGTTATTCTTTTGAATAAACAGAATAGTTAGGAAAAACTCTTAAAAGAACATATAATGGAGGAGGAAGGTGCCTTCCAGAAACTAAAATGAACTATAATAAATTTTAATATTGAGGTATTGCTTACCCACATTTTTCATATAATTTCTTATATTACCAACATCTTTCCATGATAATGTGAATCTACATCATTTTAATTGTGCATGGTTTCTTTTTTATTGATATTCTACTTAGTTTTAAAAATGTTCTATAAAATGAATATTAGCTTGTTTCAGGTATTTTAATAAATATGCTTTAATAAATGTCTTTCTGTACATATTTGTGAGAAGTTTTCTCATGATTTCCTTAGAAGTAGATTTGTTGGATCAGAGCCATGTTTCAAATTTTGATGTGAATTGCCATTTTTCTCTTCAGGAGAAGTGGGCTAATTTATATATTTCAACTAGCATTTTGTGAGAGTCCTCATTTTTCTGCCTCTTTATGAACTCTTGATATTATAAATTTTGTAAATTGTTGCCAATTTAATAGGTGAAAAATAGCTTTTTGTTTAAATTTGAATCCTTGATTCTTTATTGAAGTTTTGCATCTTTTCAGATGCTTATTATTAATCTTTCAAATTTATTTTGATTTTTCCAGTTCATATCTTTTGACTCTTTTTATCAATATTTTTTTATTGAAGTATAGTTGATTTATCATGTGTTAATTTCTGCTATACAGCAAAGTGATTCAGTTATAAATATATATACATTCTTTTTAAATATTCTTTTCTATTATGGATTATAACAGGATAATGAGTATAATTCCCTGTGCTGTACAGTAGGACCTTGTTGTTTATCCATTCTCTATATAATAGCTTACATCTGCTCACCCCAACCTCCCACTCCATCCCTCCCCCAATCCCCTGTACCTTGACAACCACCAGTCTGTTCTCTACGTCCATGATTCTGTTTCTGTTTCATAGATAGGTTCAGTAGTGTCATATTTTAGATTCCACATATAAGTGATATCATATGGTATTGGTCTTTCTATTTCTGACTTACTTCACTTAGTATGATAATCTCTAGTTGCATTCATGTTGCTTGCAAATGGCATTATTTCATTTTTTCTTTTTAACATCTTTATTGGAGTATAATTGCTTTACAATGGTGTGTTAGTTTCTGCTTTATAACAGAGTGAATCAGTTATACATATACATATGTCCCTATATCTCTTCCCTCTTGCATCTCCCTCCCTCTCACCCTCCCAATCCCAGCCCTCTACGTGGTCACAAAGCACCAAGCTGATCTCCCTGTGCTATGTGGCTGCTTCCCACTAGCTATCTATTTTACGTTTGGTAGTGTATATATGTCCATGTCAATCTCTCACTTTGTCCCAGCTTACCCTTCCCACTCCCTGTATCCTCAAGTCCGTTCTCTAGTAGGTCTGCATCTTTATTCCTGTTTTGCCCCTAGGTTCTTCATGACCTTTTTTTTTTTTTTAGATTCCATATATATGTGTTAGCATATGGTGTTTGTTTTTCTCTTTCTGACTTACTTCACTCTGAATGACAGTCTCTAGGTCCATCCACCTTACTACAACTAACTAAGTTTTGTTCCTTTTTATAGCTGAGTAATATTCCATTGTATATATGTGCCACATCTTCTTTACCCATTCATCTGTTGATGGACATTTAGGTAGTTTTCATGTCTTAGCTATTGTGAATAGTGCTGCTGTGAACATAGGGGTACATGTATCTTTTTGGATTATAGTTTTGTCTGGATATCTGCCCAGGAGTGGGACTGCTGGATCATTTGGTAATTCTATTTTTAGTTTTCTGAGGAACCTCCATACTGTTTTCCACAGTGGCTGCACTAACTTATATTCCTAGCAACAGTGTAGGAGGGTACCCTTTTCTCCATGCATTCTCCAGCATTTGTTATTTGTAGACTTTTAATGATGGCCATTCTGACCAGTGTGAGGTGGTACCTCACTGTAATTTTGATTTGCATTTTTCTAATATTTAGCAATGGTGAGCATCTTTTCATGTGCCTATTGGCCACCTGTATTTCTTCATCATATCTTTTGACTCTTTATTTTACTTTTTAGCAAAATAATACATATGCATAGTTTAAAAGTTCCACTAGAACAGAAGGATTACTAGCAAAAATTAGCATTTGTCTGTCCCATATTTCTTACCCTCCCAATTCTGCTACCCAAAGGTAACCATGCTCAACTCTTGTAATGGTTTCTTCTGGTATTTAATTTCATGTTTCTAAATTATTTGCTTCTGTGTTCCTTTTTTATTTTTAAATTTCAGATATTAATTGTTGATTTCCTACTAGGTAAAAGGAAGATTTAGCTTTCTTTCAATGTTCTCCCCATCCCACCCTGTCCATACAGACATATTCAGTTCTCTCTGACCATCCTTTCAATGCAGATACATCATAATTTGGGGCTAAATTTATAATTCACTGTTTACATCATTATTACATGAATGTAATTCATAGCTCAGTAAGTATAGTACATAGTTTAGGTTTTCTTTCTGCTTCAGCTTTTTGTTTTGCCTGGAGTTAATAATTATCTCGTTTGGGGGCTTGCACTTTATCTTCCATGTACACAAATCTCTATCACCAAAATTTCTGTGAGAGTGCTAAAACTCTTAATAAGTTAAACATTATAGGTGATCTATAATTTCCTTTTAAAAAATGTGTCCATCATTGTGTTCCAATCTCAGCTAGGTGATATTTGGGCCCATTGCAAAAATATGCTCCTAGGACCTGCTCTCCCCATTATTGAAATCCCCTTACAGCAGCCTTGTGTTTCAGCTTCTGTTCTCCTGGACCTCATTTCCTCCTTTTCCCTAATTTTGTTATAGGATGTAACTGCAGTATAATACTGAGAAAGGGTACATGGAACCATTTTATTTTTGAAAACTTATATGTCTAAAAGTATGTTTTTCTACCCTCACACTTGATTTGATAATTTGCTTGTATATGTAACTCTAGGTTGGACACTACTTTTTCCCTCAGAATTTTAAAGGCATTTTTCTCCACTGTTTGCAGCATCCATGGTGTTGTTGTTAACAAGCCCAACGCTGTTTTGATTCTTGATCTCTTGTGTTTTTGTCTTTCTTTCTGGACGTTTTCAGAATCTTTTCTCTATTCTTTTTTTTTTTGGCTGCTTGGGTCTTGGTTGCTGCGTGCGGACTTTTCTCTAGTTGTGATGAGCAGGGGCTACTCTTCATTGCAGTGCATGGGCTTCTCATTGTGGTGGCTTCTCTTATTGTAGAGCACGGGCTCCAGGCACTCAGGCTTCAGAAGTTGTGGCTTACAGGCTCTAGAGAACAGGCTCAGTAGTTGTGGCACACAGGCTTAGTTGCTCTGTGGCATGTGAGATCTTCCTGGACCAGGGGTCGAACCCATGTCCCCTGCATTGGCAGGCATGTTCTTAGCCACTGTGCCACCAGGGAAGCCCTCTTTTCTCTATTCTTAAAGCACTAAAATTTCATGATGTACTTGCAGGTTCTTTTTTACTACTTGGGCTGATTGGTAGAAGACTTTAGGTAAATTTGTGTCTGTTTGTTTTAGGAAATTTTTATCTTATTTCTTTGACAATTTCTCCATGTTTTCTGTCTTTCAGACATACACATGTACTCATTCTTTCTGGAACTCCTATTGGTTAGACCTCTTGAATTAATTCTCTAATTTCTCATATTTTAGCTCCCATTTTCTCTCATTGGCTGATGGTTCTGTTTTCTAGAAAAATTTCTAGACTCTAAGACCTTCCAGTTTCTACTGGATATTTTATGTTAGCAATCATATTGTCATGTTGTGGTAGGTTTTTTTATTCTCTGCATGCTCTCTTTTTATAATGTCTTGTTCTTTTTTCTTCATGAATTCCATGTCTTCTCTTATTGTTATGAAGGTATTATATTTTTAACCTTTCTTCTCCTTGTATTATAGCTTTACTTCTCTGTTAATTTTGGTTTCTGTCTTTCATACTGGAGTCTTTCCACATAAATCTTGTGACCCTTGTCAATCTATATTTTGGAATCAGACATTGGAATGCTAATTAAAAGCTATGAGTAGAGGCACAGGGTTGGTATGCTTATGGAGCAGAATGCCATTACCAAAGCATCAGAGTCACTCACCTTTCTGTTCTCTGTACTAAGATTTTTTAAAATGTTATTGACATCTCCCATTTGTGTTGTCTCTTCTGTTGTATTTTTTGTCTTCAGGTCCATACTTTGTCATTCCTTTATTGTCATTATACTGGATTTCTTGGAGGGAACCAAAATAAATGTATGTGTTCAAGCTGTGATGCTTAACTGGAAATCTATACCCACTTTTTTTCCATTGAGATGTTTGTCTGTGTCCTGTCATTTTAATAATTCTATATATAGTAACAATATTTATTTAAATATGTTTTATTTCATTTTTCATTTGCTCCTAATTATTTGGCATTCTGTACAAAATATTTAATCCTTATATAGTCAAATTTCTCAAGTGTATCATCATGTCTAGAAAAAATTCCTCATACTAAAATTTTCTGCCATATGTTTTTCTATTTTTTTTAAAAACTGGGCTTTTAATTTTTAAAAAATTTTTATTTATTTATTTTTGGCTGTGTTGGGTCTTCATTGTTGCGCATGGGCTTTCTCTAGTTCTGGTGAGTGGAGGCTACTCTTCGTTTTGGTGTGTGGGCTTCTCATTGTGATGGCTTGTCTTTGTTGCAGAGCACGGGCTCTAGGTGCACGGGATTTAGTAGCTAAGGCATGCGGTCTCAGTAGTTGTGGATCACGGGCTTAGTTGCTCTGCGGCATGTGGGATCTTCCCAGACCAGGGCTCTAACCCGTGTCCCCAGCATTGGCAGGCAGATTCTTAACCACTGCGCCACCAGGGAAGTCCCTCTATTTATTTTATAATTTTCCTAATTAAATTTTTTACTTTGAATGTAATTTTGTTTATGTTGTGTATGGATATCAGTTTATTTTGTAATAACTGGAAATTAAAGCAACATCTGACAATTTGTTCTCACCATTCTTATAATATATCTATATTATATTTTATATTCTCATAAATCTTGGATCCATTTCTAGGTTCTCTATTTTATGTCTCTAATAGCCACACCCATTGCCGGATCTGTATTACAGTTTAAAGATACTCGTTTTGTAGTGCATGTTGATATCTTCAATGACAGATGTCCCCACTCCTTGTTCTTCTCTATTATGTATTCTTCTTATGGCTCCCAACTATATTTTTTGAAATGAAATTTGGGTCAGTTTACCACTTTGAAAAAACTTCATTGTAATTTTTAATAGTCTGTATAAAATTTTAGATTAATTTAAGAGAGAATTCACACTCTTACTTGTTTGAGTCTTATCTAGAAACATGAGTGTCTCAGGAATATTCAAGTCTTCTTTCAGTTTTCTTTATAGAGGTTCTGTACATATTTTCCGTAAGATGTAATTTTATTCCAGCTATTATTTCTATACATCAATACCATAGATTTTGAAATTTGCTTACCTTTTCAAATTCTGTCATTCTATTATCTTTGAACAATTTTAGTTAAATTTTCAATATTTTAATTTATTATTCAATAAATATTCCAACTCCTACTAAGTTCCAGAAAGTATTAGCCATTCAGGACATAGTGTTAAATAAGAAGGGACGTGGTGGAGGGAACTTCAAGATGGCAGAGGATTAAGACGTGGAGATCACCGTCCTCCCCACAAATACATGAGAAATAAATCTACATGTGGAACAACTCCTACAGAACACCTACTGAACACGGGCAGAAGACCTCAGACTTGCCAGAAGGCAAGAAACTCCACACATACCTGGGTAGGGAAAAGGAAAAAGAAAAAACACAGACAAAAGAATAGGGGCGGGACCTGCACCTCCGGGAGGGAGCTGTGATGGAGGAAAAGTTCCACACACTAGGAAGACCCTTCACTGGTGGAGACGGGGGGTGGGCTGGGAGGAAGCTTTGGAGCCACGGAGGACGGCGCAGCAACAGGGGTGCGGAGGGCAAAGCGGAGAGATTCCCGTACAGACGATCCTTGCCGACCAGCACTCACCAGCCCGAGAGGCTTGTCTGCTCACCTGCTGGGGTGGGTGGGGGATGGGACCTGAGGCTCCAGCTTCAGAGGTCAGATCCCAAGGAGAGGCCTGGGGTTGGCTGCGTGAACACAGCCTGAAGGGGGCTAGTGTGCCACAGCTAGCTGTGAGGGAGTCCAGGGAAAAATCTGGAACTGCCTAAGAAGCAAGAGACCATTGTTTCACGGTGCACGAGGAGAGGGGATTCAGAACACCACCTAAAGGGTCTCCAGAGACAGGTGTGAGCCACGGATATCAGTGCAGACACCAGAGACAGGCATGAAACACACAGGTTGCTGCTGCAGCCACCAAGAATCCTGTGTGCAAGCACAGGTCACTATACAAACCTCCCCTCCCAGGAGCCTGTGCAGCCCACCACGGCCAGGGTTCCGAGATCCAGGGACAAGTTTCTGGAGGATCACATGGCACACCTCAGGATGTTACAGCATCATGCTGGCCTCTGTGGCCGCAGGCTCACCCCACATTCTGTACCCCTCCCTCCCCTCGGCCTGAGTGAGCCAGAGGCCCCTAATCAGCTGCTAATTTAACCCCATCCTGTCTGGGCAGGGAACGGATGCCCTAAGACAACCTACACTCAGAGGTGGGTCCAAATCCAAAGCTGAACCCCGGGAGCTGTGCAAACAAAGAAGAGAAAGGGAAATCTCTCCCAGCAGCCTCAGGAGCAGCGGATTAAATCTCCACAATCAACTTGATGTACCCTGCATCTGTGGAATACCTGAACAGACAAGGAATCATCCCACAATTGAGGCGGTGGACTTTCGAAGCAATTGTAGACTTGGGATTTGCTTTCTGCATCTAATTTGTTTCTGCTTTTATGTTTATCTTAGTTTAGTATTTAGAGCTTATTATCATTGGTAGATTTGTTTATTGATTTGGTTACTCTCTTCCTTTTTTTAAATATATACATTTTTTTTTCCTTTTCTCTTTTTGTGAGAGTGTATGTGTTTGCTTCTTTGTGTGATTTTGTCTGTATAGCTTTGTTTTACCATTTCTCCTAGGGTTCTGTCTGGGTTTTTCTGTTTTTTTTTTATTACTATAGTTTTTAGTGCTTGTTATCATTGGTGGATTTGTTATTTGATTTGGTTGCTCACTTCTTTCTTTCTTTCTTTTACTTCTTAATTTTTTTATTTTTAATAATATTTTCTTATTTTTTAGTTTAATAACTTTATTTTATTTTATTTATTTATTTTTCTTTCTCACTTTTCTTCTGAGCCGTGTGGCTGACAGGGTCTTGGTGCTCCGGCCGGGTGTCAGGCCTGAGCCTCTGAGGTGGGAGAGCTGAGTTCAGGACAATGGTCCACCAGAGACCTCCCAGCCCCATGTAATATCAAACGGTGAAAGGTCTCCCAGAGATCGCCATCTCAATGCTAAGACCCAGCTCCACTCAGTGACCAGCAAGCTACAGTGCTGGACACCCCATGCCAAACAACATGGCATAAAATCATAATAAGTTCACAGACACCCCAAAACACACCACCAGGCGCAGTCCTGCCCATCAGAAAGACGATATCTAGCCTCATCCACCAGAGCACAAGCACCAGTCCCCTCCACCAGGAAGCCTCCACAACCCACTGAACCAAAGTTAGCCACTGGGCGCAGACACCATAAACAATGGTAACTATGAAATTGCAGCCTGTGAAAAGGAGACCCCAAACACAGCAAGTTAAGCAAAATGAGAAGACAGAAAAACACACAGCAGATGAAGTAGCAAAATAAAAACCCACCACATGAAACAAATGAAGAGGAAATAGGCAGTCTACCTGGAAAAGAATTCAGAGTAATGATAGTAAGGATGATCCAAAATCTTGGAAATAGAATGGAGAAAATACAAGACACGTTTAACAGGGACCTAGAAGAACTAAAGAGCAAACAAACAGTGATGAACAACACAATAAATGAAATTAAAAATACTCTAGAAGGAATCAATAACAGAATAACTGAGGCAGAAGAACGGATAAGTGAGCTGGAAGATAAAATGGTGGAAATAACTTCCAGGGAGCAGAATAAAGAAAAAGGAATGAAAAGAATTGAGGACAGTCTCAGAGACTTTTGGAACAACATTAAACACACCAACATTTGAATTATAGGGATCCTAGAGAAGAAGAGCAAAAGAAAGGGTCTGAGAAAATATTTGAAGAGATTATAGTCGTAAACTTCCCTAACATGGGAAAGGAGATAGTCAATCAAGTCCAGGAAGCACAGAGAGTACTATACAGGATAAACCCAAAGAGAAACATGCCAAGACACATATTAATCAAACTATCAAAATATAATACAAAGAAAAAATATTAAAAGCAGAAAGAGAAAAGCAACAAATAACATACAATGTAATCCCCATAAGGTTAACAGCTGATTTTTGAGCAGAAGCTCTGGAAGCCAGAAGGGAGTGGCAGGACATATTTAAAGTGATGAAAGGGAAAAACTTACAACCAAGATTACACTAGCCAGCAAGGATCTCATTCAGATTCAATGGAGAAATTAGACACTTTACAGATAAGCAAAAGCTAAGAGAATTCAGCACCACCATACCAGCTTTACAACAAATGCTAAAGGAACTTCTCTAGGCAGGAAACACAAGGGAAGGAAAAGACCTACAATAACAAACACAAAACAATTAAGAAAATGGGAATAAGAACATACATATTGATAATTGACCTTAAATGTAAATGGATTAAATGCTCCAACCAGAAGACATAGACTGGCTGACTGGATACAAAAACAAGACCCATATATATGCTGTCTACAAGGGACCCACTTCAGACCTAGGGACACATACAGACTGAAAGTGAGGGGATGGAAAAAGGTATTCCATGCAAATGGAAATCAAAAGAAAGCTAGAGTAGCAGTTCTCATATCAGACAAAATAGACTTTAAAATAAAGACTATTACAAGAGACAGAGAAGGACAAAACATAATGATCAAGGGATCAATTCAAGAAGAAGATATAACAATTTCAAATATTTATGCACCCAACATAGGAGCACCTCAATATATAAGGCAAACGCTAACAGCCATAAAAGGGGAAATCGACAGTAACACAATCATAGTAGGGGACTTTAACACCCCACTTTCACCAATGGACAGATCATCCAAAATGAAAATAAATCAGTGTGGGATTTCCGTATGTATGAAATTAAATTCGATTTTCTCCTTTAAAAGAAAAAAGGAAAATAAAAAAAGAAACAACGGTTTAAATGATACATTAAACAAGATGGACTTAACTGATATTTATAGGACATTCCATCCAAAAACAACAGAATACACTATCTTCTAAAGTGCTCATGGAACATTCTCCAGCATAGATCATATCTTGGGTCACAAATCAAGCCTTGGTAAATTTAAGAAAATTGAAATTGTATCAGGTATCTTTTCTGACCACAATGCTATGAGACTAGATATCAATTAAAGGAAAAAAATCTGTAATAAATACTAACACATGGAGGCTATTCAATACACTACTAAATAACCAAGAGGTCACTGAAGAAATCAAAGAGGAAATCAAAAAATACCTGGCAACAAATGACAATGAAAACATGACAACCCAAAACCTATGGGATGCAGCAATAGCAGTTCTAAGAGGGAAGTTTATAGCAATACAATCCTACCTCCAGAAACAAGAAACATCTCAAATAAACAACCTAACCTTACACCTAAAGCAATTAGAGAAAGCACAAAAAAACCCCGAAGATAGCAGAAGGAAAGATGTCATAAAGATCAGATGAGAAATAAATGAAAAAGAAATGAAGGAAACGATAGCAAAGATCAATAAAACTAAAAGCTGGTTCTTTACGGAGATAAACAAAATTGCCAAACCATTAGCCAGACTCATCAAGAAGAAAAGGCAGAAGACTCAAATCAATAGAATTAGAAATGAAAAAGGAGACGTAGCAACTGACACTGCAGAAATACAAAGGATTATGAGAGATTACTACAAGCAACTCTATGCCAATAAAATGGACAACCTGGAAGAAATGGACAAATTCTTAGAAAAGCACAATCTTCCAAGACTGAACCAGGAAGAAATAGAAAATATAAATAGACCAATCACAAGCACTGAAATTGAAACTGTGATTAAAATCTTCCAACTAACAAAAGCCTAGGACCAGATTGCTTCACAGGCAAATTCTTCCAAACATTTAGAGAAGAGCTAACACCTATCCTTCTCAAACTCTTCCAAAATATAGCAGAGGGAGGAACACTCCCAAACTCATTCTACAACACCCCCATCACCCTGATACCAAAACCAGACAAAGATGTCACAAAGAAAGAAAACTACAGGCCAATATCACTGATGAATATAGGTGCAAAAATCCTCAACAAAATACTAGCAAACAGAATCCAGCAGCACATTAGAAGGATCATACACCATGATCAAGTGGGGTTATCCCAGGAATGCAAGAATTCTCCATATATACAAATCAATCAATGTGACACACTATATTGACAAACTGAAGGAGAAAAACCATATGATCTTCTCAATGGATGCATAAAAAACTTTTGACAAAATTCAACACCTATTTATGATAAAAACCCTCCAGAAAGTAGGCATAGAGAGAACTTACATCAACATAATAAAGGCCGTATATGACAGACCCACAGGCAGCATCTTTCTCAATGGTGAAAAACTGAAACCATTTACACTAAGATCAGCAACAAGACAAGGTTGCCCATTCTCACCATTGTTATTCAACATAATTTTGGAAGTTTTATCCACAGCCATCAGAGAAGAAAAAGAAATAAAAGGAGTCCAAATCGGAAAAGAAGTAAAACTGTCACTGTTTGCAGATGACATGATACTATACATAAAGAATTCTAAAGATGCTACCAGAAAACAACTAGAGCTAATCAATGAATTTGGTAAAGTAGCAGGATACAAAATGAATGCACAGAAATCTCTTGCATTCCCATAGACTAATGATGAAAAATATGACAGAGAAATTCAGGAAACACTCCCATTTACTATTGCAACAAAAAAAAATAAAATCTCTAGGACTAAACCTACCTAAGGAGACAACAGACCTGTATGCAGAAAACTATAAGACACTGATGAAAGAAATTAAAGATGATACAAACTGATGGAGAGATATACCATGTTCTTGGATCGGAAGAATCAACATTGTGAAAATGAGTATACTATCCAAAGCAATCTACAGATTCAGATCTTTCCCTATCAAACTACCAATGGCATTTTTCACAGAAGTAGAACAAAACATTGTACAATTTTTATGGAAACACAAAAGACCCCGAATAGCCAAAGCAATCTTGCAAAAGAAAACAGAGCTGGAGGAATCAGGCTCTGTGACTTCAGACTATACTACAAAGGTACAGTAATCAAAACAGTATGGTACTGGCACAAAAACAGAAATATGGATCAATGGAACAGCTAGAAGTCCCAGAGATGAACCCATACACATATGGTCACCTTATCTTTGACAAAGGAGGCAAGAATATGCAATCGAGAAAAGACATCCTCTTCAATAAGTGAGAGAGTGGCATGGACAGATATACACTACCAAATGTAAAATAGATAGGTAGTGGGAAGCAGCCTCATAGCACAGGGAGATCACCTCAGTGTTTAGTGTCCACCTAGAGGGGTGGGATAGGGAGGGTGGGAGGGAGGTGCAGGAGGGAGAGCATATGGGGATATATGTATATATATAGTTGATTCACTTTGTTATACAGCAGAAAGTAACACAACATTGTAATGCAGTTATACTACAATAGAGATGTTAAAAAAAAAAAAAGAGACATGGTTCTTGCCCTTGGATAGATAATTATATCATTTTGAAATGATGATTACATTTTCCTTTCCAATTATTTTTCTTACTTATTTTTATTATTCTATCGATTGACTTAGATCTCCAATCCAATGTAGAAAAACAATAAGGATAAGCTTCATCTTTCTTTTATTTATAACATTTGAACAAATATGTCTAATATTTCTCATTAGGTGTGATGTTTGCTGCTAGAGTCTGATTTTTGAAAACTCTATCATGTTAAGGAATTTTTCTTCTGCATTCTGTTTATAAAAGGTTTATAATGACGAATGTTGAATTTCATTAAAGCCCATTTAATTGTTAATGTAATTAACATGTTAAACCATCCTTGAATTCCTGGAATAAACCCCACTTGGTAATTTCAGAGTGTTCTATTTTTATCCTGCTTGACAGAATCTAATAATGTTTTATTTAGGATTCTTGTATCTTTAGGAATAAAAAGATTGATCTATAGTTTTCTTTTACTGTGATCTTTTTTAGGTTTGATATTAAAATATGCTAACCTCAAAGTGAATGGGAAAGTTTCCCAGAGCTCTGTTTTTAAAGACATATTTATTTAATAAATATTTTCAAAAGCAGAGTAATTTTCTTGCCCTTGAAAATTTGAAAGAGTTCACAGACATAATTAGCCATATTTATTCTTTAATGATGTCCCTTTGATACCTATTCAATTTTATCTTTGGTTATTGATCTGCTCATTACTTGTTTTCTTAAGAACCAACTTGGGAACATACTTTTCCCTTGAAAATCATCCATCTATTTTATTAAATGTATTGGAATAAAGCAGCATTTATTATTCATTTGTGAGTTTTAAAATGTCTTCCAGACCTGTGATTTTCATCACCCTCTCAATCCTCGTTTATTTGTGTTTTCACTCCTTGAACCTTTGTTAAATTTCTCAGAGGGCTATTTATTGGGGTTATGCTTTTCAGTGGTATAAATACATTTTTCACTGTCTGTAATTCTTGGATCGTTGATATTTATTGTAGAGAAGAAGAAGACACCTGGGTTTAATTTTTTACCTTAAAAGTAAAAGCTAAGATGTAACTATTTGAACAGATAACAGAGTAAACAGGAATGGAATAGGGAGCTGTAAAGGTGTATCTGAGGGAGTTGATCAGAAATAACTAATTTGGGGGCCAAATGTAGACCCATTGTATCTGTGCAGAGAGGATAGGATTTACCAGAGCCCATGTCTGGTAAATTATGTGGATAGTTTCTATGTAAGATCATAGACACTCATAGCATGCAGGAATTGGCTAGAAAATTACTCCCATTTCCTCATTATCTAGATGCAGAAACTAAGCTACAAAGAGTTGGAGTGACTTACTCAAAGTTACACAGCATGCTAATTAGATGATTGATACAATAGAGTTATTTGCACTATACAACACTTTTTTTGTTTTAAAAGAAAATATATATTTAGGTTAATAGGAAGAAATGCAGGGACACTTCTGTAAATGTTTTATAAATATTGTTTTGATACGATGCCAGACTTCGTCTTCATTTCCTAGGTGAAGAACTAGAGACATAGAGGATTGAAGAAGAGCAAGTCATGACCCAGATCAAGTCTGAAACCTCTTTCTGTTGATTGCCTTACCTGTCAGTAACTCAATAAGCAACATTGCCTCTTTCAACAATCAATGAACAGAAATGCTATGAGGAAAGAAATTGAGAGAAATCTTCATTCTTGTAAGTATTCACAGAAAAGGCTTTAATTGTTGCCATTCTTTTACTTATTAAAATAGGGAAAATTAAAAGAATGATAATACTCAGTGCTCGCAAGAATCCAGGGAAATTGAGGCCCATATATTATTGTAAAATAACAATCTTTGGAAAGACAAACTAGCCAACTAAGGAGAAATGCTATGTGAATGAAGATACTTGTTGTGGCAGTGTCTAATGACAAAAGACTTGAAGCAACATAATTAGTCAGAGGGGAAGGTCTAAGTAAATTGTGGTACACATGAGAATATTGTATAGCTAATGAAAATATCCTTGTCATCAGGAATACAAGCAGGAAACAATGCCCATACCTCTGTGTACTCACTTCTCTACACTTGGCTCAGTCAGCTCCACGCACACTGAAATTAAGGTAAAGGCCAGCTGGACTCCTTTTTTATTTTTATTTTTTTAATTGAGGTATCATTGATGTACAATATTGTATACGTTTCAAGTGTAAAACATAGTTGTTCATGATTTTTAAAGGGTTTATTTCATTTGTATTTATTATGAAATATTGGCTATATTCCCTGTGTTGTATAACCAGCTAGACTCTTATCCCGGGACTTTGGGAAGAATCTGCTTCCAGGCTCATTCATGTTGTTGGTAGAATTCAGTATT